>NC_092859.1:131488603-131537155 GCF_032062135.1 Pyxicephalus adspersus
ATATATATATATATATATATATATATATATATATAATATAAACTTGGGTTTGGTGAAAGCAAGTTGCCTTCTGAAGTTAAGTTTATTAATGTGTTTAAATAAAATGTTTAAAGGTAAAGTTTTGGGGTAGTACCATTAATAGTTGGGAGTCTTTAAAATAAATTGCAGGTACTAAGGGACCTAGTCTCTGGATCTGGATTAAAAGACAGATGAAAAAATCTAAATACAGGGCAGTTTTAGAGGCAACAATGTTACAAGAAACTCGAGACTAAAGTTTCTCATTCTTGTAATATCAAGACCCTAAACATGTAGCCAAGAGCTGAAACCAACCAAAATGTCTATAAGAAAAACCCAGGCTGCATTTTGATTAAAAATACATGGCAAGACTTGAAAATTGTCTATCACCAACAATCCCTACTCAACCTGTAAACTGTAGCAGGAGGCAAAAACTGAAGAATCCAGAAATACAAAGCAACAAACTCCAAAAAATGTAAAACTATAATTGCAGGCAGAGGGTCTGCCAAGTAATGTCTTTGATGTGATTATACAACCAACAGTTGTCTGGTCTTCTGTTTCATTTTTTTTTTTCAGAATAAAAGCACCTTTTTAATGTTTCACTTGTAAGTGTATTTTGTAGATTAAATGGTAAATTTAAACTGGGCATTTGGAAAACAAAACATTCATTCTGCGTGCTTAAACTTATTGGGCCTAATTTATCAAAGCTGTCCTAGGCTTGAGAAGAGACACTTTCATCAGTGAAGATGGATCCAGAAAACCTGGAAAAGATTTCTTCAAAGTAATTTGCTATTTGCTAGCACATGTTTTTAATCCTGGACCATATCCATTTTAGATTTGCTGGATCACCCAGCTTCACTGATGAAATAGTATCCTCCCCAGCCTTGGAGAGCTTTATTAAATCAGGCCCATGGTGTTAAGCTGTACAAAATGTAGGTGAATTTGTACTTTGGCCATGCAGGGCTGCAACATATTCATTTTCTTTTCCATCAGGAGCAAAGAAATAAAGCCTTGTGTTGGTACCTGTGCATCTAAGCAACCATACTGTCACATGGAGGAAATGTAGTAAATCACATTCTCCCAATAGATGGAAGTACGGGTATTTATTTTTGCTGCTGTACCAAACAGAACAGCTGACTGAAATGAAGCATAAGCTCTGCTATTACAGTATTAACTTCTAACACAGGTGCTATCAAAATGAACCATTCCAACCGTTTATGATTCTGATTTTACTGTTTTTGATAAAGAAGAAATAATAGATAGTTTTTTCAAACCATGGACCATATATTTTGAAGATCCGCAATAAAATCCACATTCCATAGAACACACTAATACCAAATAGTAAGAGCAGTACCTTCCAAAAGTTATGTATGTTGGCTATCCAAGGGTCCAAGTTAAAAAGAATGATGCCAGTTTCCTAAAAAAAATATACAAAAACAGCACATGCTACAGTTAAAAATAAAGCAACACATTACAATGCAAGGAAAACTATCACAAAAACAGTTATAGTATTGTGGGGAAAAAATCTATTTTGATGAAAGTTAATTTAAACATTTTGTAGGGTGTGAATTCAGCTTCACACCATATATTTAATTAAACAATTGAATAGTTTGAGACTCAACCATGTATTTTTACGATTTAGTTGTCAATAACATTAAAATGTTTTCTTGCAGTTATTAGGTGTGAATTTTACTCAAGAACATGGAACGTGGATAGCTTTCCATAGATTTTCTGCTATGGAAATGTTTAAGATTTCTATTAGTGGACACGAGAAGTAGTAAAATAAGAGGGAATAAAGAGTTTTAAAGAATTGGTACAATTACAGTGCTATCGAAGGTAAAATACATTTAAAGCAAAATTTTCACCATATACATAAAGACAATGCTACCACTTATTAAAAAATTAACCTATGTGGAAGACTGTCCCACTTATCAAAGGTGACTGGATAAACCATTTGTATTTCAAAATGTAAGCAGGAGAGACAATATAGAATTATATTCTAAACTAAAATTGTAAAATTTTATTTTAAGAAAACTAACAAGTTAAAGTAACTGCTTTGAAACGCATTGAAAGTACTTTTTGCCTGCATTTCATCAGTTCCTGAGGAAGCCCAACTGGTGAAATGCGTCAGGACCTTAGATCAATTTTATTTTATGATGTACACTTTTCTTTTCCTGTCTGAAACCAATTGACATTCACGATTTATAGCAGGAATCTAATTAGCACTATGTCTATTGACCCCACTGGAAGAATTTTATTGGCTGAAGACTACACCTATGTGTATAATATATTTTTTCATTTCTTTGACTTATTGTAAATTGTCTTTCAGTACAATTATTTGGCAAAAAATACCCTACTACTACTTTTTTTTGTTTTTCGTTTTCTGCTTACTATTAAGAGGTTGGCATATATATAAAATTTTAGAAAGAAATAACTATTAATCAATAACCTTCCAGGAAATATGTTTACTTTAGTTTTATGTTTTTGTACTATGGTGTGATTCTTTCCATGTTTTTGTAAATCTGTTCTTTTTTTTTATTGTTGGGAATTTGGGCTTTTTGGTTGCCAGTGAAAAAAAAATAGAAAAAATGGCACAGGAAGTCTTTATATACTGGCTTTCACTTTCAGGCTCTGCTGTAGATAGTGTCATCTATCAGAGCCAGCAGAGGAGGCAAGTAATAAAGGAGACTTAAGGTGCGTACACACTTCCAATTTTTATCGTTCCAATCGAACGACGAACGATCGATTGGGCAAAAAATCGTTCGTAAAAAAGTAACCAACGACGCCGACGAACGAGGAAAGTCGCTGGAAACGAACGACCGGACCGACGGATCGGATTGGACGACGATCGTTGAACATCGTTCGTGTGTACGGTCGTTCGTTGATCGTCCATGGTCAGAGCATGCGTGATGAACGAACGTCCGTTCACTTTCCTGTCGTGCACATAGTTCCTCTATCGCTCAAACGATCGTATCTATTGTGTGTACAATATCTACGAACGATCGTGTCGTTAACTCTATGTGCAGAATCGTTGCTATACGATCGTTCATATATATCGTGCATGAACGTTCGTCGTTCGTTTTCCAACGATAATAATTGGAAGTGTGTACGTAGCTTTAATGTTCCAGTTTTCTTTACAAGTTACAGAAGCAAGAAGCTGGTATTCTTCAGGTGTGGATTAATGCTAACTGAAGTCTGAAGGGCCCAGAGGACAAGAAACTGAGGAGAAGGGACAGGCAGGCGGCCATGGGAGCAGAGAAAGGTAAACGACCGTTGGTGTGGGTTAGTTAGGTTGTATGTCTGTATATGTATTTGTGTAGTCCTGAATATATGTACGTGTGTAGATGTATGTATGTGGGTGCATGTTGAGTTAAGGTCTCATGGCTTGATCCTTATCTAGCATATGTAACATAAGTTCTGTTGCATGTGTCAAATAATGTCTTTGCCAATGGTAGAGAAGGCTTTTTTTATTGCAACATTTTGTATATAAACATAAAAATACATTTAGCATACACTAAATCTCATAAAGAAAAAAGAAAAAAAAGGTAGAAACAACTAATAATAAAAAGATCATTTTTTGGTACCAAAACCATTTTATCTTTTTGTAGACTCAGAATAGGGGCTTGAAGGACAAATACACCAATTCCAAAACCAATAGTACAGCTTTTTCCTTTTTTCTTTGGAGGGTCATATTTCCAACACTTGAGATATTGGGCTTGCATTGCTTGTTCTAATTGTGAGTACAGAATCTTTGTTATGAAACACTACATTTACACTATTACGTTTGCCTGTTTGTGTTCCCCAACACAGGCTAGCTATTCTTGCTGTAATGGTCTAACCCCCAACTGGACTGTTTTTACATTTAAACCTCAGGCAACCCATCAACCAGGGTGGAAGGGGCTGGGAAGTCCATTCAGAAATATGGAATTTTTGCTGACACTGGGCCTGATTTATTAAAGCCCTCAAAAGCTGAAGAGGATACACTTTATTCAGAGAACCTGGGTGATCCAGCAATCCTGGAATGGATTTCCTAAAGCCATTTGCTATTTGTTAGCAAAAGTTTTTAACCAAGGACCATCCATCAAGGTACAGCTCTTTGGTATAATGACTTACTGAAATACTTTGTGACAACAGTGATTATAAGTTCAGTAGAGGTTTTTGTGAAAGAAGTACTATGGGTCTGATTTATTAAAGCTCTCCAGTGTATCTCTGGAGAAGATACACTTCATTGGTGAACCTAGGTGATCCATCAAACTTGGAAAGGATATTGTCAAGTATTAAAAACATTTGCTAACAAATAGCAAATGACCTTTAAGAAATCCATTGAAGGCTTGCTGGATTACCAAGGTTTACTGATGAAAGTGTCCTCTCCAGCCTTGGAGAGCTTTAATAAATGAGGCCCTATAAGTAGTACATATAGGCAGACATTTACATCAAATATCTGGTATTCTGGAATATGACAAGAGGGGTGGGGGACATACATGGAAGCACTTTATTCAGATTTCAACTATCCCTGAAATTGTAAATTATACTAATGTGCTTGTAATAAAATGGTTTACTTCACAAAATAATCCAATAATTGAAACCATTTTCTATATTCACTAAAACAAAACAATAAGATATTTATTAACTTAATAACTAATTACTTTTTTTACCTTGTAATTTAAACTATTTTTTTATTCGCAAGTAAATCAAAATACTAAGAAACAATATCAGGGCCATAAGCAGGAAAGCACAATTAAAACCAGTTTGTTGGCTCAATACCATTGTTGAAAAATCTGCTCAGAGGGCTAGAAAACCATATAAGTACATGTTGTAATACAGTATGAACTGTGGTCTTTGCTCTAGAAAAACACAAACAGACTCCACAATAGATCACACACGCATTGCTTTGAAAATCCCATCAATAACTATCATTCTCTGTTTGGCACTATGTTGTTTCATGTGGTTTAGGAATTATTTCAACTAGGTGAGTTGTCATACATGTTCCATTGTCATACCAATTACAATCCAATCAATTAATTGGTTTCAACAGAACTTATTCATACATTTGCATAACACTGATATATATTAAAAAAATCAAGGACATTTCTTTTTTAGCGTATGGTTCAAAAGCATGAGGTTAGCTACAGCCCCATCATCAATATTATACCATGTCCACCATTACGAACCCCCTAAGAATGCTGGTTTCCTGGCTGTTATGCTGATTGCCTAGCTACCATACTTGAATCTTTACTCAAAAAGTTTTTCCTGGATTTTTAGCTTAGATAATTCAGATGCTAGTAACAGAGAGTCTACTAGAATTTGCAAAAGTAAATCTGAAATGGATGCCATATTTCTCTTAGTACAGTTCTTAATACAGACCTATCACATTTTTTTTTACTTTAGATAACCCTTTTATATAAGGTTAACATTTTTTTTTTTTTTTACTTTTAAAGGCGAAGCCCCCCCCCCTTCTGTTTTTACTATGGCTGCAATAATGTCTGAATGGGAAGCCCCCAGCCTTCTGAGATATACGAGTCATGTGCGGGGCTTTCTACTACTGTAAAAAAAAAGGCTGCAGTGAGATTGGCATTTTTTTTTTTTTTTACATTTTCAGGAAGTCTGTTACCTGATGTAGCGCCTGCGCAACGTGAGATGGGGTGATGTAGGAAGAAGAACCTGGAAGAAGATGGTAGTGCCCGGTGTCCAGCCTGCTCCAAGATGAAGAAAGAAAAAGGACAGCATGGGACCAATTCGACTGGGAGTTTGCAGAGGGATCGACGATGTCACAGATCCCCACTTGACCAGGTGATCTGTGCCCATGTTTCTGTTACCCACCTTGTGCTCCTCTGCAGCCAGCAGCTCTGTTCAGCAATCCTGTCCTCTGGTAACTTCCTGGTCATGTGACCCCCTGTGTGCTGCCCCTTTACTCCAGAGGACCAGAATACTTTGCAAAAGCACTTTGCTGGCAGAAGTGTGAACACCACCTGAGCTGCCTCTGCTCCAGCACTCCCTTCCTTGGTGATGGATTCTCTTACCTGCTGGTCACGTGATTACCATTTGCCTTATGATCTCCCCTATAAAAGGAAATGACTGGCAAAGGGAAATTGCTTAAACAAGGAGTCCTTATTGGCTTTGTTTACAGATTCCAGTTGTTCCTGTTTGCATGTCCCGTTTCTGATACTCTGGTATACCAACCCCAGCTTCGTT
Organism: Pyxicephalus adspersus; assembly: GCF_032062135.1. Lineage (NCBI taxonomy): Eukaryota > Metazoa > Chordata > Amphibia > Anura > Pyxicephalidae > Pyxicephalus > Pyxicephalus adspersus. The sequence continues at coordinate 131,494,811 of NC_092859.1, forward strand.
TGACTACTCCTGATGATTGCCTGCCCTGACCTTTGGCTCTGCCCAACTACTCTTGTTTGCCACCTGATCTCTGGCTTGTCTGATCACGCTTCTGCCTCATGTTCCTATACCACGCTTTGTTCCTACCTGTTAGCAGTTACCAGCCTCTGCGTGGATGGGGGTCGCAACCTGGCAACAGCCCGCAGCACAACATCCTCACCATTAAAATACCTATATTATTCTGTATGGTCAAGCATTGGTCTAGTTTCAGGCATGCCACCCCTACTAATTGTATAAAGTTAAAAAAGTGGCAGTTTTTTCTTTTGATGCAGCATTTGAGTACAATGAAATGTAAACATTTTTTAACATAGCTAAAAATAAATTAGCGTTGAGAGCTTATAAGCTGTTGTGGATGGTATGAGGGCATTATGAAAGAGAAACCTCCTATAGCATTGCTACTGCATCATGCTTGTCCACTTCACAGGCTATATAATCAATAAAACACAATAAATTAGTGTATAATTATGATTAATATTGTTACCTTGCTGTTGAAACTCACTTTTTCTGATATTAAAAAAATTCTTACAGCTTCCAATTACTTATCCATTACACTGGGGAATGCATTTTTTGTTGAGGTAGATCTTACACTTGTTTTTTTCTAATTTTTGGGTGGTGAATCCAGAAATTTTTTGCTATCACATTTTACGATACAGGGTACCCTCCATTTTTGTCAAAAAATATACAAATTTTTCATACAATGAAAAAATAATGAAATAACTTGAACCTACTGTTTATTTAAATTTCTTTTGTTCATACAAAGGATTTATTGTTACTCTATGACATATTTTTTACAGTAAAACTTTTGAAAATTTTTCGGGTAAGCAGTTAAGGTAAAAATTTACACTTATAGCTTTTCCTGGAGTGTTCAGTGTTAGGACAATCCCGCCATATGCTACAACAATAGTCAGCCATCTTATGTACATCCCATCTACCCTGATACTGTCCTTCCATGATTTTCAAATCTTGGTGGAATCGTTCACCTTGCTCATCACTGACTGTACCAAGGTTTTTCGGAAAATTAAAAAGATGGCTATGCAGAAAATGCACCTTGATGCTGCTCATATTGCAACCAAGCATTTTGTAGCTCTCCAAGAGTTTCTGGACAATTTGTGTAATTTTTTGCTCATGTGTTTCCAAGAAAGTCCTTGACAATGGCTTTGAATCATAACCAAGCATCCTTTTCGACTTCTGACATTGTCCTTATGAAATGTTCGTCTTTTATGAGCTGCTGAATCTGTGGACCATCAAACACACCAGCCTTTATTTTTTTTAAATGACGGGCTAGGAAATGCCAAAATGAGGTACTTGAAACAGTCTCCTTCAGTTGGCAAAGCTTTAACGAACTGCTTCATCAGACCCAGTTTCATGTGCAGAGGTGGCAATATAATATTCTTTCTATCAACAAGTGGCTCATGTAGAATGTCTGGATCACCTGGTTTTAGGGCAGATCTTGGAGGCCGAATTCCTTTTCACCCAATGCCTCTCACAAGCTCTGCTGTCCCACATGCACAGATAACAGGGATACTGGGTGTATCCAGGTAGCTGACCAAGAAGGAAGCATTCCATTTTAAGGTCAACACAGAAGACAAATTGTGTTGGTGATATTGCAACAACTCAATGACTCTTTTTATGTCTGCATATTCTTCACAAAGAGAAACTGAATGGCCAATTGAGACTGACCCAAATATATTGCTATTGTGAAGAAAGACACACTTTAAGCTCCGCTTTGAGCTATCGATGAATAGTCACCATTCAGTTGAATTATAGATTGGAATTCCTAATTCCTCCATTAAACCAGCTATGTTATGGCAATACACAAAGCCACTGTCAGTTCTAAAGTACTGCAGAAATGCAATTTCTCTGGTTCGAAAGTACGATACCTTTGTTCCTTTTTCAAGTAAGTTTTTCTCACACAGTCTTGATGCTAGGAGTTCTAAAGCCCTTTTCCATAGTCCCAAATCACGTGCCAAATCACTCAACTCATGCTGATCAAATTGCTTACGAACAGAGTCCTCTTCAATTTCAAACTCTTCATCATTGTTGTCAACTAGTTTATCACCATAATCATGTTCTTCAAAAGAGGATGGTGTAACGAAAACTGGCACTGGGATTTCATCTAAATGAGCCACTGGGTGTATAGCCGATGGTAGACTGGGATACTCTTACATTTATTTTTCTTGTTATATCCTGAAGTTATTACTATACAAAAGTAACAGTCACTGAAATGATCTCCTAGCTCTCGCCAAACCATAGTTATACCAAATGGCATATGTTCCCTTTGTCCACATCCGTAAACCCTCAACGCACTGTTTGAACACCTTATGAGGGGCCCAAGACTTATCTTGATCACAAAGTTTAACTTTGAAATATGTGAAATAGGCTTTCTCTACAAATGTGCTGATGTTCGCCTTTTGACTGGGAATGGTGAAACTGCCACAGATATAACAAAATGAATCAGGGTTGTTTAGGCACTTATGACGAGAAACAGCAGAGCCAGACATGATCTGAATGAAAGGAAATACGTGTGTAAGTAGAAAAATAAATTTTGCTTATTCACTACGTAAAGCAGCGCACAACCTCTGACCACACGCATCCTGCGTGTAAATGAATAGCCTATACAAATCCACGCTACAGTAATCGCATTAATATAAGCTGTAGAGAAAAAAACATGACATGATAGAAGAAAACTAACTGCACTTTCAGAATCAGCATACCCATTTTAGTGTAAATAAGCTTAAAATTGAAGTCAACAAAACATTTGTTCAAAATTTTTCCCCAATGTTGTTAAATGCAGACGAACTCAATCTTAATGGCAAGCATTTACTGCTGTAGGGTTGCTAAATTTTTATTTGTAAATCAAAGAAGAAAACCAAAGTTTAAAATGTATGAATTGAAGCAAAAAACACAAATGACCCAAAACCATTACATTTAATGGTCTATGGTATACTGCTGCCCATTAAATAGGATTTTTTTAGGGACTATGCTTTTAATAATGTGATTGTCAGGCCAAGTTCTTTTAACATCTTGTACACATGTAGAATGAGTAGTATAACATGAAAGTTTAGCATATATCATCGTAAACAATATAAAGATGTACCTTTCTATGTGTGCGGCACTTCATATTTTATGGCTTGAGCAGGTTTGATCTAAAAAATTCTACAATTTATTATTTACAGATTTGTTTGGTCTTTCCAGATTGTAGCAGGTTTTCAGATTGCTTGCTTACACATGTGTAACAAAATTCTCTTTCTCTTGCTAGTTAAGTACAAACACATGTATTGTTTGGAAAACATCACTTTATTGCTTGGCTTCAACATGAAAGCTGAAAGAAAAATGAGACTCTTTGAATGCTGCATGTCATTCTTTTGAAGGTAGGATTTCCACCTGAGAAATAACTACAGCATTTTCATAGGTCTGCTAAAAAAAGTATTGCTAAACTATCACTGAACAGATAAGAAAAGATCTCTTTAAGAACGACCCATTTATATACATTATGGGTTGGAATATTTAGGGCCTATTCAGACTATTGCTTTGTATTTACACACATCAATGTATGTTAAATGTGTTAATGTGATGTGGTGCCATTCAGACATACAATGGTGCATTCTAATGTGTGCCCCCTTTCAAAAAATGGTACATGCACCTTTTTTAGTGCATTAGACAGCCCATTCCTATGAATGAACTGTCTCAACTGTATTTTAATAGATTTATAATAATGCACTGATGATGATGATGATGTGAATGGGCCCCAAAAGATCTATTTTTTCCGGTTTTTATTTCTACAGTTCTAAGGAAGTTTTGGTTCATTATCCTATTATGTAGGATGAACCCCTGCACCTCAAAAATATATGGTAGACCTTTTGGGTCAGGCTGTCAATTGCCAACTTTGCCAGCAGAACAAGCCACAGTGCCCCACAGTGCCTACTGTACTTGTCATAAAATCCACCTATCACACAAGTTGTTGAATCCCAGAAACGTATCTTCTGAGTATGTTCTGAATATGGCAGACATAGTTTATATCTAAATATGTTTTAAATAAAAGAGTTAGTGGATCTTTATTAGAGCCATTTTCATCAATGAACACGATCAGACAGCCCCTTTCCCCCTTTTATTTAATTTTAAAAGTAAAGGCATTTCTACATAATGTTAGATCCAGCTCTGACATTCAGGGCATCTTCATGGAAAACAGTTGATTTACCAATATAAAATGTATAGTATGTTCACTGACATCCTTTAGAGTGAAGTTCATAGTGGAAGCTGCAGCTGAAACAGAATCTTCTTCATATACACCGATGGAAACATTTCTATCTTTCCAGGACTAATAGGAGAAAGTTCTAAACATTCAAATTAGCCTAAAACAAAAATGCCAAAATGCTCACTTTTCTCCTAAATTAAAATTTAAATTAAATTTTCATAAATTAGAAATCTGGGAACAAAACTCCAACCTCAATAGTATCCCAAGCTTCCTTCATTCCTTAAGTCATTCACCTGCAACCAGATGCAGGTTATGCATTTTGGAAACTGGGAATACTAAACATATTTTCTAGCCATGGTCAAAAGTTAAACATTGTCTGGGACCAAGTGTAGGACATAATAAAAATATTTTCTGAATACATTGTACATAACGTTTTGGCAGTCCCTGCATTCTTTTTGCTCTATCGCAGCATATATTTATTTATACTCATACTTAGAAAATATTACAAGGTATTTCCAAAACCACAGATAATATACGTACACAAACTTTCTAGAAATCCATTTTTCCAAGAATCTTGCATTATAGAAACAACCCATGGAGGAATAGTTAGGAAGAATCAACATCAAAGTGATTGATGATCTTACTAGGTCCCTAAAGAAGATAGAATTAAAATGAATCATTTATTTTAGTTATTTATTGACAATGTGGAATGTGTATGCTTAGGAACAGAATCTCTACCCATTCCCCAGCAATAGGACATTTTTAATGAGCAATAATTGGTCCAAATCCACTAAAGACTAAAAAGTGCAGGCTAGAATTTTTTAAACAGCTTTTTTTTTAAATTTTGCCCACTTGTGCCATCATGTCATTGATATCGGCCTACTATTGGTAATATCTGTTGTTGATACTATCTGCAGGTACTTATTTATGTATTATGTATGTATGTATGATATTTATGTATGTATTTACCTATTATGTATTTAGGTTTCTCATCTGCATCCCCTATTTATTGTACAATACTGTTTAATATGTTTATTAAGGACAATATTATTGCTGTTAATGTGGGCGACATAACTAAGTTGGACAAGCTCTGTATCCTTTTCTGAGAGCACAAACTTTTGCATATCTTTAGTTAAATTCCTATGTTTCCACTATTATCAAAAATTTCTCGCCTGAAGTTTGGGCTAATCATTTGGATTATATTACTAATTAATCATAAGTATTTTATGCCCCTAATCCTGCTAGAAGAGCTATGTCTGGTGCTTACATTTCTTCTAAAACTAATTTAGAATACAAAATTAGTCAATCTTGTTTGAGTGGTTTGGGTTAGAATTGGAGCTCTGACCCTACAGGGGGCGATAAAAAATAAAACTAGTCTGCACAATTGGAAAACTCCAAATCTTCCCACCCTCACTTTACTCCTTGACATGTTATGGTTTGTGTTTCAAATGGAGTGGGTTGAAGCCTCCCTGGTAAAGGAATGCCAGTTGTGGAAATGGTGGGGGAATCATATATTGCTTTACTGCCTTCAATTGCCAAGAAGCGAATTACTACTTGGACAATGACCTTCCAGTTATGTGTTAACAAACAGGTTGTTTCTAACTATTCCCTGTATACATTTTATTATGACTTGTTATTGATCTCACATATCTTAGTACATTTACTTTATGTAATATGTTAATTGTCTGCCCACTCAACATAAAACATAAAAAAGCCCAAAATAAATTTCAATTGAGAACCTAACATAAGGACTCTATCAACACAAAATAATAGCCCAAAATTAAATGTGAACCATAAAAAACACATAGACACCTATTAGGTGAACCACGTTACCTGCCCCTTTCTCTGATTACTGGATTCAATTGATGATGTTGTAATGGGATGAAGTGCTATTCCACAAAAACCCAGTACAATGGATACAAATTAACTTATAAAGGGAACAAATGCAATGTTATATCATTCAGCACTGACTGTCTAACTTAGGTATACAAGTTGGTCATTATAAGAAACAAATGCAAACAAATATTTTAATTTTCTTATTCATAAATAAATTAATAGTTATGGACTCTCCATGGATGTTGTTGTATCTTGCATAGATTGCCATTTTTCTATGAAGCTTTGGGCTTTAAATATTAATAGATGTTCGAATGCTTGATAAAACCTGTACAGAAATCATGCTATTAGAAAAACTCATAAGGTATGTACAGTGTGTTATAATCAGAATAGCCAACAAAATATTGTCTTGGAAGTGACTATCACTGTATGATTGTCTCGTGCATTAATATAGGTATTATGCTTAGCAGTTCAGTTTACATCAGTCTAATGTATTTGTCATTAAAACAATCTTAGATATACAGTATATTGGCGAGAATACCTGCCATTACCTAGCATTATGTAATATTCAAACAGGAATAATTATTTTTATACTTAACTGCCAGTTATATACTTATTACGGAACAAAATAAAAAATGACCCTGCCTTTTGCCCTGCTTCACTGGCTCAGCTCTGCATTCTCAACTTCTGTCAAAAAGAGGCCTCTGCTTTAGCCATTTAGAAGGAGTTGAAATGAAATCCCATGTGTAATAGTTCAAAGCACTGTTTGGCTCATTTTCCATGACACCTTGGGCCTTTGTATAAGGCAGTTGGCCAGCAAAGCTGGCCAGAATGCAATTCTAAACACATCGATAAATTCTGATACTTTAGAGAGCAACATTACTAACTCATTCACTGCTGGATGCTGCACACTGTATAGGAGTGAAATCTGGCAGGGGTAGGTTAGATTTTATTACTTTCAAAAGTCAGAATGCAAAATTGAAGATGATGTTTGTTATCATCCTTACAGACAGTTCTTTTTTCTTATGTAGCACAAAGGACCTATTATCCCAGTGACTGTGACTTATAATTTCTAGCACACTGTTACAGGAAATTATTACTGGACTGATTAGCATTTACCAATACATTTTACATGTATTAGATAAACATTATTGAGAAGATAAAAAAATAGGAAAGAAATAAGAAATAAGGGCACTATGAATGGTAATACCTAATGTATAGGCAACCAGAAATAAGTGTTACCACCATTTTGGTGCATTGGGTGTTAATATATAAAAATTATACCCTAAATTTTAATCAAACAGGATAGTAAACCAGATTCAAACAAACCTAACAATTCTTTTTTTAAAAATGGTTTAAAGTAAATGATTTGCCAGGGAGCAGAGGCAACAAGGAGCATCCAAAGTTTTTATCTTCCAGACAGGAAAAAGTGGGCACACTTAGCTCTTTGGTGGGGCATAGCTTTAATATCAGAAAAGTTAAGCCCTTAGTAATAAAGGGAAACTATGATGATGATAGAGGAGGTTTTTCCTTGGTGCATGCTCTCCAGCAAGAAGTTTAGAAGTTAAAAATGGCCATCAGGTCCACTTTAAAGACTGAAGAAAACTTCTGTTACGGATTAAATACAATTCTTTCCAGAACAGTTATCATGTGGTTTCTGGTAAGATTCTTATATCTGTCAGGAATTCCAGTGGTTTTATTCTGCCCGACTGCTGTGGTCATTACAAAACCAAATGATGATTTTAAGCTTTCCTGACATGGGGGAACCCAGTAACATTTTTATTATGGACACATAGGAGACAGAAAGTACTCATAAATCATGGTAAATCTTAGATTTCCAAAGGGCCATGGAGAGGCAGTGGGTTATTCCACCCTCTAGTGGAATAACCCACTGCCAAAAATTGTTTTGGATAGATTTCAAGTTTCAGACAAAGCTTTTATTTTCAATAAGATGATTAGAATTTTTGTCAGGCTTTTATTCAGTATTGGGGAAACTCCTGAGTGGGAACACGGAGAGCAATTCAAACGTATGACAAGAATTCATAACTTTCCCATGCTGATAAAAAAGGATGATGCCCATGACTTTACTAAATAGACCTGCCCACTTTCCTAGGAACTAAAAGAAAGGATGAATAAAAATTTGGTAAAAGTTTTTACCCTTCTTTACATAAATTTTAGCCTCTTACTTAATATTGAATACAAGAACAAAAGTGTTAGATGTTGAAACTTACCAGTCCTTAGATACTGTATGGTGGCTGAATTGGTTTTTATATTTCAGGCTGAAATATTTTCAACACTATTTGTGCCGGAAATTGTATTTATATAGCATAATATGCAGCACTTTGCACAACCCATAGTCATCCCACTAACTTTCCCCCAATTGTGCTCACAATCTAATGATCATATTTCAATAACACAGTCTAACACTCCAATGCTAATATTGAGGGAATGCCATTTGAATGCTTGGGAGAAAACCCACACAAACACAGAGAGAGCATAAAAACTCCATGCAGGTAGTGCCCTGCCTGAGATGTAAACCTGGTACCTAGTGCTGCAAAGGTGAGAGTGCTATCCACTGAGCCAGAAATGCAGAGTCCTTGTAATTTCCTGTTAACAGAAAACTGTAAACCATCCCACCTTCCCAAATGTACGCCGGATGAGGAGAGAATGAAGGACTGGTAATTGTCCAATTCAAGAGAGTGGTCTAGTGACCAGGGCTATGGAGTCGATAGATAAATCCTTCGACCCAGACTCTGACTCTCCGACTCCTCTGTACAAGGTTTCTCATTTCATCTTGAGACTTTTGCATTTAAACTTCACAAAAAAATTTAAACACTCTAATTATTCATAAATTAATACATTTATTATAAAATTAAATATAACACAAAATTTTTGCTATAAAAGTTTTTCTCATGAAACATTAATAAAAATATATGAAAATAAATTGATGATTTGTAAATTATTAGGTTTTTTTCTTTATAGAATTTTAAAATAAATATCTTTTTTTCAAGGACTTTTAGTTTTAAGTTTTAAGATATAAATATTATCCATCTTTTTATCTTCAAAATAATTAGCTTTATATTTAGTATTGCACTTACCCTTATTGCCCGACAATTAAGTATTGCAGAACGTCAAGGAGTGGTAGACAGTTACCTGAATGGAAGTGATGCCTCCCAGATAGCAATGGTTTTGGGGTGTAATCATACAACCATAACCAAAGTTTTTAGGACCAATGAATCTTCCTATAGAGTGGAAAAATTACCAAGAGGAGGTCTGAGAAATTCAAAGTTGGATGAAGCCCATAAGTTAATGTCTGAAGATTGCGGAATAAGCCTCAGGGAAATGAAGGATTAATTATTTGCCAAATTTGGAATAAATGTATCTATTTCAACAATGGATAGATGCATTGATAAATTCCAATGGTCACTAAAAAGAAATTCTTTAATTCCTGCAAAAAAAAGAAAATAGAAAAAACATCTACTTTCTTGATGAAGTGGGTTTTAACATCTCAATGAGAACCAAAAGGGAAAGATCTCCTATTGGGCAAAGGGTAGTGCATGTTGTGGCTGGAGTGTGTTCCAGAAATTATTCAATTTGTTGTGTGAGGGATGAAAATGGGACCCTTCACTTTAAGTCACAAGCACAAGCATTTATTCAAGAAGCATTCCTCATTTTTTTTTATGAGGTTTTGAATGTTTTTAGTGAAAAGAGTGTTCAGCATCAGTGTTCAGTGCCATCCTAATTATGAATTATGTCCCCTTTCATAAAACTAGCCAGGTAAAGAGCTTGGTTGAAAGTAAGAGACACTAACTCTTATTTTTACCATCATACTCTCCATGTCTTAATCCTGTTGAGAACATGTTCTCTAAATGGAAAGAAGTAGTAAGAAGAAATAGGCTAACTAATTTGTGTGCTTTATTAGAAAGCATCAATAGTGTATTTTTAACTATAGGCGAGCAGGATTGCTCAAATTATTATACGAAAATGTTTAGCTTTTTGCCTAAATACCTAAGAGGAGAAAGCATTATTGATTAATAAAGCAATTAATTAATTATTACATATTTTTATTTAATGTTTCTTGAGAAAAACTTTTATGGTAAAAATATTGTGTTATATTTAAATTTATAATAAATTTATTGATTTATGAATAATTAGGGGTTCTAATTTTTTTTTGTGAAGTTTGGTTGCAAAAGTGTGAAGTTTGATTGCAAAAGAATTTTTTGACATGGGTGAAATTTTTTTTTTGCAAAGTTTGCTTGCAAAGGTGTAAAGTTTGAATGAAAAAGTGTGAAGATAAAATGAGAAAACCCTGTAATATGCTAATGTATTTTCCACGTTAATTGAAGGAAGGCAATATACATGCCATTTAACCACAGAACTACTGGCTAGGTGTCACGCACAGAGAGACAGGTTTAAGGGGAAAACGAAGGTGAAACTTCTTGGCAAGAAGAGGTGCAGACACATCTGTAGCTGGAACCCAGGATCTCCCCTCAGGACCAAAACCATTCCAATCAACTAAGTACATTAGTTTTTTTGTGAGAAAACTTGAAATCCAGAATTTGATGGACTTCATATTCCTGAGAAGACTCAGGTGCAGGAGTAGCCAGCACAGAGAGGGACGAGAAAAGCAGTTCGGGACCAACGGCTTCAGCAGAGACACATGAAAGGCACTGGGCAGCTTGAGATGTGAGGGAAGACGTAACTTGTAGCAAACTGTATTACCCTTGGCAGAAATGGCATAAGGTCTGATGAACCAGGGAGAACATCTCAGAAAAGGCACCTTGTTCCTTGTGGAGAGCCAAAATTTTTACACCAGTTTGCAAAAGAGGCACCTTAGGATGAAGAGAATCAGCAAACTTCTTGTAACGAGACCCTGAATGCTTTAGGTGCTCTGAGGTTGAAGCCCAAATACGGTTGAAGTCCCCCTGCAGGGCACTTAGTGCAGGTACATCAGCAGAGCAGGGTATAGGAGATGGAAGGCGAGTATGTTTGCAGTACAAGATGAAGAATGGAGATTCCTTGGTGCTGGTGCAGACATGATTATTATGAGCAAACTCTGCCCAAGGTAGCAGAGTCACCCAGACATCATGATGAACGGATACCAGGGCTCGAAGATATTGCTCCAAGGACTGATTGACTCCGTCTGCCTATTAGTCTGCAGATGATAGGCTGAAGAGAGATGTTCAGGGATTTGCAGAAGCCTTTCTAGAAGCGGGATGTAAACTGCAGCCCACGATCTGACACAATACTAACGGGCATACTGAAAATTTCCCGAATGAAGACTGGCACTGATGCTGCAGCAGATGGTAGAGCTGAGGTACAAAGTGGGCCATTTTGGAAAAACCATCCACAACCACCCAAATAACTGTACAGGCATCAGAAGGAGGAAGATCTATGATGAAATCAATAGATAGATGAGTCCAATTCTTTGGGAATAGGTGGTGGAAGAAGTGGTCCCATAGGGGTGCAGGTGGCAGGCTTTGTTTGGGCACAGCAAAGGGCTTTGACATAGTCTATCACATCCTTGTGGAGGTTGGGCCACCTGTACTGACGGGAGAGGAATGTAAAAGTTGTGTGTATGCCTGGGTGGCCAGAGAGCTTGGAGTCATGTGCCCAATGTAAAACATTTTGGTACGGAGTTGGCGAGGCACCAGAGTTTTACCAGGGGGAATAGCGTATTCCTGGATAGAAGTCAAGGCAAGGATATGGGCCAGTGGGATAATGATCTCTGGTTCAGCTGTGGATTCAGAATCCTGTCGATCAAAGGAGCGGGACAGTGCATCAGTTCGGGATTTAGAAGAACCATGTTTAAATGTGATAACAAAATCAAAACGGGAAAAAACAAGGACCAACAAGCCTGTCGGGGGTTGAGGTGACGAGCAGGCTATAAGTATTGGAGATTTTTGTGGTCTGTGAACCCTCCAAGAGATAGCGCCATTCCTCCAGGGTTAGCTTGATGGCAAGGAGTTCCCTGTTTCCGATGGAGTAATTCTTTTTCTCTGGGGAGAATTTCGTCGAAAAAATTGCACATGGGCTTCGAGCTCCGGTGGGAGTATGGTAGAGGACAGCCCCCACCCCAACAAATGAGGCATCAACCTCCACTGAGAAGGGCTTGGAAACATCTAGCCTAACCAGGGCTAGGCCCAAAAGAAAGGTTCGCTTTAAGGCATAAAAGGCCCCGACAGCCTCAGGAGGCCAATTCTTTGGGTCAGCATCCTCCCAGGTCAATGCAGTGATGGGAGCTACCAGCGTAGAGTAATTTTTGATGAATTGCCGGTAATAGTTGGTGATCCCCAGGAAGCGCTGAGTAGCCATGAGACCGCAGGGTAGTGTCCAGTTGGAAATGGCCATCACCTTCTCGGGACCCTCCTTAGAAACAATGTAGCCCAGGAAGGGCACCTGTGGGCATTTAAACAGCCACTTCTCCGCCTTAGCATAGAGCCTGTTGTCTCTGAGCCATTGAAAAACCAAACGGACATCCTGTCTGTGGGTGGACAAGTCAGGGGCGAAGATAGAAGATAAAAAATGTCTAGATAATCTAGATAAACAACGCAAGCGTACAACAGGTCACCAAAAACATAATTTACAAAGTGTTGGAAGACAGCTGGAGCATTACAGAGACCGAAGGGCATCACTAGGTATTCATAATGCCCATCTCTGGTGTTAAATGCTGTCTTCCATTCGTCCCCTTCCATGATCCAGATTAGCTTGTAGGCACCTCGGAGGTCTAATTTGGTAAAGACTTGGGCCCCTCAGCCTGTCAAAGAGCTCAGGGATTAGCGGCTGCGGGTAGCGATTCCTAATTGTGATAGCATTCAGACCACGATAGTCAATACAGGGGCAGAGAGGTCCATCTTTTTTTGAACCAAAAAAAACCCAGCGCCAGCAGGGGAAGAAGACTTGCGACACATCCTGGAAGTCCATGTACTGTGTAGGGATGGAAACAGCAAGATGTGGAAAGAGCAAGCGACTTGAGAGGCTTGACCTTGAACAATCACTGGGAGTGACAGGATGGGCCCCAGGCCAATATCTCAGGAGAAGACCAATCAATTACCATAGTTGAAGTCATGGGAGGCCAAGAATGACTGCAGATGAGGCCTGCCGAAGAACGAGGAACGTTAGAGTCTCATGATGAAGCACACCCACTTACATGTGTAGGGGCAGAGTTTGGAAACAAATTAGTCCAGAGGATAAAATGGTTCCATTCACCGCAGAGATTCGCAGAAGTTGAGGCTAAGGCTCTATAGGCCAGGCCAAATCCTTTACAAGGGAGGCAGAAATGAATTTACCTGCTGCCCCAGAATCGATGAAGGCCTTGAGGGCTAGAGTGGACCGAGTGTGATGAAGCTGAATAGATATGGACGGACGCTGAGTGGAGGGGAGAGAGGAGTGACTGAAGTTTCCCGGCCTCTGTGGGCAAGACTTAATTAAGTGTCCCTTCTGTCTGCAGTAAAGGCAGAGACCATAAGAGATGCCGACACCTCTCCTCTTAGCCTTGATTGGCCTAGCTGCATCAGTTCTTCAGAGACGGGGAAAACAAAGGAGGCTGGAGTTTGCGTGGGCGAGATTGTCTATCTGGATGGCCAGGAAGATCAGATCATCCAGAGATGAGGGAATCTCCCGACCAGCCAACTCATCCTTCAAGTGGTCAGAAAGGCCTTGCCAGAAGGTAGCATAGAGCCCCTCATTGTTCCAAGCGAGTTCAGCTGCCAAGGTTCGAAACCGTACTTCATATTGACCCACAGTAGGAGGCGCGCGGGTTCATCAAACACCTTTTTGAAGAGGCTCAGGAAGGCTTCAATATTGCTGGTAATTGGATCCTTTCTTTCCCAAAGTGGGGATGCCCATGACAGAGCTTCTCCAGACAGCAAGGATATGATATATGCCACTTTGGCCTGATCAGTGGGGAAGTTATGTGGCTAAAGCTCAAAATGGATGTGCACTGATTGATGAAGCCATGGCAGGTCTTGGGGTCCCAAAGAGGCCACTGTGAGGGCAGGAGGCTGGGCCTGGGCTGCTGGTGCAGCCAGTGCACTTGGAGAAACAAGCAGTTGATCCAGGCAAGCAGAAAATGCATGAAGCTAGTGAAGCACCTGGATTGGGGTAGCTTCCAGGGAGTCAAGCCTCCGGGAGAATAACTGGTTTGGGCCCGCTGAACTCTGGGAGGGTGTAGTCATGGTTTGTGCAAACTGTCATGCAAAGAGAGACAGGACCACTAGGGGGTGCTTTGGCTTGCACGGAGGTGGTGTGAGCCCTGGGAAGGGCCAAGGCGCAGAGTCTAAGCAGTAACCAGGTTTTCTCCAGAGCCTCTGATGGTGAGGATGTTGCGCTGCTGGTTACTGCCAGGGTGCGGTCCTTGGGCACACCAAGGTGGGCAAAGCACGGTACCTAACCACAATGCAGAAAGATAGTAAAGGAAAGCCAGAGTTGAGGCAGGCAGCAAGCAAGAGAAGTCAGGTCACACACCAGGGGTCAACAGCCAGGAATCCAGGAGACAGACTGCAGTGACACAAAGGCCGTTACGGGCACAGAAAACAGAGGAGACACTGGGAGCAACAAGAGGTACAGGTGATGCAGGGATATCCACAGACAGGAACTCTGGAACAGCACAGGTAGGGTGGCTGGGAACCAACAGACTGGACAACGAGGGGTTAACACAGAAGCTGGACAAAGGAAACACTGGATTAAGTAACAGGTGAACAGGAACTAGATCACAGAACTAGGGAGCTTGAGCCACTAGTAAAGACTTGTTGCACGAACACAAAGTGCAGTCTGTGAGCCAGCTAAATAGCCAGGGCTGATCTGGCTATTTTTCTGGATATCTTTTGATTGGCCAGTGGAATTGATAAAGCTTGGAAACAGAGGCACGCCCAGCTTCATAACTGCAAGCATGCACAGGGGAGGGATGCCTGTGCTTTAGTGAGGAAGAGGTAAGTGTGACACTAGGAAGCTGACACTCTACTGTATTGGCCAGTTTAAACAAAAGACAAAAAAAAAATTTATTTATTGTTTTTATCAAGTGGCTATCAAGTAGTAGCATAGCATGCATGAATAGCTGGTAAATGCAATCCAAAACTAACTCAATGTAGTGTTGTTCTAAGAAACAGAATTGCTTCTGTCAGATCCTCATTCATAGAAGCTCTTAAATCTGACTTAAATATTTTTGGAGCTGAAAATAGTCTTTCAACACTGACTTGGGTGGGTGGCATTGCTGTTACGGTTCTAGCCACATTACGAATAATCTCGGGATAAACAAGGATGGCTTCTTCTATAGTCAGTTGGGATGAGCGATCATACTTTTCTACTTCTTTTAATTCTTTAAAAATCTCTTAGAATCTCTTTATTTGGATTTTTTCTGTTCATATATCTTTCACGCATATGCAATGTCACTTTACTGTTGAAAGTTCCATTTTGTCCAAGTAGGAATCAAAGTTTAATTCTTCATTTGAAGAGGATGATCCTGAGTTACCAGTGCTTATAGCTTCATCCAGTGGTGGTGTTTCAGGTAGAAATCCCTTCATGCGAACTGCTACATAATAGAGGGCTTTTTTTGCAGTATCAGTCTACTCATCACTCAACAAAATTCGGCTCATTGGATCAACATAAATAGCAGCTAACAAGATTTGATTATCTTTTCTTCGTTGAAGATACAATGCCATCAGCTATTAACCCTCCACTTTTGTAAACTCTTGGTGACTTTTGCGTAGTTCTTCCTTCTAACATTTTGCCTCTTCAAATATGTTTCTCTATACTTGCTCTTTCCAGGGAAACACCAAGTTTTTTAGCCATTTCTCAATTTAGACCTAAAAAGGTTGGCTGTGAAAAGAAAGATAGTGGTACACTATTCTTTGCTTCCATTTCAATGATGTGGTTTTTGAATTTTTCTGGTGTCATTGTTATGGTAACGTTGTCAGATATAAAGAATCCTCTTAGTTGTGTTTGGTCTCTAGTAGATTTCCGAACATTTTTTATCCCAGAAGTAGATGGACTGTTTTCATTGACGTCTTTCTCATTCACAACTTCTAACACTTTAGAAAGAAAACGCTGCAAGTGTCTTTTCAAATTTGATGCTCTTGTAGGTGCATTTTTGTTAGACCCACTGAAACTGCTATTTTTTGTATCACATTGTTTTTCACCATCATCTTCAAGAATACATTGGGACACGTAATGTTTACCATCACTTGATAATGTAAAGTGCTCATAAACAGCAGACTTTACCGTGTTTGTTGACAGACTTTTGGCCATTGCGAATGGGGTGCCACTTTCACTAAAATATAAATATAAAATATGTTATACTAACTAGCATATTCTTTGATTTAAATACAAACATACACATAGTCCTGCACTATTGCAAACATACATACAACAGTACAATACACACAAATAAGCTATAGCCCTGCGCTAAACTTAGACATAATTTGTCCTATACAGAAAAACATGCACAAACTACTATATACTATACACACAACACAGAGCCCTACATTTTACTCAGAAACATACACACAATATGCACTATACACAAACATTCATACATTCCTGCACCATACACACAAACATACACATAGCCCTGCAGTTTTATCCAGAAACATGCACACATGAAGACAGGGCCGTGGGAGGCTCAAGGGCCAGGGGGGCCACTTAACTAACTTCCTAGTATTAGGTGGTGTGCAAAATGATGTTAAAGTTCAGCCCTGGATGGGAGTAGTGTTGGTGTTCGAATTCAGGTTGTCCTTATATTCGACCCGAAAATGGATGTTCGAATTCGGGTAGACCCGACCCAAAAAAAATGAGATTTGGATAAAAAAAATGTAAAAAAATGTGTTAAAAAAAATAAAAATTAATGTTAAGTTAATTTATTGAGGGTTTTTTATACTTATTTTTTTTTACAGGTTATCCTACAATGACATGATATCTCTTACTCTGTAACACACTTACTCTGTAAGACACACTTTCTGCAATCATTGAAAACAGTGTGCGATCCCCGGGGCACTACAGGTTAATTAACCTGTAGTGCCCCAGGGATCGTAGTGGAACTGCAGAGTCACATGACCGTGGGAACTTTGCGGTCACAGCTGTGACTGCAGGCGATCCCCGGGGCACAACAGGTTAAATAACCTGTAGTGCCCCGAGGATGGTAGTGGAACTGCAGAGTTTATCTGCAGTTCAGTTCCCACAGTCACATGACAAATAGTAAAGGGCTGCTACAGTAATCTGATTGCTCTTGCAGCCCTTCATAGTCCCTAAAAAAAACCCGAATTCTCCCACCCATTCGATCACCGGAACAATATCTAGCTGTGGAATGGAATAGTGAGATATTCGACCAACACTAGATGGGAGCATATATGGAAAATGCAGACAGGACACCTGAACACACATCAGGCCTAGGCACTCACACCTATAACATTACACTTGTTTACACTCAAATGAACTTGTTAAACACATTGGGCCTGATTTATGAAAGCTCTGCAAGGCTGGAGAGAATACACTTTCAGAAGTGAACTGGGTGGATCCAGAAAATATGGAATGGATTTTTAAAAATCATTTTCTATTTGCTAGCAAATGTTTTGAATCCTGGACCAGATCCATCCCAGGTTTGCTGGATCACCCAGTTCACTTCTGAAAGTGTATTCTCTCCAGCTTTGGAGAGCTTTTATAAATCAGGGTCATTATATCTGAAATCAAATGAAAACACTTTTTGTAATATTAACAATAATGTCAATGTCAGGTTGTATAATAGCTCAGCTGAACTTCACACTAGTAGAAATGCACTCGGCTTTATAGTGACAGAGAACCTATATTAACCCAAACCATATTAATGTACATCCTAAAAAAATATATACATAAATAATTACACTTTACACTTACTACAAAAAAAAATGTTGCACGTAAAAGCTTGTAAACTTTCTACGTGTTTTTTTTCCCTTTACGGTGATTGAGGCATGTAAAATGTCAGAATAGACAGCATGCACAAAAAATTAGACTGAAATTCACATATTGTGCCTAATTACCTAATATAAGCATGTATTCCTCACAATATCATCAAAGTGGCAGATACTCCAGAGCACTTCTAACAAGTGTTATCCAAATTCCATCAATTTATTATTTCGATGTATATGCCTGTTTTGTTGTTTTTACACATCTTTGTAGATGTACTGCTCACCACATTTTGTGGCTTGTATTTTAAAAGAGAAACATTACGGCTTGTTAAGTATTTCAGCTTTATGTAACGCAATTCTAATTGCATCCAACTAATTTAATTCATTACATCTAACTATTTACTTGTCATCATACAGGGATTGTATTAAGGAGATGGCATGTAATTATTTCCAGTACTAATTAAATATTAGCATAAGCAATGCAATAGCAATCTTAAAACCCTTTTACAAGCAAAATGTAACATTTGCCTTTCCCCCTGATCCTTTTTAATATAATTTTAACCACCCACTCCACAGGATCAAACCAAGTTTTACCTTCAGAAATAAGATATATTCATCTATATCTGCTATCCAGGTCCCCTTGGCAGTGCCACTTCAAGTCAAGAGACCACTAATCAATCTCTGTAATGACGTGCGCACTGGCATGGTCCCTTGTTGATGACATTTTCTGGTCCATTTAGAAAGGAACCTTGCTGCTGACAGCTAATAGGAAGTGTGATAATCAGAAAAACATTGGCATGGGGATCAGAGGAAGCACCGGACCAGGACATTAACTGAGACAGAAGACTGGCTGGATCATCATGACAACCATGCTTCAAGTGAGTTTTTTTTCTTCTAACAGTTAGTTACACAGGAGTGGGATTAAGTCCCCACACCCATATAATGTGTAAAAGAGTTTTTTTGTTTGTAGAGTTAAATAGGACTTTATCACCTTGTGTGAAAGGTGTATATATTTTTTTCTTCTTCATTAGGACTGATGTGCCAGACCAATCATCCTACTATTATTCTTGACATAGTTTATATACATGAAAAGTCCTCCATTGTGTGATGCACTTGACTTCAGCAAGGGGTTGCTTTTATAAACTCACCATCCACAGAGATACAATAAATAGTATGGATGCTTTTGTCTGAAACTTTAAATTTATAAACATTTTGTCAACAGTTTAAGAAATACAGTTTTATCATTGGGCGTAATTGAAATCTTTCCATAAGAAAAAATGTGTTGTAAGATAAACAACACCTCTAAAGTCTCATCACTGGCCTAAAATATACAAGTTAAAAGGTAAGTGGCTGTGCAGAAAAGACAGGCATCTCTTTTAAGTATTTAGAGTTGAATATTTCTGCAAGACCATTGACAGGTTTATAAGAAATAAAGCTCCAGAGACAACAAGTTAGCTTGTGCCATAGCATATGGAAAGGCATTGACGTATATGGATAGGACAAAAACTTGGCAACTTTAAATACTCTGCAAAAGAACCCTACTGTAAACAGTGTATATGTAAAGGTTCCAGTAAGTCCAGTAAAATGTATACATACTGCTAGTAACCTACTCTATCACTGAGAGTGTAAACTTGCATGGTTTAAAATCTCCATATATCTCTGGGTACATATTTCCAATGCAAAGATCCTATTTTCAAACACATTATTTGTCTACAACAAAATTATTAAGATACAGTATTTATATATCCCCAACATATTTTGCAGACCTTTACAAAGTCCATAGTCATGTCACTAGTTGTCTCTCAAAGGAGCTCATTATATAATGCCCCTACCATAGTCATATGGCATTACCACAGTCTAAAGTCAATTTGGGGAGAAGCCAATTAACTGTACTTCATATTCAGGAGATGTCTAATTTCCATTATGAAAGTACATAAAAATTCTCATTTCAATATGTTTTTGTGCAATGTCTCAACATTTTCTTCCTTCCATAGCTGCATTTTTTGCCAAGATCTTGTGTTGATTATGGGAGAGCTACTCAAAACACTGCCTAAAGTCTTCTTCTGCACATTCCAAAGATTCACAATTGGTATAAAGTCTGGACATTGTGGTCAATCTATATGTGAAAATGATGTCCTATACTCCCTGAGCCATTTTTTTACAATTTGAGCCTAGTGAATCCTAGCATTGTCATCTTGGAATATGCCATTTCCATTGATGGGAAAAAAATGGCCATTCTATTTTATTTATCTGTCCTTGCACTCCACACCAAGGTGACAAAACCTACTACTTAAATATACAGGTAAGAATACCAGTTAATGTGTTTTGAGATTCACCAAAGACTTGTAATAACTGTCCCAACACTGAAATACATGCACACAACAGCCTTTTTTCAAAGACTTAAACTAGCATTACTAATAACCTGATATTCTCATAGTTATGCAAGAAAATATTTTATTCATCATAAGTTAGTAGGTGCATATATAGGGTTTTGTGTGTAAGAAGTAACAAATCTATGGGCATCTGTAATCCATATTCTTAAAATCTATTTAGGTTAGTAAGCGCTTACAGGATCTTAAAATGTGGCATTCAGGTGTTTTCCTCACGAGGTTGTTGAAAAGGTTGTCTACTCTATTCATATAATAGATTCTAAGTTTAACACCTTACAAGGAATAATATCACTCTCATGGATTGTTTTGTTTCCTTTTTCCTCTTTTAGGTTGGCTGTAACCTTTCTTGTGGTAACTTTATTACAGTTTTATGGTTATAGAAAATGTAGGTTCATGACTCCATTCCCGACAAGGGGATTTTTTCCTGAATGGAATCCATCAGGCTGCTGTTATATGATTATATCTGAGGTCACACTACACAGACTATAAATCTCTGCTAAGAGAGGAATTATTCTTAAACTATGATAATATAACACAGTCCACCGAGCTTTAGTATATAGAATAGTGTTTGGAAAATGTAATACATAACATAAACCACAGTGCAAAAAAATAACTAATATCACTTAGATATAAAAAAAAAATAACAGATAGTTTAGGCTACAGTTTTTACCAGAACAGATCCACACAAAGAGATATCCAACGTCATAGTCAGATTTAGACACCTTTTTAATGAGACACTCAGCCAGATTAAATGTATTTTTAAAGGCACCCCCTTTATTTTGGTTTTGGATACCGTAGTGTTAACCCCCTTGTTTTCCACGTCCAGGAAAGCCAACATTTTACTTTATCAAAACAAAGGGAGAAATTCTCAAATGGGGGCATATAATCCAGGGACAACTCTCTGGAATAAATACATTTATACGTGTTTCTTTTTGAGTCAGATAATCCTACAAACATTCCCTTGAGGGGATCCGCTAGACCCATGTGAATTTTTGAGGGAATGTCAGCTTCCCTGTTTTATAAAAAGACCCCTTTGAGAAAAAGAAAAAAAAAGATTTTTATTGTTGCATCTTTTGGTCAGAAAGTAAGAGAAATACTCCTAGCAGGATGCAGACAGCGAAGATATAGCCTAATAGGTGTACCCCTTCCTTGCTCTATACGAAGCTAAAAAAATGGGGCAGACATACACTTTCGATTTTATGATAAGCATTTACCCAAAGATGGTCAGAGCTTTCCTAGTGTTGGGGAATAATGGGCAAGAATTCAGTCAGGCTGGGAGATGGTCATGCTTTAATACTTTTCCTTAGTACTTTTACCTTTGTAGATGGTTTACAGAGAATATTGTGTGGACTTGTTTAATTGCTGTTTGTTATATGGGAACAACAAATATAGACATTTTCTTGAGCCAGGTGAGTTTCTTATGAATAAACAATGAAACTACTAGAAAGTCACAGGTGTTTGGATGTCTAGAGGCTTTCATAAATGGGTTTGGCTCCCATTTTTGCTAGGTATGTCAATTGTTAATCAATTTCTTTACATAGAAGAACAAAATAGTAGGCAATTAAACACAATGTAATCAATATAGCGCTTTTCTACTGTTGTCAAAATGGTATCTATACCTTTAATAAACTTGGTTTACATTTTACTGCATGTTCTGGGTTCTTCTAAAACATTAGTCAGAGCACATTTGAACTTTCCAGTAAAAGATCATAAATCAAAAGCAAGGAAACTATTTATATGTTCAGATTGAGTAAGAAGTGTAACCATGTAACAGTGGGCAAATCATCACAGAACCCTTCTACATTCATGATCATCATATCACTTCCCTTTATTCCTTAGGGCCAGGTTTGTTCTAATAAAAATGTGTGGCCAGGTACAGATAGGAACCAGTGATAGCTACAGTCCCAGTATTCCAAAAACTGGTACAATATCCTTGGCAAAACCACAACAGATTCTTTAACGTTGTATTCTTATAGAACATATTCTTATTAAACTATTCTTCTAAAGTTCATAATGCCTTATTTGGAACTGTGAACCCATGCAAAAATCTAGCACCAAGAGATGCCAAAACATGTCTTTCCAATGTGACTGGATCAGATAAATTTGCTGGCTTAGGTTTATAGTCCTCAGGTTTTCTTTTTAGCATGCTGATTACAAATGCTGCCTTAGATTGGTCAAAAGAAAGAAGTTTGATTTTGCAGTTTAAACTACATATGAACCCATAACAAACTTTTGAAATTTTAATTCAGCCTGGTGCTTCTGTAAATTGTGACCACATGAGAAGGAGCAGGTAGAGCTGGAGAACAATCAGGTTCTAGTATAACTTGTACCTGACCCAGGCAAGTAACAGCCCTGAGGAGTATCTGAATATTCAGAAATTAAAAAAAAAAATCTGACAGAACCAAAGTGAAGTCAAGGCAGGCTATAAACAAGCATGAACATGGTGTAAAGTATGAATATGAAATAGGAACCATTTGCTCCATTTTGTT
Source organism: Pyxicephalus adspersus (assembly GCF_032062135.1). NCBI lineage: Eukaryota > Metazoa > Chordata > Amphibia > Anura > Pyxicephalidae > Pyxicephalus > Pyxicephalus adspersus. Next base: position 131,517,633 of record NC_092859.1, read on the forward strand.
GTATTAATTGTACAATTGGAAGTATTTTGTTACATCTAAGAAAAAAAAAACTCTTGCCTTCAGAGGTGCCCTCTGCAGTCTATGTAAGCTTTTCCTGTGCTATTTGAAAGAGTCCTCCTAATTCTTATCATGGAGTACAGAGTGATTAGCCTTTATGCTGTAATGATGTGAGAATGGGAGTAGTTAAGTAGTTTATTAAAAGAAAATTGGCAACGCTACAAACACACTCCACAAAAATGGTGTTTTTTGTCTGCTCATGGCAGGAGGAGGACAAGGGCAGCATTGTTGGCTCTGCGGCTAGCACTCTCACCTTTGCAGCACTAGGCCACAGATTTCCCTGGGGAAATGCATATTTAAAACAGTCGTTTTAAAGATCAGTATGCCAGGAAAAAGAAGTGCAGTGGCTATAGATGTGGCTGATATAATGTCACCACTCCCTTTCAAAATCTAAATCAATCCCAATTGAAAGTTATGAGAAAAGTATTACTAGAATCATTAGTGGGGGAACCAGCATTGGCAGTTCACAAATTATACTTTGGCCCATTCTTCCAAAAGTATCATTATCGATAAAATGTCCCCTACGCTGCTTTTTGACTACTAGTGTTGGTCGAATAGCTCAGTGTTCAACTCCGCAGCTATTCGATTGAATAGTCTGATTATTTTTGGGTGATCGAACGCCGAATTCAAACACCATATGTGTCTCCCCATTCCCCCATGCTCCCCCATGCTCTAGTGCTCTGTGATTGGCTAAGGAAAGGTAAACCCTGATGACTGCTCAAGCGTCATCAGGATTTTCCTTTCCTCAGTCAATCACAGAGCACTAGAGGTGAATGAATGGTGAGACTTGTCCTCATTTAACCTCCAGTGCTCGGACATCCCACACTGACAGGAGGATTCCCACGGCTGTGCTCAAAATGAAAGGAGCCGTGGGAATCATCCTGCCATTGTGGGATAACCTGTAAAAAAATAAAAGTTAGTTACACAAATCACACACATTCAACAAATTACTTTAACATTAAAGCCTCTTTTTTTTTACACATATTTTTAAACACAATTTTGCGAAGTCGAACCTAGTGTTTTTCGGGTTGGGTTTGTCGGGTCCATCCGAATTCAAACAGCCATTTTCGAGTCGAATATAAGGACAACCCCAATTCGAACACCAACACTATTGACTACATATAGGTCTTCTTCCTGATTTTCAGTTAGGATCAGAAGAAATGACAAGGACACTGGATTTCTGACAATATTATCAGGTATTTTATGTACTTGCTTCAAGAAAAGTGTTCTTTTCTTGAAAAAAGAAAACAAATGTTCCCACCACATCTAAGAACTGGTTAGCTGAACTGCCTTACTTGATTGTTCTTGGTTGTAGATATTCTTCAATGAACTACCTGACTTTTTTATAGGGTACTGCATAGCCTTAGTAATTATCATTTTCTATCACAGTATCTTTATATCTTTGGATAGACACCCCTTGTAACTTTAGATAAATTATAGGAGATTTAAAAATTTTTTATAGTCAGATCTTGGTGGTACCTTCGGTTTTAGTGTTTGGCACTTTTTGTCTTAAAAATCATTTTCACTTAGCCCAAGGAAAAATAATATATCTGCAATTTTAAACTCTATATAGCAAGTGAATAATAACGCAGACAAGTAAAAAGAATGAATAATGTAATGTTTGTATAACTTGATAATGGGATAGAATACCATTTTAGGTTGATTCATATTATACTGCTGGATGTAAATTTTGATGGTCAAGCTTCCTGGGATCTTCAGAGTTGTGTTTCAGAGGTTTTTTTATGTCTTACAACTCTTTTGTTTACCTTGTTATCTCAATTCTTTTTTTTCATTGAATAATTTTTTTTTTAAATACATTTTGATGGTCATTATGCCATTTCTCCTGTCATGAATTCCCTAATCAGGAAATTTATTCTATTGAGACTATAAAGTTAGAACAACTTAAATGCTTTTACAGAGTCATTAGCTGAGTTGTGAAAAATACCAAATACCAAACTGGAAGCAGTCTGCTGAGATATTTGTTCCAGGGTAAGAGACTGTTTCATTTGGTTGCCATTATCCCAGTACCTGCACACAGCTTTAGTAATAATTGGAATTGGTTGCAAAATGTAGAAGTAAAAGACATGGGGGTGTGCAGAGAGCATTTTTATATTTTAATATGATATTACATCCTAATATTATTTTATGCATGATACTCTATTGCAGACTCCAAATGTTCTTTATTTGCCTTCCAGCACTAGGTGGAGAAGAATGTATTGACATATGTTAAAAATCTGTATGTTATTGTTCCTGTACAATATGAAATTCATATGTTTGTACTGGCATTGTTATGACTACATGTTAAATCCAAATACATTCAAAATTACATAAAATAAGGGTTCTTTATATAAAAGATATGACAAGGTCTCTAGATAAGAAATGTAAGAACAAGTGTTTCAACAAGAGAAAGTACAGAATGTTATCAATTAACTTTCTATGTTATTTTTGCGTATAAAGTAACATTCAAAGTCTATTGTGTGCATTTTGGCTTGGAAAGAATGTAGAGTGCATTAAAGTTCATTTATTTATTTGTTTATTAACTTCAGAACAAAAGGGGAAAATAAAATGAAAAGAGGTAGTGTGGGTTGTGTGGATGTAATGAAACAATAAACTGATCAGTTTATAAATGTGTAAATACTCAAAAATTAGTTAAACAAAATGGGTAAAAAACATTAGTTTTCCTCTAAATCTCCCTCAATTAGCTGTGTCAAGTATCTTTGCAAACACCTTAGTAATGCCCCACACTTTCTTTGCATGTCAGGACATTGGAAGGTCAACCAGCAAAGTTTTGCAATTCTGGTTTGATCGGCTGGGCTGGAATGATGATGTTAAAGGATTATTGCGCAGTAATTATTTCAGGATGTGCAGAGATACTGCCTTGTATTTTGGGAATTTAGGACTTTCGAGCAAACCAAACTTTTGGCTCTGTTCATACGCCTAGTTTGTATTTTGCTTTTGCTTTTTTTAACCATTGCATGTTTCATTTTTAGAAGAGCCGGGAAAAAATATTTATTTAGGTAGATGACTCAAGTCCATGAGGCTGATTCATCAAGCAAAATCGGAAGCTCGCTCGCGCATTCGTATTCGTCGCGCAATTCAGCAACTGAATGAGCTCGCGGCCGGAGCCGCGCATCTCCAGCAGCTTTACACTGGCGAGCTTGCATTAAAAGTCACTGTTCCCCTAAAAATCATTCTTTCTAATGGCACACATAATACCCTGAGCCCTAAAAAAAATGTTTTTGCTGTTCAAATGTTTAAAACATGTATGTGCGCTAAAAAAAAAAGCATATTTTAAAATCACTTATTTCTTTTCTGTTATGCAAGAGTTCAAGGAGGTTCATGTAAAGGAGTTCAACTCCTCTACATAGGCGCCTATATAAAAGCTTCCGATGCCTGATCGGAGAAGCCGCTCGCGGGTAAATCCCGCGACTATCTTGCGACTGACTGCGCGCGAAGCCGTCGGAACAGATTTTCCCACAAAAGTCACAAGCACACACACGTTCTTTTGTTTGCTTCTTATGTATATATATATATATACCGTGTTTTTCGGACCATAGGACGCTCCGGACTATAAGACGCACCAGGTTTTCCGCACAAGGGAAAACAAGTAAAAAAAAAATTGATTTGATTTCCCCTGAGATCCAGCGTGCGGCACTTGTGCCCGCCCACGAAGGCGGCGCCGATCGGCATTCATCAAATCAATCGGCGCCGCCTTCGTGCAACCAGCGAGCGCGGATTTCATTGATAATTTAGGCCCCATGTCTTCATGACCAGCTGGAAACCAGGTTGAAAAGCTTTTGTTGAATAATCTGCCTTTCTTTGACTTCAGTTTCCTTTAGCAATGGTCAATTTTTCAGGAAATTATACTAATAAAAATGTTACTGTGAAAAATACACATCTGCCATACTTTTAGTTTTAAGTGTTAGGGCTCCCAAAGGAAATACCTACATACCTGTCTATATGCTTCCAACATTATCAAAAGATTTCTACGTATATAAAGTAACATGAATTAGGCTCCTCTGTATATATAGTAACAAACAGAACTCATGTCAATGCAGTAACATGAATGGGTCTTCTCTGTCCATCTACTAACATAAATTTGGCTCCCTTGTTACTAGGAACATGGAAATGTCTAACTTGTCCATGTTGGAACCTGAAGGTGGTCTTGCCTGTCTATGTGGTATAAAGAAATGGTAACCCTTGTAACATGAAAGAAGAAAAGTGATTACAGTCCATGCAAAACATAAAAGAGAATTCCCTGTTAAAATTTATCAATTTCTATGTAATAACTTGAAGGGTCTCTCCTAACCATGTTCTCTGAAACAGAAATCAATCTCAATTATCAATGTGTTAACGCAAAATGGTCTCCTAAATCCGCATAGCACACAAAGATGTCTCTTCTAGTCATACTGTACTATTGAACTGTCTCTTATGTCCTTGTTCATATAGTGACATGGTACAATCTTTCCTATTCCTGTAGTAAAACTTACTCCTCGAACTTAGATGAAAAGTGTTATGTGTTAAATATGATGATGCAGAAGTTCTGACATAGTGGGACAATGGCAGCTTTTTACAACGGACCAAGAGTTATTTTTTTTTCTGATTGAGAATATGGTAGTCTGATGGGTGTTACTGTGGGTTATGAATGTTCAGTTGGGTTGGGAATGTGTACAAATGGTGATTCTAGTTCACTTTAAAGTGTGTTTAAATGTACTGTAGCCTGTAAGAGGCTTCTTTCTTGTCTTATTTCAATATGTCCTTCTATCCAACCTTTTTATCACTTATCATGCTAAACTCCCTCCTCATCCCAACTTAGTGTGTTTATTTGTCCATCTGATGTTGCAGATACTTGCCACTATATATATATATATATATATATATATATATATATATATATATATATATATTGTGAGGGGTTAAGCTCAGGATTGCCTTTGCTGGGGTCAAAGGACACTTGTCCGGTTCATCCAATTCAGATCACACACCTCTATCAGTTTTAAGCTGACTTGTAGCCAGGTTTATTTGCAGGTTGCAGATAAAATAACAAAAACAGCCTGTAATAACAAGAAAACCTCGCCTGTCCGGCACTTACTATACATCAGACGTTCCTGTCTATCAGCTGGAGGGCTTCTCCCTATCAGCTCAAAACAAAGCTTTCAGCAACCTTCTACTCAGGTTTGAGTTCATTCACACAGACCGACTTTCTGTGTCCCCAGGCAGAGAGAGACTGACTGATTTCCTGGCTCTGTTATATCCCCACCCTCAGTGCTGCTTCATTAATTACCTCAAAGGTGAGAGTCTTCCACCTGCTACTTCACATAGGGGAGGAATCTTGGGCAAATATACCTCCCTTCCACCACCAATCCTGCATTGGTGTCACAATATATACACTGTATGGTCGTATATCTTCAAACGTAAATTGTACCCTGCTATCCAATTTTAGTCAGTCCTCTTTTACTAACTGTCAGGCAAGTCAATTTATGAGAATTTACCATCTTGGTCATGCTTTCCACCTACCCTCTTTTTTAAGGACCAAACATTCATTGCTATGTAACCATTCTATCAGTCAGTTTCTTACTTTTCTCTGAATGATCTATCTATATTCAGCTAGAGCTGCTAGGTTTGATGATTCCGAAATGTTACATTTAGTTTGCATGTAAGAGTTTACAAGTTATATTTCTGGGTATTTAGAATTTAAAGCTTGGGAAAAATAGTTATCTCTTTCATAAACCAGTCCCTGAGAAGTGGGTTGTTTTGCTGGCTTCCTATTTTACAAATGTTAGTTGCCTGGCTGCAAAGCAAATGTTCTTTACTTTAAATCACTAAACCAAAAAATCTGCATATAGACTTCTGACTTAAATTTTTATTCCCTGATAACAGGAATTACAATCCTCTTATTTCTATAAGAACTGATTCACTTCAAATTATTTCTCTGTCTTTCAATATGTTTAAGACATGCAAGGCTTCCAAGATGTTGCTTTAAACAGCCCTGAATTTGGTATTATTCATTTCTTGCTTAACCTTTCCTGGCTCGTTCTATTCTAGATTCCATTTTGCAGTTACAATGACTACCTTAACGTTTCCTTCATTATTCAAACTGAAAGGTACCTAAAGTGGTTGGTACCCATTTCTTCACTGTAAACTGTGGGACTTTCCTGCTATTTAGGTATAAAGCTAGGACTGGGAGTGTTTGCTATTCATGCCCCTGAACCAAGCAGAGGTTTCTACATAAACTATTGAACTTGCCATATTTTTATGACTGAGGAAAAAAGAATAAACATCCTTTATTTTTTATTTTATCCACATACTGCAAAGTTGCCAAATTTGGGTAAGTCATCTGTTTTGATGTACAAGCAGTGTTTATTATTACAATTTCCAAACTATAAATAAAGAAGACATATTGTTAGACAATAATGCCAGCATGTCTTTGAATGGACCCTTTTTGAACATGTCACCCTTTCACCTACTGTAAACTTTAGTACATTAGCTGTCTCGGTGTATTCCATAAGTGTGACAGAAGATGATGAATGAAACACTTACTGCCCTTCCAACATAAATTTTGTGTCAACAATGGACCAAATAGCATTTCTTAAATAGTCAGATGTAAAAGATGTATTTGGCACGATAGTTGAAAGTCAGATTACCGTATGTTGCAGATTTTGCCATTTCCTAGAAGTGATGCGGTTAAAATACATATTTTATGTGAAGTTCTGGAACAGCTCAGAAGCAAACTGTTTTTTATAGGTATTTTGAAAGTTGGTTACTAGTTATAACTAAATGATTCTGCCCATGGAAGATATTTTTTCTATACTAGTCATCCAGTAAAACAGGCTTTTAAGGACTTTAGGTTTTATCGCTAAGCAATTAAGATGATTGAATTGTTTATTATTATTATTGCATATAAAGATGTAAAGAAGCAAAATGGTCAAACGGTGGACTAAATGTGGATGTTAACATAGTGTGCAAAACGAGGATGAAGTGGGACCTGATATGATATTAATATAGCAGATAGGTCATAGCAGATCAAAACCAAACAGAGTAGGAAGTATATGAAACACAGAAATTAGCCATTCATATACAACAGTGAAAATAGGTTGAAGACAAAGAGCTATCACCTGAAGGTTTGATCTGTATTGGAGGCTGTGTGCATAGCAGGGTGTAACTTGTAAAAAAAGTAAAAGTAGATATAGTTATGGACTGTGATGTAACGAGGTGGAAAAAGGAATTAAAGGTTAATGTGGCTATGTTTCAAGTATGGAGGAGGCTGAAAGCAAGTGTCACACCTATAAGTAGATACTTGGAACAGCTTGCATCTTGCAGTGTGAATATTCTGACATGCACAGCGTTTTTTACACTGTTCTCTGCATTTAGCATTATTGCCTTTGTTAGTATATAGAACATTGACTGTTAGGTGGGATGTAGACTTTTGTGCTAACATTTACAGCCTTCTTTTTTCAGTGACAAAACCTCTGTAAGCCTGTATTTTATTAAGTAAAATCTGCCAACACATCAAACGTTGTTTCAGTATTACAGAAATTCTGGATTTCAGACTTCATTCTCCCTGCTGCTAAATTGTTTAATAAATTCATGTGATGTTGTGGGCAATTATTAACAAAGGGCAGCTGTTAAATGGCATTTTTTTCAAAGCTTTGTTTGTGTGCATGTATTTGTGAACAAATCTCTTGTTGTAAAGAAAATAGCTAATATATCTATCTGTGCTGATCGTTTAATATCCCACCACATTTGGTTTCTCTTGCTGATCTGTATATCAATATTGAAAGACATAATGGTTACATAGGGTTGGTCGGAGGAACCACTGAGCATAGCACAAAACAAGATGATCAATGCTCCCAGAAGTTTGTTTCTGAAGAAGAACCCATATGTGTTGTTTGCTAGTTAGATGTTATTTATACCCAGGCAGGATACATCCAAAGAATAATGCTTGGTGGTTGCAGGTGCGTCTGGGGAATTAGGTGACCAAACACCCCTGCTCACTGTGCAAGGCACTACACAGCATTTACAATATGACTAGTTCACTAGCACTAGGTATTGCAATTGCTAGTATGAATCTAGGGGCCATACCTAGGTCATCTTCTCTTTTTTAAGGCACCCCTTATATACATAAAAGAAAAAAAAGCAGAGAACAGGCCTCACAGCTGATGGTAGACAGAAAATAAAGAGTTATAAATGTAATATTAGCTATCACACAAGGAATAAGAGGTTTGAGAATGGCGACTATATCAGAACATATATAAATTCAACGTTTTCAAGGATATTAATCTAATTTTTAGGTATTACATGATAAGATGACCTCCCTCCCTCCTAAGAGAGTAGATTTAGAGTAGAACTGTGATGGAACATAACAACGAAAAACCGTATAAGAAAGGAGAGTAACATAACGATGAGAAAGATACACCAGCTTCAAGAAAAAATCTAAATCTTTTTCCACTTTTAAACACATATCCTATTAACCAAGCCTTTCTATAACAAACAAAAAACACAATTAAAGAATTACCATTTAAAAATATGGAATGGAAAGAATTTAATCTCACTTAACAACCACAAGCCTTAAAGTACAAAACATAAAGCACAATAACAAGGTAACCAAAAAGCCTCACACTATGCAGACCCGTACCTTGGGGGTGGGGCACCAGATTATCTTGGATGACTCCTAGTCTTTGTATCTCTGTCTTGTGACTGCATGGCACAGGTACATAGATGATGTACATAGATGATAGGATTGCTCTCTTTATTAAATTATCTTTTTACCATTGAAGTGACATAAAATAAATTCAGTCAAAATGAACACTAGATTTACATGAGAACATTACTCTGTTCAAAAGCTCTTCCTAAATTAATGGACCTCCTAATTATTGGTGATGAAACGGCCAACAGACATGTTAGACAAACACAGAAATTGTTTTTTTTTTAGATATGCTAGATCTGATTGTTACTAAATATGAAAAAAACGATACATTTTATTTGGTAATATGCAAATATGGTGCATTCTAGATCGGAAAGAATAAATGAGCAACAATTGTTTAACATTCAGATCATAACATGGCTCCCACAGGCTTAGGGATGTTTTTAGCCAGGCAGTGTATGTAAGCACAAACACAGGTCAGAATTTATGGGACATGATGAAACTTGAATTTTACTACATGAAAAGATAATTCATAGGCTTTTAAGTAAGGAATTTTCTGCATAGGGGAACACCATCATAAGTTTGAACACAAATCAAACATTTAAAATTATTAAAAAATTAAAATAAACAAAGGAGTGATTTTGCTCGGAAGTACCATGGCCTCATAGGACAGGACACTGTATAGAAGAAAGCTTGAGCTTTTGGAAGAAAATAAGAGTTTGCAGACCAGATCAAATTCTGTTTTGTGAACATAGCAGTGTTTAAAAACACATATAGCTCTTTTAATTCACTCCCAGAGATATTCATATAGAGTTAAAGTTATTTTAAATGTTTGCTGGTTTGTAGAAAACCTTTATCACAAGTCCTTTAAAATTAAAATGAGATCCTATCCCATTATTGAATGATTTTGCCGCAAACTAGTTCTTTATCTAAACCTATTTGCTGAGCTTTATGCCACTTGACTGGGAAAGGCTTCTGTTGGGTTTGATGAATAGAGATGGCAACTGTTTCTCCATGGGGACTGGCACCTAACATTGATTAATGTTAGGAAAGAAGACCATTCTCTATTGTTGGCTTTCTCCATCCTCTCCTACAGTTTACCTATTGCCTCTAAAACTACAGCATTTATTTAAGCTAGAGTAGATTGCGGGTTCGAGACAAAAGGTCATAAAAACTCTTTTGAAACATGTGAGAGTGTTTTTGTCATCCTGCACCCCCACCCCCACCCAAATTAGGCTCTACAATTGTTTCTATTATACTACCTGGTATCCACACAGACTTGTAACAGGTGTCCCCCCCCAAGTGTATTTAGACCTAAGAGTGAATATGGGGCTAACCCATCCAAAAGCTCTTCACACATTTTATAGGATTTATGCACCTTCATGCACAAGAATCTAGAGCCTGCAGAAAAACTGTACAAGAAAGTGTGCAGGAAAGGAAAAAAACAATTTTTGTTTCCCATAAGACATGGAACGGGATGTGCCTGTATCTTTTCTGAAATGCATGATATGGGTTGAAATTTACACAGCTGTTATGATTTAGTATCATCAAAGTGTATTATATAAGTCTACACACTTTACTTCTAAGGGATTTTCTTTTTTATATTTCTCTAATCGTTTCCATTACCTTCAGTACAAATGCTAAGCAACCAGCAAACAAAATGTAAATTTACCATTATTAGGTAAGGCTATTAGGAGGATAAATTGGTATTACTGATTGTCTGTATGTATGTCTTAGCTGAGCTCAGTGTTTACTGGCAGCAATTTTACTAAGGCAGTCAGCATTGTGATGTATATCACAGAGAAACGAATAAACAAAGCCTTCAGTGAAACAAATACAAATCTAAATAATCATCAGCATACAAACAAGATTACCACTTTTTTTTTACATTTCTCACGGGGACAGGACATTATTACAAGGTGTGATTCCTAGATCTTAATTATCCAAACACTATAACATGAACATATTATGCTTTAAAAATGACATGTGAATGATGTTTGTATTTTGATGATGCATATAATCATGCCTCGACATGTTATATCTTGCTGTATTGCAACACATTAAAAAAAGCATGTTAGTGTACATCAACTCATTTATGTTTAACACACATCAATGCCCTAAATGCAATGCATGTGGTGTAAATCCAAATTTAAGAACATGCAGGGACTAATGTTGAGGTAAAGCAGTGTGGCTTAGGATGCTTAGGGTTTTATAAAGTAATGTCAGGAGTCTTAAGATTCTCTTTAGAGCTTTTAGATGCTATAAGATCAGACTTGATAATATACTGTATTAAAAAATGTAAGTTGTAAAATATATATAATGCTTTAGGATTCTTTATAATACCAGAGTAATGAGAAATATGTGAATGATTCATTTTTATATCAAATTTGAGTCCTTTTTATTAACTGACAGAACAAAAGAAGTTTGGACCTTCTTCCAGCCTCTGTATTGTATTAGTTATAATGATCTAAAAGTTAGACAGTGTGGAGATTGCATTTGTGGAAATTCTTACTTCTAAACTCTTACCTTATTTACCTCTAACTCTTAGATTGTAAACTCTTTTGGGCAGAGTCCCCTCCTCCTCCTGTGAGTCTGTTATATGTTGCGTAATATGTTGGTACTGTATAAATACTGTTTAACAATATTAATATTAGTAAGAACTAAAAGCATTTTGGTACAAAATATTAGTACAAAATATTTTATAATATAAAGCCCACAAAAATTCTTTCAAGGGTTATAATTACACCCAGTATATAAGGCAACATGTCCACTCCAGGGCCCAAAATATATGGCTGGCCTGGACCCATTAAACTTTCATCTGTGTTAACTTGCTAGCCAAGCTAGGTCAATACTTTAGATAAGCAGCCCGATTTGAATGTTCAGAGTACCTGGTTATTATTAATGATTCACCTACAACTCAAAATTTACTACAAATTGGCCAGAAATCATGGGTAAAACCATAGTAACACCTTTTGAATTTTTATACAACGACCACCATTATGCTGCTGGTCAGTACCAAAAAACAATATCTTCCCTAATTTTAGGAGGCTAGTGACTTTACTAGCTATGGGCTACAAATGCTCTTCACATAGTCAACATGGCAAAAATCAAGATACTTTATTACTTCAAACTTTAAAATTCTGTGGGACTTATATGGGCAAATATTACCTAAATACAGGAGACATGTTTAAATTTGAATCTTAAGCCTTGTGTATTTCTCCTAGATCTCTGCAGCATGTAGACATGCAACCTCACCTCTGTGCAAGGGTTTACTCTTACAAGATAAAAACATTTTTTGCAAAGTAATACGGCTCTTGTAAAGTCAATTTATATACTTTATGGTTATTGAGCCCCGAGTTTAGCTTTAAGATATAAAGACTGCTCCCTAACCTCTTCACAACTTTATGCCAAAACACAATGCACACATCTACCATTCAAAATACACTAGTTCATATCAAACATTCTGATTTTTATAGGACAGTGTTACCTACAGGAAATTTATGTACCTGCTTTAGAGCTAACCTTACTTTTCCAGTACTGGGCCCAGAAATTAAATTTTCTTTCTACCATGTTAAGCACACAAATTCCAATAGAATCTAGTTATTGTTTATTTAGACTCATATGTAATAAACCAATACCACACCATTAAAGAGGCATGTAAATTGATAGAAGGTGCTGGAATACTCCTTCCTTCCTCCTGATGCCAGGACAAGAAGGTGGCCTCAGGACCCTGGAACTTAGTTAAAATCCTAGGAGAGTCCCATGGAAATCAGGATGTTTGGAGGCAATATAAACCTGATGGGATTGAACCCATTACCACTCGATTCAAATTAAAAAAACATTTTGGCTTTCGATACACTTTTTCAGAAATATTACAGGAAATATGTTTTCTATAGTGGGTGGCCAGTAGGTATTTACAATAAGCTTCTGTTTCTGCATTTATACAGCAAGTGTTACAAGTTAGTGCACCACAATATTTCTAAGCTAAGAAGAATCCCATCATATTTTTTTAATTACATATGGAAAGACCTTTTAAGACACAGTGAAAATGTTAATTGTTTTGGTCTGACCACAGAGACCACATTACATCAGTAGGCATTACAAGTTGTGCACATTTTGATTATTTGCAGATTTTGAGACAATGTGAACTCAGGAATTGTCTCTTGGGTTTTTCTTGTTGTCAAGGTTTGGATGTCTTTAATTGCATTCAAAGTGTGAATTATAGAGCAGCCAGGCTACAACTGTGCAAAATTTCTAATTTATGCAGATATTAATTGTTACACAATTCAATACACAGTCATAACCGTGGGAACAAGGTTTCATTGGCTTTAACCACTATTTTAGAGGAACTCCCACCAGAGCTTTTTGTCTGTCTGTTTAGAATGGAAATAGAGAAAAGTTAGAACCTGTTTTAGGTTGTTTTGAAGTTATGATTTAAGCCTGTATTCCTGAGCAGTCTACAGTGCATCCTTTATTCTTCCTTGACACTACTTAGCACAATGGTGTATCCAAAAAAGATACACAGTAATGATATCACTGTTGTGTATTTCTCCTTCATCTCTTTATGCTTCAACTAAATATTAGTATCAATGTTCTACAGCAATGTGAGCAGTTACAAACAGAGAGTAAAGGGATATCCTTACTAAATTAAATATATACGAGTTTGCACAAAAGCATAAGCTAACAACCCTAAACTAAAACCCTATTCTAAGCATTTAACAATATTATATTACAAATGATGGTTAGCTTTAAATCATGGGTTTATTTCCAATGGCTTCTGCAGTCTTGCCTTCATTAGGATGGAGTTGCTTGGTCAGCAGACACACATAGCTACTTATTCTTCATGTATGTCCAGATCTGTGTTCTCTCCATTCTCTGATTAACACACTTCCTGCTACCAAATTCTTGTGTAAAGTTAGTTTGCACATCAATAGAGAAAGCCAAGACTGCCAGTTCAGCTAAATGATTTTTGTATTAGCTATACAAGTCATTAAAATGACAACTCAAGTACCCATAGGCCATCTGTTAATATGATGAGGCTTATATTACATTATATACTATAATTGTATAGAGTAGAGACCCTTTAAGGGGGGCAGCTCAAAAATCTACTACAAGGATAAAAGTTTTTGGATGTGTGATGTGATGATTGGAATCAAAGTTCTGATTCTTTTGACTTAGTGATTGGTCACACTCTCCTTTTGCCAGGAGAGCTTTCTGGTTCATAGAAGAAGGGGACCAATTTTTGTTGACGTTTATTCCATACCTTGTCACTGGGTTTGGTGCCCAGTAAGGTGGTTGTAAAAGTTAGGAGTGATAAAGGAATTGGGGGGGGGGGGGGGGTCTGCCATGGAGACATAACTAGGATTCCACAGGCGAGACAGCCTGGGCTAAAGGCCTATTCCAGCCACAGACTTGGGCCTTTCTTAGCCCAGAGGAAATGCAGATGGACATGGAGATGCTTAAAGTTGTCTGTTGGTTAAGTGATACCCCCTAGTTGATCCTATGGGAAGACAGAGGCCTTCAGGTGCTACATTATTTGGGATTGTAATGAGAAGGGCTATTTCACTGCCTTGGGGGATTACTGCTGCTAATATCCAATTATATCATAAATTATAATAATAATAATAATAATAATTATTATATATTTATAACTGAGCTGGTTTTCCTGTGTTGTACTTCGTAAAAGCCATGGTTTCTATTTCCCAGGCTGATGATAGCTAACTCGCCTAAAACATCTGTATGAAAGTTGGAAGTATTTATATATTAATTGGCTGTATGTGCTAAATATCCAGCTGTTCTGGATGTACAGTTGTCCCCTTACCCTAGAGCATAAACAATCCACACACCCACTTGTTTTTTACATTTGTAATAGCAGTTATTATGGCACATCTATACCTTTGGCATACACTAATGATTTCGTTTTCATCTTTTACAGTCATGTGAACTAGTAAGTACACTCCATTGAATTGCTGATTTTTACATTGGAGCTTCATTGAAACACTGCTTTCAGAGTTGAGAGTTAAAAGATAATATACTTGAACAAATTATAAGTAAAGTTTACCTGATTTTTTGAATCTTCTATACTAGATTAATTGAAATTCAAATCTGTCACATGGTAAAATGGCATTTCTGGCATCTTAGAGTCTTATGAAAAGGCAACCACAAAAGGATACAAATATAAGCTCGGAGTTTTGGTGGAGATATTTGGTTTCTGGTCATGGTCAAGACTGTTCTTTTCCTTTCTCGTGATAAATGAATGTTACTGGAAGTCCATCCTACCCGTTTATCTGCTATGAGAAATAATGAAGAGAAGTGCTTATTTTTAAACCCAACCATCTCCTGCCTGGATGCTCACTATAAAGACTGATGTGTATGCTTACTTGATTTCAGAAATGAGAATTGTAAAGCATTCTCTGAACTAAAAGTCTTACCATAAAAGGGTTCCTTTAAAGAAGCAGAGGAAGCTGTGAAACACATCAAGAACTGTAGAATGGTTTTTACAAATATATATACATTGTGCAGTGTTCCTATATGTGAGCAATCCCAAATAAATTATGTTTTTATAAATATTCAGTGTTATTAAGAATGATGTCTGTAAAGACCCATATAAGGTTTCCTGTGTGGGGATAAGAAATGTACGGTTGGATAGGGACTTGGCACCCTTTACACTTTGCTTCCACCACAAACCAACAACTCGGTTAACCTACCTCCCCTCCTCTTGCTCCCCAGGGTAAATAGCTTTTTTCTCATCATAAGGTAAAAAAAAGATATCCATTGCTAAATTGCTTCTCTGTTTTTTATTTGATTGTAATTTTGATTGGACCTAATGTTTTAAAACAATATATGATGCTGATTGTTTATAAGTCGTAGAAATTACAGTAAACTGTGGATAGACCACTGTATAGGGAAAGTCATAGCAGACAAGATTTGGAGTGGAAAGGGTAAGGAATGAAGATAATGAAGATTTAAGACATTCAAGAAGAAAATAGCTGGGAAAGAGTTTAAATAGTGTTTGTTTGGTGGCATCCCTGCCAGTCAACTGGATTAAATTGTTTAACAAGGATGAAGAAGGTTTTGATGCTGTAGGTGAGGGGTTGAGTGATGAGAATAGGGACAGTAATAATTTGTGAGATTACAGTGAGATTAAACTCTCTACATCAGGGGTCGGCAAACTCCGGCCTTTAGGCCAGATACGGCCTAGCTAGTAGTTCCGGCCTAACGCCCCCTGGCGGATCCGGCCTAAGATTTCTGACTATTCATTTGAACTCTGCCTGAACCGACCTCTGCTTGTGACCCTGACTCTATTTTTGCCTTGCTCCTTGTACTTCGCTGGATGGACAGTTTACCTGTGTTTTTGACCTATTTTTCTAGGTTTCCTGTTACTTCTTACTCTGCATTTGTGGCTCTGTACTCTGCATTGTTGGGCACCGGGTCGACTGCCAGCCTATCTCCAGACACCATCCTTTGCACACCAAGTCCTGGGGGCAACCAAGTGCTGGGAGACACAACCAGTCTCCCGAGGTTGAGTGGGGGCTGCTAAAGGCGAAGACACTGGCATATATTGGGGGATTGGTGTCCGGGCCGGGCCTTACACTTTTTCTTTTGTTTGGAAAATGGTGAATATTGCACACTTGACTCTAGTATGGGCATGCAAAATACCATTGTTTGTATTCTTTTAATTGTATTTATTAAGAACTTCATGGTACAGTAGCAAGTAAAGTACCGGTACTATTTTAGATCATTTTATGATGTTGTCTTCCATGGAGGTATGACCACTCTACGTAGATAGAATAGCAACACCTTTGTTGAAAATGCTATGTTACCTAAGTGTATGCTATGTGATACTGTCAATATATCAAATTCCAGTAAAATATTTTTTACATTTAATAAAAACTGGTCCATTAGTGTCAGTCTGAATATACGATTTCCATTAGATTAATTAACATTTATGTAGGTGAACAGTTTGCCTGGATACGAAAAAAACAGCACAATGATTGTATAATCAGACTATTATAGAAGTTACACTTAGTACACTCTGCATTTAAACTATTATTGGTATGTGTCCAGATTAAAGCAGAACTCTGGCCTGGGGAAATGCTTTATGGGGAGCCACCATAAAGCTTTTAGCTTTATGGTGGCTCCCCCTCTGCACTGCAACAATTACATGCCTAGCTTTTTCTAAGAGGATTTGAATAAGTTGCACTACTTTCATTATTCAATGCTTTCCAATGTGATCATGTAGCATACGTAAAAAAAGAAGTCCTGGTTGCAAACCAAAGGAACAATACTGGAAGCTAAAGATGGCAAAAACAGTACTGTGTAAGCAAAGTAGTAAATATCATACAATAAGGGTTTACAGGGACACATATGAGTGGTTACATCTTTTCAGTAAAACACTGGAAAGAGTGTTTGTGCCATATAATTGAGTAAATAAAAAACATGCAAATGATTCTGTAATTTAGAGAAGTGGCATTGGTCCTGGAAAGTGAGCTGTGTGTGCTCCATGGAAGATCTTACTACTGTCATAGATTAAATAAATGGAGCTTTTTGTGCTGCTGGACAGATCTCACTCATGTCATGGATCCTCTGGTGTAAGCTATGTGTGCTTCAGGGTAAATCACTATTGTAATAAATCTCAGATGTTTACCTGGAGGAAATATTTTACTGGTAGGATGGATTCTAGACAGGGCCAGTGTGTATATATATATATATTTATATATATATATATTGTGAGGGGTTATGCTCAGGATCGCCTTTGCTGGGGTCAAAGGACACTTGTCTGGTTCATCCAACTCAGGTCATACACCAAGGTATCAGCCTTAAGCTGGCTTGCAGCCAGGTTTATTGAAGGTTGCAGATAAAATAACCAAAAGAGCAACAGAAAACCTTGCCTGTCCGGCACTTACTATACATCAGACATCCCTGTCTATCAGCTGGAGGGCTTCTCCCTGTCAGCTCAAAACCAAGCTTTCAGCAACCTTCTACTCACTTTTGAGCTCACTCACACAGACTGACTTGAGCTCCCTCACCCAGACCAACTTTCTGAGTCTCTCAGCAGAGCTCCCTCACACAGACCGACTGTCTGTGTCTCCAAGCAGAGCTCCTCACACAGCGCCCCTGTCTGTGTCTCTCCAAGCAGAGCTCACTCACACAGTCCACCTGTCTGTGTCTGCAAACAGAGCTTATCACACAGACCCCTGTCTGTGTCTCCAAACTGAGCTGAACTCACACAGACCCCTGTCTGTGTCCCCAAGCCAAGCTAAACTCCTGACTGAGCTCCTGGCTTTATGTTATATCATCACCCTCAGTGCTTCTTCACTAAATATCTCACAGGTGAGAGTCTTCCACCTGCTACTTCACACCGGAGAGGAATCTATATATATATAGTGGAGGCATGATTCTCTCCTTCTGTACCTTATGTCATATACATAATTCAGTGACTCCCCTTTATATTCCAGTTTTATTGAACCAAGTATAAGCTTAAACTGAGAAAAAGTAACAACATGTTCCATTAGTATCCTGTGATGAGCAGGAGAGATATAATTACTATTATGCCCATTATCATGTTGCACAACCAGCATTGGTCAGTAAGTACAAAACTATATTTTACTTCTTCATATATCAGGTCAAAAATAGTGGTCAGCAAATGTTATTGATCACAAGTAAAACTCTTTAAAAGTTTAAATCGAAATCTTCTTAATTGCTTTTTTTTGGCAAACTAAACTATTGGCAATTTGTAAAGCTGTTTTAAATAAAAGCACATTTGTGTCCATTTAGTGATTAATTCTCATTAAAGCTTACATTTGGCTCAAAAGTTGTGCTGGGGAATGTAATTCCCTTAATGAAGTAGTAATTTGGGATGCACTTATTGCATTGGGATAACGTGTGCACAATAGTAAATCATAATTGTGATGTAAGCAGCATATCATTTACAGTCTAGCATGCTATATTTCCCAGGCTTCCACACATTTAAAGCTTAGAACATTGGTGCCACCAATATGACAGAGTCTTGGAATGAGTTAACTCCTGTAGTTAAGTTAAAAACTTCAGATTAAAATCCCTTTGAAAGTAAATCTTATTAAAAGCCAAACTCATCCCTAGAGCCAAATCAGCTATTGACTTATCATGTAATCCAAGAAACAAAACATTTTTAGAGAGAATATGCATAGACTTTAATAACACAGAGCAATAAAATTCATATTTCTCACCTCATGAGCTTTATGTAATCTCTGACAAGAATAATACATTTATATTATGGGTCAATAGGCTATTATGTGTAATAAAAACTCTTTATATGGAAAAATGAGACTCTTAATGCAGTGGGAGTCAATACAAAGCTTTGCATGAAACTACTTTTACCCCATTTCTAAAACAACATGCTGGTTTTGCAAATAAATGGTATTTTGTTAGGAATCTTGTTGGCGTTGTTGTTCAAAAATATATTACATTTTTATTATATTGTAAGTACTGCAGCTTTCCAATAGTTGTATAGTGTTTGAGCATCGTTACGTACAAGGACAGCATAAAACATTTTAACCTCCCTAGCGGTAACCCCGAGTCACACTCGGGGTAGGTAATCCTATGGGAGGTAATAGTAAATGGAGCCTTACCTGATCCGCCGGGGTCCCGCGTCGCCCATCGCCGTGATCTTCTCTCTTCCTCCGGCCAGCTTCTGCATCCGATGAGTGACCGGTGACGTCGGTGCATGTGCACGTTGCCGGCGGGGCGGGAAATTCAAAATCCATTTGTATTGCATTCAATACAAAATAACTGTATTGAATGCAATACATTGGATTTATATGTGTAAAAGCAGTACATTGTT
>NC_092859.1:131538137-131541122 GCF_032062135.1 Pyxicephalus adspersus
ACACAGTATATGTACTTATTATCAAATGAATATAAAAGTCTAAGGCTTCTCCTGTAGTTTCATCTGTATTAATGCTAAAACTGCTATAACAGAATATTCAACTAAGCATACAGAACATTACTTTAATCATAAAGGCAAAATGCCTCAAGATACCAAGGATTAGACTATGATGATGAAGAGAAAAGAACACATGGGTCTTAGGAAATGCTCATCTGTCCAGCAATGCCAATTGCGGCAGCCAGGAGAACTGGGATACCAGCAGCCCCTGCTTCCCTTTAGTCGTGCAGCCTAATGGATTTATGGCATCCCCAGCATCCATTGTTAGGCTGTGCACAGCTGAAGGGGACTCTAGAGGTTGCTCAGCTCCTGATTCAGTCCTGCAATGCTATTGGCTGCTGGGACATTAAAGCCTCTCTGCTCCCAGTCATCAGTGCCTGTTGTAGCGTATAGCTAGGCTAATCTGTGCTTGAGATTTATCGCCTGATTTACAGTTGCTGACCTTGCCTGTTTCTGACATTGCCAGTTTATGCAGCCTGGACCGACTGTGTACTTTGTTTGATGGATGGATATTCTGTGTATGACCTCTGTATTCTGGATTTGTCACTGTTGGAATCTTGGTACTGCTATCTTTGGGCTCCTGGCTTGCTACCAGCCAATTCCCAGACACCATTCCTTGCGCAGTAAGTCCTGGGGGCAACTGAGTGCTGGGAGATGCAACCAGTCTTCCGAGGTTGAGTGGGGGCTTACTAAAGGTGAAGACTGCGGTGTTAGATTGGGTACTGGTGCTGACCTGGGCCTTACAAGAGGTACGTGTAGAAAGAAAGAAAGGTAAAAAGAAAAAGTAGAAAACAAAAAACACAAAAAAAACTAAAGAAAACCTATCACTGTGGAGTTGTATCAATAGGGATCTCACCCTAATCTTTAACCAGGTATACATATTCATTCCAAGGAGACCAATAGTCATTATATTTGTCCAAACAATCTCGTAAGCAGCTCATGCGATGTTCCAATAATTGCACATCTTTTATCCTCCAACTTAGTTTTTGGTTGTGTAGACTTCCACCACCAAGTCTAATTTATTTCTGAGCTGCTAAGATTTAATTTTTAATACAAAATATGTGTGTAAAAGTGTGTGTATCCATTAAATTGATTTGCCTAAAACGCTTTTCTGCTTGACAGATGTGAAAAACCAAAATGTAGAATTATTAACTATGCTCATAAAGCATCACACACAGACTGCTTGTGGTAGATCAACTAGATTTGCCTCTAGTAAAATCACAGACAAAATGTCACACAAGTCAATGAGTTTTGGTGGCAGACTAGAGGTCTCTTTAGCAAGCAGAGCTGTAGATATGTCAAGAAAACAGTTTATAAATGTGCAATCCATAATTAGCCATCTGGGTTTTACTACAGCCAAGGAAGGCTTGCACACAGCCAAAAATTCTTGGCAGCATGTTCTGATCACAATATAGAAAAGGGTAAATGAGAAACAATCCAGTATAAAGATTTCTCTCGAATGATAATTCTGACGGGGAAATGGGAAATGTCTGATTGAGCCATAAAAGCCATAGCTGTCCCAAAATTTACATTCAGTAACAAAAATACAGTATCCAGATGTGCTTCCTGAGCCTTATTAAACCTCAGGATTACCTTTATTTTACAAAAGCAACTGCCAGCAATGGTAGAGCACTAATTCATCATCTATACAGTAGAAAGAACATAAACAAAAAGATTTAAACATTCATCTTAAGAACAGGGTTACAGACACGAAATTGGATCAATTTCAGCGGAGGACCAGACGCACCTTGCTGCATCATATCTCATACTGACATGTGAATACTTATAAAAAAATACTTTGCTTACCTGTAAAAATTGACATCTGCTAAAAATGATTAAAAGTAAACTTGGTAAAACCTATTTTTATTGCAATAGATTTCAGTTACTGTTTTTTTACTTTTTACATTCTAAATTTTTGTTGATATAAACAGTAAATGGGTTTGATAAAGAGGCTTGCATTTTTCTTCATTGGTCAAAAGCAAAATAAGAAAGCATTAAATAAAATAAAAACAAATAATTTTTTTTTTTAAACTATTTGTTCTAAAATCTCTTTTACATTGGGGCCACTTTTTACCCAAAGCCCCATCAAATCTAGGCGTTATAATAAATATCTCTCTACAGGTCTACATTGTTTGCAACAATTTTGTATCACTCAGGCTATAAATATATTATATTAGATCTCTATCAGAAAACTGTTCAGGACTATTCATATATTAAAAATTAAGCTAAAAGCAGCATTTGCTCTTTAATAGCATATAACATTCCAATGTCTCAAACATGAGCCTAAAAGAAACTGACCTTATCAAATTTACTACTACTAGAAAAAAATTGGGACCTTAAAGGCAATAGCTCTAACATGAGCAAATAATTACTATACTTCTCTAATTTGCAACACTTTTTACAAATATTAAAAATAAAGTTTAAAGAAACAATTAACTGCTCTTGTCAGTGATCCTCTCCCAATTTACCATGAGTATAGGGTGCAGATGTAGAATACACCATTCATGTCACTGTAAACTTTTATACAGCACAGATTTCCACCAGGCTAGTGAGTTACATCAGTTGGTAAACAGCTATATCAGATTCACCTTTTGTAGCTGTTTCCTAATCGATATAGCCCGCTGGCCTGGTGCGAGTCTTTGCAGCAAAATGATGCCAAATACCAATGGTTGCAAGTTGGTAGTGCAGAACTTTCAAAAAATTATACTTACCTTTAGTTTCACAGAGCCCTAAATCCCTCCGCAATCTGATCACATTCAATCCCGCACCATCACGGATTTCCTCTTCTTCCTGGCATGTAGGAACCAGCTGGCACTGCTATCTTCTGGGGTTTTTCTTACGTCAACCGATCTCACACTGCGCAGGTGTGAGAGTGGGTGACATTTTCTCCTGAAAATGTAACTAAAAATGCTGCTCTCACTGCACATG
>NC_092859.1:131541883-131661586 GCF_032062135.1 Pyxicephalus adspersus
TTTTGGCAGTTTTTAGTTTAGTTCCTCTTTAAGTACTGAGTGAATGTCTAGCAAAGGGAAGATTTCAGGACATATTTGCAAAGACATGAAGCCTTTACTGTCCTCCAGAACAAACCTTTTAAGTGTTCGGGGTTCCAATAGGCAGTAAGGGATCAGCTATGTAATATACTGCATAAAGCGTGTCTAGGGTCACAACAGGAAATGAGCGGAATCCCTAAAAAATTTGTCACTGAAACAGCTGGTCCCTTTGGAAGATTTCTCCTCCTGATGCAGTGCCAACTATAGAAATGTGGCTTTCTTGGTGTTCTTTGTTGCCCCCATAGATAGAATGAATCTTTCCAGTGCGGACACAGAAAGCAATAAAAATGTAACCTTCCCTACTCTGTTTAAAACAAATATATTACTCTAGATACATTTTTCCATACCAGCAATGTTAGGTAATGGCACATCTCCTTTGCACTCAACTGGGAATTAAATCCCATTTGCTGCACAAAAATACTTCTAGGAAATACTGCCTTTCATTTTACAGACCACTTCTGCTAACTTATAAATAGAAAAGTAATGATTGCCTCAAATTAGTTCTTCTAAATTGCCTGTTCTGGTTCTCCATGTTATTTACACACTTAATCTGCTTTTACTTTTTTTCACACTTTAGCTGGGCTTTTATTTGACTATGTCGTCTTTCCTCATTCTGGCACTACTCTTCCTTCCTCTACTCTGCTGTGTCTATATTAATCTACATTTCACAGAAACCCTTGCTGGAACAATAATATGCAAAGTTTGTTAGGAGTCTGCAACCCAGCTCTGCTACTGTTCGCTTCACATTAGAAATCCTTGCTCTGAACTCTAGCATTTTCCTGACTGCTGTCTGGTTTTGTATCCTTATTTATACTCCTTTTTTATGTTGTTGTATTATTTTACTTTTTTTGCTTTCCATTGCTATTTCTCAGTCCTGTGCCAGCCTTTGACACTCATAATAGCTCACTCCTTTACTGATCACTTTATCCAATTTTATTTTACCACTGTAAAGAGATTAAGCCATACAAACATTTGCCACCACTGAAACCTGATTTTAAAATCAAAATGGCTACAGAGATAAAGGTCATCTCCCAAAAACTGTAAAAATAAGTTTTAAACCGCTGCTAGTACATTTAGTTGCTTAAAATAACCTGGGTATTGCCATGCTATTGCCAAATGTTAAAGGAAACCTGTAATTAGAGGATATAAGAGCCACCATTGCTGACCTCTCCTGCAAATGATAGTTGCCTGTCAGTCTGTTCCAACTCCTTTAGCACTTTCTGGTGTAGTGAAACATGAATCAAAATATAAGCTAAATAAACTTTAGCTTTAATTAGCCTTTCCAAGACTTTAGCAGGCTTTAGCATACTTCAGTGCCGATTGAAGGTTCATTAGACCTTCTGAATTATGACAAATTTGCAGTTATTAATATACAATCTGTATTCTTCACTTGAAAGCTGGATCTAAAAGAGTCTTACAGTCTTCAAGATAGCCACTTAAACATTTTTAAATTACTTGTAAAGACTTGCTTTGGACTAGTCTTTATAGGTAAAGATTAAACACTGGCCGCCTGAAAGTCATACTTCCAACACACATAACGTATTCTTCCCAAAAGCATGTGCAGTGTCTGCCGACCTTTCCTGACTTTGTTACATCATTTTCTGTAAAGTTATGGATAGAGGAGGACAATGGTTGAACCCCCATTAGGTTTTATTATTTGTCTCACTGGTGGGAAGATTTACCTATCTATTTGTCTTATTGCCCTTTGTTCAATGGGGTTTTAACCTTTTTCTACTGTATAAAAAGTGTTGGCTGGACATACATGTACAGACTTACGGAATACATGGTTGTGGCCTTGCTGCTGCACATTGACTTTTGTTCAAGTGTTTGCTATATATTCTTTGTAGGCATTTACTTTTAAGCTAGTCTTGAGCTAGCCTATTCCTTAAACTTTTTCAACCTGTTTATTCATCCCAAATATTGTAAAATATTTGCCTAAAAATAATTTTAGTTAACCAATACTCAGATTACAACACATATTGTTTGTGATTTGACTATGTATATGTTGTGGTTTTTAAAGTGCTTGTCGTCAATTATTATTATTATTATTAATATTATTAATAATAATAATAATAATTTTAAACAGGATTTTTTATAGCGTCAACATATTACGCAGCGCTCTACATTAAATAGGGGTTGTAAATGACAGACGAACACAGACAGTGACACAGTAGGAGATTCAATCAATGGTATGGAAGATGTACAACAGACACATATGCCTAGATCCCACATTTATTCTTCAAGCAATTCAGATTATAATATATAATAAATAACAATAAAATAACCATTGTGATCAGCTTAATATTTGCATGTAGGAAGAACCAGACATGCACCTGGTAGTGGAGTGCAGTGGAGGTCAACTGACACCTACTGAACCTGTTCAATAAGGTACCAGTGCCATGTATCTCCAGCAGTAGAATGCACATTTCAGTAATTCATAGTTAACAAGGGATTCTAAAAGTTAAGTCTACTTTCAAAAACCGAATTTTATTCGGACATAAAATGTTCGGACAGTGTATTGTGATATACATATTCTAGCATCAGTTTTGTTTGTGACTTTTAGCATTCAGTAACATGCCATCTCAGAAGTTGATGCATAAAGACTTCACCTTGCCAGGCTGTGTGATTACTGGTCTGAACAGGGAACACTTAAAAATATCATGCCAAGGATATGTCACTGCAGATCCCATGCTAGTTAATATCTGAATGGTGAAGAATCTGAACTCAGGAAGTGCTTTGGTGCATGTTAGCACCCACAAAAACTGTGCTAGAATCGCTATCCTGGACACCTTTAGCAGTGGTTTAGTCATCTGCTCCTGACCTTATGTGCTGGATCGTAATCCTTAGATCAAAGAGGCAATATACATTGCAGGTCCCAGCCTCTTCCTCTACGCTGATATGGCATATTACAAAAGGAAGAAAAGACCAACAAAAACTATCCTCTGCTGGGAAGTGGAACTGAGTTCTGGTGGGTTAATTTGTGCATAGATGTGGAAGTGGATAGATGTTCTGTGTTATACTGTACATGATATACTACTGACCCCTTCACTCTGAATTACTTGCTCCTGAACTACACTTTACTTTTGTTTTACTAAGTCCTGACCCCTGCACTCTGCATTACTTAGTCCTGACCCCTGCACTCTGTATTACTTAGTCCTGACCCCTGAACTCAGTATTACTTAGTCCTGAATCAGCTTAATATTTGCATGTAGGAAGAACCAGACATGCACCTGGTAGTGGAGTGCAGTGGAGGTCAACTGACACCTACTGAACCTGTTCAATAAGGTACCAGTGCCATGTATCTCCAGCAGTAGAATGCACATTTCAGTAATTCATAGTTAACAAGGGATTCTAAAAGTTAAGTCTACTTTCAAAAACCGAATTTTATTCGGACATAAAATGTTCGGACAGTGTATTGTGATATACATATTCTAGCATCAGTTTTGTTTGTGACTTTTAGCATTCAGTAACATGCCATCTCAGAAGTTGATGCATAAAGACTTCACCTTGCCAGGCTGTGTGATTACTGGTCTGAACAGGGAACACTTAAAAATATCATGCCAAGGATATGTCACTGCAGATCCCATGCTAGTTAATATCTGAATGGTGAAGAATCTGAACTCAGGAAGTGCTTTGGTGCATGTTAGCACCCACAAAAACTGTGCTAGAATCGCTATCCTGGACACCTTTAGCAGTGGTTTAGTCATCTGCTCCTGACCTTATGTGCTGGATCGTAATCCTTAGATCAAAGAGGCAATATACATTGCAGGTCCCAGCCTCTTCCTCTACGCTGATATGGCATATCACAAAAGGAAGAAAAGACCAACAAAAACTATCCTTTGCTGGGAAGTGGAACTGAGTTCTGGTGGGTTAATTTGTGCATAGATGTGGAAGTGGATAGATGTTCTGTGTTATACTGTACATGATATACTACTGACCCCTTCACTCTGAATTACTTGCTCCTGAACTACACTTTACTTTTGTTTTACTAAGTCCTGACCCCTGCACTCTGCATTACTTAGTCCTGACCCCTGCACTCTGTATTACTTAGTCCTGACCCCTGAACTCAGTATTACTTAGTCCTGACGCCTGCACTCTGTATTACTTAGTCCTGACCCCTGCACTCTGTATTACTTAGTCCTGACCCCTGCACTCTGTATTACTTAGTCCTGACCCCTGACCCCTGCACTCTGTATTACTTTGTCCTTACCCTTGCATTTTGTGTTACTTATTATTATTATATTTTCTGCATTAGATTTCTGCACTTTGCAATAGTTACTCTTAACCCCTGCATACTGTGTTACCTATTTATTGTTTAAAACTGACCCCTGTGCTCTGAGTTTGTTACTTTTGATTCTTCCACCTGCATTACCTGTTCCTACCTAACTTCTGCACTCTGCTTTATTTACTTCTGAATTAATATTATTATTATTATTATTATTAATAATAATAATAAACAGTATTTATATAGCACCAACATATTACGCAGCGCTGTACATTAAATAGGGGTTACAAATGACAGACAGATACAAACAATGACACAGGAGAAGGAGAGGACCCTGCCCTCGCTACTGTTACTTACTATACTACATAGCTCTGCATTACAGACTAATGACCTCTGCTTTTTAAAAGCTTTCCTTAGTCCTAAGGTGTCTGTGACACCTTTACTTTTACAAAGCAGTTTTTTAGGATTACAGTAAGTTAGCTCATGTTTTTTTAACCATGTTTCATTAAGCTCCTGCCACTGCTAGCAATTTGCCACAAAATGAGAAGTCTGCAGCAGCATTACTTCCTCAGGATGTCAAAGGGTGCTGTAGGTCCTCACAACGCTAGCAACACCCCTGGTACAGTATAAGTAAGTAATCCGATAGCCTGTGGGGTACACCTGAGGCTCCAAGCATATTTCTCAATACTTAGTTCTGTCTGCATGTGCCCTTTCATTTATACCCCTAATACTATCATCAGCACCCCAAAAAAAAAACTGGACCTACCCTTGGTACCAGAATCGTGATCAAGTTCCTCCTGTCCGCTCCCCCCTGCAGGCAGGAGTTTAATACAGCCCAGAAGAGCTTACAATCTAAATTTACAATAAATGAAAATTGGCAGTCTGTGTTTAGTGATGCTAAAGATTCATAAAAAAACACCTTTGCAAGCTGCTGCTAACTGGCTACTGAAAACCTTAGAATGCTCTTTGTTTAAAAGTTATAGAAGTGTCTAAAAGCAAATCCAACCCCTTCATCCTGACTTTATTGCAGAGTTCATGTATCACCAGAGGTTTCATTAATCTTTGTTGTCTGCAAAGATAATCTATTGTCAGACCGCCACACACGCACAGACTGATCATATTAAAATTGTATGGGGTAGATGAAGGGAAATCTGGATTCAGTAACAGTTGTGCGTGCCATTGGTGATAAAGTCTAAATTGTTCAACGTCTGAGATCAGAACCGCTGGGAGAAGAAGCGTGTCTGGAAAATGTTTAATTAGTCTGTTGGGCTCTTTAAACATCGTTATGGCTAAAGTGCAGAGATGTTGTAAGCTTTAACTCTGGGAAGAAAGCAGTTTATGGAGAAATGTGTGCTTTTGTTCAGTTTTACAGCCCCAGTCTGCCAGCTATTACATATTAAAGTATTATCCTATGTAAAACAAACAGCTTTCACAGCTAATGTTCAAAGAGTAGCATAAGACATGGCTGCTGTTACTGTGTATACTTCTGTGTGCTGTACTGTCCTCTCACCATAAATCTTCATAGAGCACTAACAGAATTAGAGTTGGGACCAGGTTGATTTCATTATATGCCCAAAATACAGAAATGTGCATGGTATAGTTTTGCTACATTCCAAGTCCCTTTTATGGCTTCATACCATCATTTTATTAAAAGGTTTTGTATATAGTCTAATTGGCAAATGTATGTGCTTGGGCTACTGGGAGGAAACATTTAATAATTTCAAAAATAAAGCTTAGATGAATATAATTGTGTAGACTCTATCTTTACATTGTCAATCTAGCAATACCCCAATAAATCTTAAAAAGTCACCTAATAATCTGTGCTTAACTGAAAACATTGTGCTGCTTTTACTTGCAATCAACAGTTGTAAGGTATAAGATGACCGACAGCTTTTCAGAGAAGTTGTACACAGGCTAGCAGACAATCAAGATTATAGGGAAACAATATGACCAATGCAATATATATATATATATATGTAAAAAAATATATAAGCCACCAATCATTATACATCAGTTTCAATACTTGTTCATTAATACTAATTGTTGAACAACTTTACTGAATCAAAACTTTGAGTTACCTACAGAAACTATAGGATCAGTTGGTTTTGTGGTCAAACTGCAAATCGGATTTGTTATCTAAGGCTAGTCCAGGCCATGTGTTTTTTGATTTTAGGGTCATGAACTTTACTTTTTTATCATTTTTAATAATCTGCAACAACAACTTCACTACATTTCCACAGAAAATTTAGTGCCACAAATAGTTCTGTTTGAGCACATTGGCGATAACTTTAAATGAGCAGAAAAAAGGTATTTAAGATAGAGACAAAATTAATATAAAAAAATCAAGATGGAGATAAATTAATTATATTCAAGACATTTCGTTTTTGATGTAACTAGGTTAAAAAAACAAAACACAAAAATGCACACCCATGCAATGGATGTGTATGTCAACTGGTTGCTTAAAATAATGCAGATTAGTTGATGAACCAAATTTGGCAAAACAAATATAAAATAAGTATTATAATAACAAAATTAAATGAATAGAATTGCTTAACAAACAAATATATATGTTTGCAGTTATCAGGTTTCTCTCCACGACAAATACCATAGATAGTCCTGGCAAAACTAAGGAGAGGAGATGCCCTGTTTGATTTTATCATTTGCAATGAATATTATGCACAGTATACAAGAGAATCTATGAATTTTAGATAGCTAGCTTTTACAATTTGGAAATGCATTTATTCATGTAGACAGTAAACTACCGGTATAGTGTTTAATAAAGAAACATGAATATCAAACTTTTTACGTATTTGAAAAGAAAATCCTATGGCAGTACATGGAAATAAGAACTATGGAAATATGGAAATATCACTATTGAAATATGAAAATGTAAACCAGTGTAGTTTAATTAAAAGGTTTTAACAGTATAGGACCCAAAAGGAATTAGGTTCTCCAAGAAACAACCAGGTCTTTTAAAAAAATTTCAAAAACGTGTATTTTTACATATCTCTGTATGCCCGCTCATCCCTGAAAGCTAAACTAAAATAACTGTCCCTGCTGTCTCTGGGACAGGAAATAGGACAGCTCTTGATAACACTCAGTAGAGGAATCTGTAGCCTCATTACCCACCAGGAAGACCATGGGCCTTAATGAAGTGAGGAGGTTCCCAACATCTTCAATGCCAGGACGCTGGAGATGTTCTTACTTTATGGGAGACTTTATCTGATTGTCTTTGTCATGTGTTAGACAATAGAGCCAAGTTTTAATATGTATCTTTTTGCTTACTGCCCTCACATTACATCAGGGGATCAGGATTTCGCTTCTAGGTCCGGTTGAACCTCTGACCCCCCATTCCTCTGATATCACATTGTGCTGTGTGGCAGAGTATCACAATCTTTACTGACACAATTTGGTACTCTATGTAAGAATCAAACTTCTTGTTCAATCACTTATAGAATAAAAAGAAACAAAAAAATAAGGTGATCATTTTATCTGCTGCTATACCAGCAGTGTGGTTTCTGAATAGTATGACACCCAACATATTTGGAGTTACGTATAGTTGAGCATATCCTTCATTTTTTTCCATGCATTTATTAGTTTGCAGTTCCTTTACACTTTTCTGGTAATGTGTAAGTGTTTAAGATATTTTACACCAAAAGCCATTTAAACAGATGACCCATAGGTTCTATGAAGAAATGGCTATGCCTATACAGCTTATCATGATCCACAAGCTCAGTGAAAAGGGATGGAGCCACCAATCATGGGGGACAGTCAATGGCATAGAGTGATCAGAAGGGGACAGTCAATGGCATAGAGTGATCAGAAGGGGACAGTCAATGGCATAGTCTTCTTCATGGAAAAATAAGACATCCCCTGAAAATAAGACCTAGGGCATATTTTGGCATTTCAAAAAATATAAGACAGTGCCTTATAATCGGGGAAACAGGGTAAGTAGCAACTTAAGACCAGAAAGTCTTTACTTCTCATGAGTCATAATATCAAAAAGTTAAAGGATATCCTAACCAAAGAACAAAAATGTAATATACTGCAGCCTATTTTTAGTGCGAAGAATATTTTTAGCAAGTTCAGAAAATATTTCTTATTTTAGCCAGGTATTCAGTGTTGTCTTCATCTGCAATGAGATGAACTGAAAGCACAAACAATATTATCTCCTTTCTGTAAATTATGTATTTCCTTCTTCTTCTTTCCATGTAATAGATATAAAGAGAAGAAGATGTTTGATGTCCAATCTGATGACAATCACGACTTCCTCTATAGATAAAGAGATTTGAATGTAGACATTCCTAAAGTGTGTTATTCAGAGGATTAAAAGGTAAAAAAAAATTGAAAAAGAAAACAAATGCATCCACCGTAATGAATGACTGGTAATATACAATATATTTAATGGCTGCCTTATGGTTTAATTACTTTAATTGTTTTTTAACACCATCTTATTAGGGTCTTTTTCCTGTAACTCCTCTTTAGACACCTAAATGAAACTCGCACATATTGCGATGTTGAAGCTAGTGGTATTCTAAGAATATGTAACCCAAACAATATTATTGTATACTGATACCTAAAAATACTGCAGGCATTGATGAACCAATGAGTCTTATTTAGTAAAAGAGTTTAACATATAATTCAGTTGTGTGAATATGCACTTCAATTATCCAATTATATTTAGATGAAAAAGAAAACAGGGATTTTCTTGTAATGTGATTTGAGAATTGAATATATTATGTGATCTTCCTCCCTTAGTACCGGTAAATCAGCCCTACTGGGTGTGGTAAAATCAGTTGATGCGTGCATTAAAAGTGTTAGAAAAATATGTTTTTTGAATTGCTAAAATTGGCACATAACACATGCAAATGAAATTCTGCATGCATTAGGATTTAGAGAATTGACCATTATGTAAATGTTTCCAGCTGTTTGGATCTCTTAAAATAGCATGTAAACAATGTTGGTTTATTTTCCAAAGCTGCACAATTTAGTTTGTGAAACGCTACATTAGTCCCCTATGTTAGGGTTTACATTTTATTAGAGGCCTACATTACTGGTACATAATAATTTACTGTACAACACTAAAACCAATGATGTCTTTCCAGTATTTAAGGATAAGTTCAAACTACTGGTTAAAAATTGCAAGACAGTAACAAGAGGAATTATAACTTCTAACCTTTTCCAGTCCTGTAAGTGGCTGCAAATAAAACTTTGTTTTTTCCCAAATAGACTTGAACTAAAACTGCTTTTACCACTTTTGCAAACATTTTTAAGCTTTCCCCAAAAAGCAATTTCAGACTTTCTAGAGAACTGGAACCGAGAGAAAAAAATAAATAAAAATAATAAAATAAAAAAACAAATGTTCTTTATAACATCTAAAACTACATAAAAATCCTGCAAATATGGCAGTGGTAAAAATGGTTTTAATTGGAGTCTATGGAAGAGTTTAAGGCACTAATTGGCCCTTGGATGCTGCATATAGTGTCTAAAAAATGTGTGACAACACTACAGTAAGCAAATACCTTAAAATAAAAATGTAAAAATAACCCATTTATTCCAATATTAACCTTTTTTGTTTTTAACCTTTAAAAACTTTAACCTTTTTTTATTAACCCACACTAGTGGAACTTAGCCTAAGGCATATCATTTACAAAGAAGAACATCTAATGTTATTGATATACCTGTATGAAAATAATACTACTAACTGTTGTGATCAAAACGAAGTACAAAATTCAAATCACAGATGCCAAATATTATATTTTCAGGTAGCCAAATCTCATGATAGGACTACAGCTCTTGATATATACATAGGACATTCCATCTTTGTAAAATAATGGAAGAATCCAGTTAACATCAGTGAGAAGGGAGACAGAAGAGCTGTTAGTGGATAAATACATGGATCATCAGGCAGTAAACTTAAAAAAATGGAAGTTGAGTCATTCGCAGCCCATCATCTGCATGGATCAAACAATGCTGGCTAGACAGACGCTGCATAACAGCAACGGGGGAGTCCAGATGATAGGCTGTAAAAGATGTCAAATGGAGCCAGAGTTCTAACCATGTCAAAGTGAAAAAAAGGGAACATTAAAGTTTACACAAAGTAGTAGGGAGCTGTCCAGCAGTTCTAGTTATGGTACCCAGTGGAGAAATATTAACAGAGCTGCCAATAGCAACTGTAACAAAGAATAAAGCAGATAGTTATATTTTGTATGCACAGAAAATAACAGATCATTTATTTTTGGTAGTGTAGTTAACCACATCCTTACTAAATAGGAGCAATGTCTGCAAATCTCGTCTAGTATATACTGATTTTGAATATAGGATAATACTACATTTTTTTGGAAAGAATGCACAAACCTCTTAAATCTAGATATTGTGGGCTTTTTTCCCTATCAGACTGGTGCATACAGAAATTGTCTGTAACTATCAAACACAAAATCCACATCATGAGTTCCCACCTAATTTTCTGTTACAAAGGTTTATTGAATAAACTATAAAACAAAGCAACAAAGAATGTACATTAATGCAAAAAAAATACAAGATTGAACTTGTTACAAACCAAATACTATGATCAAATAGAAATATAAAGCTGTTACGTCACAGCTATAAATAAACATGTTATTAGCATTAGTACAAATACAAACAGCACAACGGAAAAAATACAATCAAATAAAATAACAACAAAACACACATGGTTAAGTTACACCTCGTTATCATCCTAAACAGAAGAAAGAACTATGAGGAAGAAAAAAAGAAAAAGGAGAGAAAGAGAAGCGTGTTCGAAGGAACCAGAAAAAGAAAAAAAAAAACATGAATATGAAAAAGAGAAAGAGTCCTAGGAGAAGGCAAATAATAATCCAACCAGGGTTGCCAGGTGACCAAAATCTTATCATGGGAATCATTAATACCGGCAATAATTTTCTCATTGACCATAGTGCCGTGCATACAATTTTTAACTTCCATAAAATTTAAAACAGGTGTTTTCCATGCACATGCGATAGTTTGTTTAGTAGTCATAAAAATATGCGAGATGAGAACTGAGCAACATTAGGTAAAGGAACATGGAATAAAGCATGACGCAGGTCTTTAGGTAAATTAATTCCCAACACTGTGTTATTTATATGATAAACCGTTATCCACAATCTGGAGACTTTAGGACAAAGCCACCAAATATGGCCCATAGTACCTTTCACAGCACATTCTCAAAAACAATTTGGTGATAATGAGGGAAATGCGTGTGCTATCCTAGCAGGAGTAAGGTACCACTGCATGAGAACTTTATAGGAATTTTCCAAAGCAATAACATTCCTGGAGCTTTTTGGGATAGGCAACCATAAGTTCGAAACGTCATCCTCTGTAAAGACTATCAACAGTTCCTTTTCCCACACTGACAGGTAACATAATGGCTTATTAAACCACGTAGTGACAATGGGAACATACAAAAAAGAAATAGCATTCACCGTAACTGGATTATCCCTGCACATACACTCAAATTCACACACAGATACAAGGGACTGGACCCTGCCCAATAAAGTACCAGGAAAATGATGAATTTGCAAACAGTAAAAAAGTTCTTGGTTAGGTAAATCATATTTCTCCTTCAAATAAGAGAAAGTACGTACTCCTGAGATGAAGAGCAAAGACCCCACAGTAATAAGATTATGCTTAATCCCCCACTCAAAATCCAGTTTGTTAGAAAAACCAGGTAGAAAAAGGGGGCTGTCAAATAATTCCATCAATGGACGGTAGCTACTAATAAGTTTCGTCTTAATCTTAACAGAATCCCAAATTTGAAGCATATGTAACAAAAACGGATAGTCTTCAGAGGAATAGAAAGAGGGCTCCAAAACAAATTTGCCACAGAGCACCGGTTGATTCAATTACTACCCACAAAGGGCAGTCGGTAATATAAATTGAAATGAGAGGGCATATTTGAGACGCCTTATAGTAGGAATACAAATGGGGTACACCAAGGCCTCCTGTTTATTTAGGGTGAAAAAGTACCTGCTTACTGATACGTGGAAGACCAGTTTTCCAGATAAACTGTAGTACCTTGCGTTGAAGAACTTGGCAAAT
Organism: Pyxicephalus adspersus; assembly: GCF_032062135.1. NCBI lineage: Eukaryota > Metazoa > Chordata > Amphibia > Anura > Pyxicephalidae > Pyxicephalus > Pyxicephalus adspersus. Next base: position 131,554,263 of record NC_092859.1, read on the forward strand.
CCCAAAATAAAATAACAACAAAACACACATGGTTAAGTTACACCTCGTTATCATCCTAAACAGAAGAAAGAACTATGAGGAAGAAAAAAAGAAAAAGGAGAGAAAGAGAAGCGTGTTCGAAGGAACCAGAAAAAGAAAAAAAAAAAAAACATGAATATGAAAAAGAGAAAGAGTCCTAGGAGAAGGCAAATAATAATCCAACCAGGGTTGCCAGGTGACCAAAATCTTATCATGGGAATCATTAATACCGGCAATAATTTTCTCATTGACCATAGTGCCGTGCATACAATTTTTAACTTCCATAAAATTTAAAACAGGTGTTTTCCATGCACATGCGATAGTTTGTTTAGTAGTCATAAAAATATGCGAGATGAGAACTGAGCAACATTAGGTAAAGGAACATGGAATAAAGCATGACGCAGGTCTTTAGGTAAATTAATTCCCAACACTGTGTTATTTATATGATAAACCGTTATCCACAATCTGGAGACTTTAGGACAAAGCCACCAAATATGGCCCATAGTACCTTTCACAGCACATTCTCAAAAACAATTTGGTGATAATGAGGGAAATGCGTGTGCTATCCTAGCAGGAGTAAGGTACCACTGCATGAGAACTTTATAGGAATTTTCCAAAGCAATAACATTCCTGGAGCTTTTTGGGATAGGCAACCATAAGTTCGAAACGTCATCCTCTGTAAAGACTATCAACAGTTCCTTTTCCCACACTGACAGGTAACATAATGGCTTATTAAACCACGTAGTGACAATGGGAACATACAAAAAAGAAATAGCATTCACCGTAACTGGATTATCCCTGCACATACACTCAAATTCACACACAGATACAAGGGACTGGACCCTGCCCAATAAAGTACCAGGAAAATGATGAATTTGCAAACAGTAAAAAAGTTCTTGGTTAGGTAAATCATATTTCTCCTTCAAATAAGAGAAAGTACGTACTCCTGAGATGAAGAGCAAAGACCCCACAGTAATAAGATTATGCTTAATCCCCCACTCAAAATCCAGTTTGTTAGAAAAACCAGGTAGAAAAAGGGGGCTGTCAAATAATTCCATCAATGGACGGTAGCTACTAATAAGTTTCGTCTTAATCTTAACAGAATCCCAAATTTGAAGCATATGTAACAAAAACGGATAGTCTTCAGAGGAATAGAAAGAGGGCTCCAAAACAAATTTGCCACAGAGCACCGGTTGATTCAATTACTACCCACAAAGGGCAGTCGGTAATATAAATTGAAATGAGAGGGCATATTTGAGACGCCTTATAGTAGGAATACAAATGGGGTACACCAAGGCCTCCTGTTTATTTAGGGTGAAAAAGTACCTGCTTACTGATACGTGGAAGACCAGTTTTCCAGATAAACTGTAGTACCTTGCGTTGAAGAACTTGGCAAATCCCATAAGGGAAAGGTATCGGGGGAACCCGCATAAGATACATAAGTTTAGGAAGAAAAGTCATGTATGTGTCCGAAGAGTTCTCACTTAATTTTCTATATGCTTGTTTCTAGTCAGAGGCTCAACATTTTGAAACCAGAAAAGCTAGGTAAATAGCATTTCAAGTCAGCAATGACAGCATGTATACCTGGGATGGGCAAACTTGTTGGCTCAGGGGACGCAATGATTTTTTTTTGACAGATGGGCATCAGATGGATGGAGAGTATTTGTATGAAAAAAACAAACGGGCCGTAGTTTGTCCATACCTGATGTATACTGTATTTCTGCTTCTGCAATCAAATCTATGAGAAGAATCAACAATTCAGTATATGATGCAATTCTAGTTTTATTAGCAACCACAATGCCAAGATACATCAACATAAAAGTAACAGTATAAATAAGGCAAAACATAACACGGTGTGTATTTACAATAGCAATATTAAGGTAATCCTTAAAATAAATGACATGGAAAAAGGGAAAACCTGTCTAGATCAACTTGTAAGACTTCTAAGAAACTGCTGCAGAAAACATTCTGACATTGGATATCTTTAATATGGCAGGAAGTATGAAAGAATAGGAAGAAGAATACAAGGTAGGCAAAGTAGGCAAAAGAAAAAGGGAAGGAAAAAAAGGGGATGGTCTATTTTAGGCCCTAGGGTACTTAGCTTTATGAGAAACTGGACTGACAATGCCAGATAGTCTGCGATGAGCTGAATTGGATTCAGTAGAACCAAGTATATCCAAAACTTTCCGTTCTGTGGTCTCTAGAGGCTATCAGATCCTCCATATGCATAATGACATTCACTTTGGCAAACCAATTATATATAGGGCCTGATTTATTAAAACTCACGAAGGCTGGAGAAGATACCATTTCATCAGTGAAGCTAAGTGATCCAGCAAACCTGGAATGGATATAGTCCAGGAATCCAAACATTTGCTAACAGATAGCAAATACCTTTTAATAAATCCATTCCAGCTTCACTGATGAAAGTGCATCTTCTCCAGCCTTGGTGAGCTTTAATAAATCAGGCCCATAGTTGGAGGGAATGATTGTTTCTACATAGAAGGAATACATGCCACAGCTGAATTAAATAAATGATACTGGTTTTATTCTCTGCACAAGATATGTAAGGGAACAAGTTCTTCTCTATTTCATAAAGATCTATCCACATGAAAGCAATTCTATTTAAACATCCAAAAAATATGAAAAAAAAATTAAAATATCTGTAAGACATTTCTTGGTATTTGTTACTTTTATATGCTTTGTAACCGAAGTAAAGCAAGCACTTCCCATGCTGTTCAGTAAAGTTCATATTAAGATTACACTCGCATTTCTGAATTAAAGATGAGCAATATGCACTCTGTAGTCATTAGGAGCCAGTTGATAAGGAAGAGAGTACTTCTGAACTAGCTAGCTGAATGATACAATGATTCCAATGGAGATAAAGGTCTAGTGAATAAATGGGGTGAAGAAATAAAAAAATGCTTTAATTAAAAGATTCTACGGAGACCTAAATTAGGAAGGTCTCAATCTATTGATTGTCTCAATAAGTTGGTTGACATCAAACCACTTCAATGAGCTTAAGAAGTGTTGTGCAAGAAACGTGTACTGATTTATCCAAGAGTAGAAAGGAGGATCAAATAGACCACACGGAAAAGAAGGGTGATCAGAAATAGGTAACACTGAGGATAGGTGTGTCTATGTGCTCTAAATTATGGAAATGTTTAGGAGCTATAAAAATATAGAATCTCCCACAGTACAAACTTAAATAATTGCCACCTGCCACATGCCGGTATGTATATATATATATATATATATATATATATATATTTGAAAGCAAAAAGGAACAAAAGGGGCTTTTTCCCCATTGTCTTCAATACATTTTCAATAAGGCAAAAAAGTTATTCAGATAAAACACATTATTTTTAATACAAATATTAAAAACACAAATATCTAAAAGGAAATATCAAAATGATTCAGATATGGAAAACCATCCACTTTTTCAGGAGGAGTTAATACTAGAAATTAAAAAATACATTTCAAGTTTTATAATCAGTTTTTTATTTAAACAACCATAAATAAATCTATAGTGCAATTTAAAAATATATATCTTACATTTACATATTAGAGGACTCCCCTCATATATTTGGGTAGAGAGACAAGCAGAGGAAGACACAGGAGGAAACAGGTCTCACCAACCAAACTTATGGAGTTTGTATCAAAGATTGGATTTTCTTGTATTTATATCTGTGTGGAAAAAGGGGAGGGTTTTTTCACTTCACACATATATGATATATAATTATACCATTCATTCCTTTAGTGCTACAAATATTTGTGAGTGAAAACAAACCTCATATACTAGTGTCTAAGTTAAAAGTCAACCAAACTTATTCCAATTACCAGTCTATAAAAAAAAATACCTTTATCACCAAAATGTCACCCAAATATCACCATCTTATTTTATTATTATATATTTTTGACTTAAGTAGATTGGGTTAATTTGGAAAATGTTAGGGTAGTTATTACATATCACTCTATGGTTGTCAATAAGATGGTGATATTTGGGTGATAAATGTAATATTATAATAGACTGGTAATTGGAAAAAATTGTCTTGCTTTTCCTCTATGTCTTCGGTGACCCCTGTGTCTATTTATTGCTTTCTGGTACTAGACCCATGGCTTGTTTCTGTCCTTGCCTGACTGCTACCCCAACCCGGGCCAATATTGACTATTCTTATGCCTGCTGATTTGGTAATGATATTGTTCTGCCCACCCTGGTTTTAAAGATAGGTATTAAAAGGACCATAACCTGGTAAAACATCCTCAACTCTAGAGGCTCTGAAGAAGACCAAGCAGCTACTTAGACTTTGTGCCTTTGCCTTTCTTAGGGCTCGCACCACCTCTGAGCAAATCATAGCTTCCCCTTGTGGTTTAGTCTCTTCAAGAGTGACACCTAAATTCTCCCTGTGACCAACATCTCTGCACTGACAGAGTAAACAAGCCTTCTCTTTTTCTCCGAAATTTGTCTAGGTACAGAGCCAGAGCAGGGGCAAAAAAATTGGGACATGTGAGCTTTCCATGTTTCTGCAAATGCCAACACGCACTTTAAATGAGATATGTGGAGTAAACCTTTAGGATCCAATCACAATTGGCCAGTTGCAATTTCTTAAGTCCAACATATGGCAGGGTCTAGATCTATTTTATGCTGTTAATTTTGGAAAACTGCTTTCTGCCCCCTTCCCCATCCATCTTGTTTTTTTAACTAACTATTGCATGGTATTTGGCAAGACCAACAACATGGGTCTTTCCAAACCCAACACAGACCACATGTCTTGGACCAGTTACAGGCCCATCCCTCTGCTCAATATAGATGTGAAATTGCTGGCATTGATTCTTGCTGAGAAACCTAATACAAGGATTTCTTCCTAGACTGGGAAAAAACAAGTGGTATTCATGTCACAGAGGCAGGCGGGGGACAATTTATTTAAATATTTATATTAAAAATAATTTATTCAAATATTTAAACCTGTCCACCAGTGGTTCCCAACCTTTTCCACCTCGCAGACCACTGGATCTACAGAATAAAGAGTCCTGTTTCACTCAAAGGGGACAAAACTTCCCCGAGTGACATCATAATGCCAGAACCTGCTCACTTTCCAGCTACAGAGGTTGGAACTCGAGTCGCACGACTTGGATTCGAGTCCGACTTAATTCACCTAATAAACGACTTGCAACTCGACCTGGGGTTTTTTTCCAGTGACTTGCAACTCGACTTGCAATGAGTCTTTTGTAACACCGCCTTTCTCCTCGCCTTCCTTGCATTTTAAGTCTACGGCTTTCTCCTCTGACAGCCCCACTGGCTTCGTCCCCATACCCTTCAGCTGTCCGCGGAGAAAACTGAACTTAGTGGACTTAGAATGCAGAGAATATTATTTAGGTCACACTGCACTGGGAATAGATAAAGTTGGCTTTCTTTTTCTAATTCTCTGTTCTGTTTTATTGGTACAAAGGTAAAGTACCATTGTTTTTATAAAAGTTGCAATGGGATACGTAACCTGTATTACCAATAATGAGCATGAGTTTTCTGGTTGCTTCAGACAACATTACTCTCTTTACCCGGAATGTATAAACAAATCCCATTATTACACATTTGTATTGATACACATTTTACAGATGACACCCCCCCCCTTCTCAATATGTACTCTGCTCCATATAGTTTGGAACATTTTCACAGTTGGTCTCAAACATTGAATGTGAATCATTAGTCTGATTGCAGCCATATTAGGTCTGGACAAATTCTTTGCATTGGTGACAGGTTCACTTAAACAATCCTGCCAGTGCCAGAGTCTGTACTGAATCTCGATTGTCATATGTATTTCTTTTGCCTACCATACTGCATTGTAGGCAGTATACAGCTGCTTGAAGAAACAGGCTTGCCAGGGTGAGCATACCGTTACTCCCTTTGTACAGCTGTTCTTGGTCCAGCTGTCCTGAAGTCAAACTGAATATTCAAGCCAAATTAGGTCATGGATTTACACAGAATAGAGTGATTAGCACATTTCAGACAGACAACGAACAGCCTTTGGGAAACCCTCGATATTAGTTTACAGTGGGAAGGAGAAGTTATGCAGTTCATGATTAAAGTTCAAGTACAATTTCTTATTCTGGAGATTTCTGCAATGGGTAATAATTCATCATTACAATTATTATGCTGCAGCGCTGAACTCTATTTCATAGTTATAATACATATTTTTACATGTTAACAATAATAGAAATTTTTTAAATGTATTATATGGGGTGATGTTTGCTTTCCTGTGCATCTCCGGTATGGATGATGAGGAGCCTGGAGCCACTTACATGGTATTGACATTTAGAGATAAGGCATTAAAAGCTCATTCTGCTGGTTGGTCGTCAAATTTGGATTCATATCACTTTACAAGTAAAATGCCACCCAACAAATCCAATAATGAACTTTGAAGTTTTGCAAAAATTGGAAAATGTGCCTTCACTCGTGGAAATTGTGGCAGGATACAATTCAGTGGCTAGGTAAAAGGCAGCTACAGCTATCGTGGTCCAGCTGGTGGTGGAAAATATTAAATATGTAATAAGGTCTCTTCCTTTCTCATTAGCCAGCCATGGTGTTGATTGGTGATGACTTAATAAAGATTGCTCTGCCTATTCTTTGGCATCAGGGACTGAACCTATAAAAACTTTTCTAGGCCTGATTATTTTGATGGATCTCAATTTTATCACACTCATGGTGAACAGTCTGGTGCACTTTTCATATACCATACAATCCACCACACAATCTAATGTCTGAAAAAAGATGATGAATGGTGAGCAGAAGGCATCCATATTAAAAACTGGGTCACAAAGACACAGAAATCCACTATCATCACCTATTATCATCCAGGAGAGTGCAGAAGACAAGCTGTGATAACAGTTTTAGGAAGGACAGAGATAACAGGTTAAATATGCAAGGTTTCTATTTATATTCATGGTTATGTTTAAAGAGCAAATGTGTCTTAAAAGTGCAATTACAATTACATGTGAGGCATTAGCATCAAACTCACATACTGCAGGGAGCTTTTTCAGGCTTTATGTCAACTTCAGCATATTCACAAAAAAAATCGGGTAATCTCCAGGGTTTTTCTTAGCAGTGGATCAAAGTCATCACAGCATGACTGAAAAAACACAAATTTAGCCTTCTGGCTTTCTCTTTGTTGGTCCCACGGACTTCAGCTGTGGGAGACCTCCTTGTCTCTTCCACAAAACAGTCTGCTCACAGCCTTCCCACCAGAGCCACCTGGTCCCAGGCTTCAAAGATTTGCTTCTTTTTATCCTCAGCCAGGTGCTTTCAGGCTATCCATAATTTCTGGCCTGGAAGAGGGATGGAATGCCTGGCCCACCTATTCCTTCCAGGACACTGGATACCAGTTAAAGAGCTGCAATTATACAGCAATACAATTGCTTATGGCAACATCCAGGCCTTTAAATACCTTTCCAAGGTGAAGTTGAGGTACAAGATGCCAAACACCTTCTAAATTGGGCATCCCATGTTTAATCGTAGTACTATACTATACCATACTATATTTATATCTGGTGCGATTGGTAGCCCACATGTTGAAGAAAGTGGTGTTTAATGAGTAGGGTGCCCTGAGGAACGTAAACGTAGGGGATACTCCAGTCCCCATTCTGTTTTGGGCACCATCACTTTCTTCCTTGTTCTCTTTTAAATTTTGATCTTCGCCAATCTTCATTGGCCAGATGTAACTCCCATGCATGTGCAGCTCAGAAATGTTGACAGATAGGATGGCAATCCGGCAGGTAAGTATATTTATAGTAGAAGGGACATTGCCTGTCCCTTTCTGCAATAAAGCCATGGCTGAAGCCAATTTTATAATGTGGAACTTAGTTATACATCTGCTTGCTTTTCCTGTGTGTGATGCCATTAAAAAACTATTTATCATCCTTCCCAAATGCTGTCATCATCCTTTTATCTCAATGAGGTGCTATTCCCATCATGACTGCTGGATGCATCATCATCCTTTAAACTACTAGATGATGCTGAGTAATATGGACACCTTGCTTAAATGTAGAAGAGAACGGGATAATGTTTAATTCCTGCCAAGGCTGGCTGCATTCCTGCTCCAAGGTAGTAAGTTACTGACCCAGAACTTAGCAACTTTAGTCAGCACTGGCAGCTACTATATTTCTGTCACGAGAGTTTACTTTAATCAGTAATTCAAACAAAAAACACACAGAATACATAGAGCTACTTAGAAACTGTATATTTATAGAAAATATTTTGTATATAAAGAGCTTGAATAAATTATGGAACATTATGTACATATGTAAACCTTCTTACATTACAAAAGAGCGCAAACTCTTTGGTATGACATCATGCGCACAGACAAATTTTTTTAAATGTCTCTATTGCACAAAACAAAAGCCATATAATGTATAGAAATCTACACTAATCTATACAAGTACCTAAAATAATAAAGATTGACAATTCTAAATATATATTTACTGTATACATATAATTATACCTCATATTTAGCATTTTTGCTCCTGTAAATACAAAACACAGCATACTTTATCAGGGTTGTGTTTTTCAAACATTATAACAGAATAAAGACAAAAGCAAACAAGTCCAAGACAGTACAAACTGTTTAACGTAATAAAGCTTATTTGTTTCCCAGCAGTAATAAGGATTTTTCAGATGTTGTCTAGCAACCAAACATTGCAAGCAATAAAAAGATGTGGTTTGACGTAGCACAACATAGGAATAATCAGTTACTTTGTTTTAAATGAACTGGACCATTCAGGGTGAGCTCTTGCCCCCCAATCAAACCACCGTCCTGCACACGAACGAGCAGGGAAGCCCCATTCGTATCTAGGAGACATCCGTATATCGGGAACTACCTGTATTCAAAACATTTTTAAGATGGAATAGAGAAGAGTTAATTCCCCATCAAGTTTTGTTTTAAGGGGGGGCTTTTTACAAGAGATAATTGAGATAATCCAATCCTTCATAGCTGTTAATGCCACAGATGGCCTCCAAAACATTTCTGCAATAACCTCCCCCCACTGTGCCAGTGACAAAAGTTATTCAGCCAGGCAAATTAAGAGGGTTTATCCCCCCAGGAGGGACACAGACAGCAATACAAATCTGAGAGAAGTTTTAAACCAGAAGAGTGGACTTACACTTTAGGATCTTCTCTATACTCCATGTCAGTTCTGCGATAGCCAACGTTCAAACAAACTGCCTGAATCTATTTTTCAAAATCTATAGCTTAACATTTTGTAAACCTTGAAATCAACATTCCCACCTTTTATCCTGCACTTTAAACATAAAGAAACGACCAGATGTTTCATATGAAAACGATAAAATCAAGAAAAAGATTTTATTTTCCTAAGTGACTGCAATCTGGCTGCTTCACAAAAATTCAGGTAATTGTAAACATTATGTCAAAACCATGATATGCAACAATAGATCAGTGAAATCAAACAAAGGGTCAAAGTAAATAACAGACAAAATGTCTACACACAAACTACAAGAAAGAATCAAACAGGTGGAAATAATATTGAACTAGGCAATGCATTTTGTGCTTTTTTTTTTTTTTTTATATAATGGCATTAGTCATTTGTAAAGAGCGTTTGCCTAAAGAATTCATAGTAAAGCAGCATTAGTCTCGTTTGAATATAAAATAAAAAAGATATACTCACACAGTCTAAGTAATTCTATCTATTATACAAGTGATTTACATTAGGACAATCTCATTTTATGACTTAATATTCTCAAGTTTATATAATGAAGAATGATGCAACCATTTAGTTATACATCATTTAATGGATTTGGTATTTTTTTCCTATTTTGGTCTCTTCTCGAACCAATAAACTCAGTCAGTGGCTGCCAAGTATTCTATTTCTGTATGGACCAAAGTGGCTACTCCAGATTGTTCTCTGTCTGTAAGTCTACCTCTACAGATGCTGCACGCCAACATAAAAATGAACCACCCATGTAGATAGAGTTCTTAAAACTGGTGAAAGAAATGCTTTATCCCTAACTGGATAATGAATTGCAGACTTCAGGGGGATCCGTTTTAATGTATGAGGTGCTATCAATAACAAATGATGACTGCACTCAAGTTAAAAAACAGACAGCACGTTGCTGAAATGGAAGATCAACCTTACAAAGAAACAAAGTTAATTTTTGTTCTGAAGCCAAGTCTATGTTTTTTTTCTTTATTTTAGTGATGGATTTAACTATAAAATATTTTTACTCTAAACTACTTAAAAAAAAAGACATTTAGGTAAACATATAAACTAATGTTTTGACTTTCTTTTTGGTAGAATCACCAGTGATGCCACCAATCCATGTCACAGTGGGACAATTTTCTGCATCTGCCAGGACCACTGAATAAAAAGGTAACAAAAGTGCCTGACCAGATAGCACCCTTGCTTTGAACTGCTGAACCCCTGGGCACAATTCCGCCTAGGCACATTAATATTATTCATAATAAACAGAATTTATATAGCGCCAACATATTACACAGCGCTGAACATTAAATAGGGGTTGCAAATGATAGATAGATAGATAGATAGATAGATAGATAGATAGATAGATAGATAGATAGATACAATGAAACAGGAGGAGAGGACCCTGCTCAGAAGAGCTTACAATCTAGTAGGAGGGGAGAGTAGCACACAATAGGAGGGGATTATCTGCATGCGTTTTCTTCAAACATCCTCAAACATACTTGTTTTTTAAATGGCATTCTACTACGTTGGCTCTAACTATTCTGTAGGTGTTTTTTTGACTGTGCCAAAAGAATTTAACTGCAAGCTCCTTTAGAGCAAATCATACTTCTGTGTACTATAAATTACTGCATAACATGTCAGTGCTACAGAAATAAAATAAAAAAAGGATGGTACCCATGTACACTGCATGCTGATCCCCCTCAACCTACTTCTTCTTTATCAAAGATTACAATTAATGTATTTGGTGCTTTGTGTCCACCCATGTACATAAACTATATGATGGTGTTTATTTGTCACTTTACAACAAATGATACATAACTGTCAACTGTCTGGAATTACCTGGTGCTGTCACAAGTTTCATATCATTAAAAATAACTTGTTACTGGAGTACACAAAAACTTTGTCCCAGTGCGCACGTCTTTGGAACAGGAGTATAAACTACAATATTTAAAAACTGCTTCTAACACTACCATAAAGACTTGTGATCGGTCTTTTCACAAATTCATATTCTCTAAGATTTTTTTTTCCCTTGCAAATAAATGTAATATTTTTTTATCTGGTTAGCTTCTTCAGATCAACGTTTTTTAAAGTTACTCAAAAACTGACAGAGCTTTGAATTCAATTAGCTAAACACATTCTCTATGATCATAGGAAACATTATAACTCACCTGGGCTGAAAAGCCACAGAAGAATCCAAACCAGAAATGAACTAGTGTAAAGGCAAAGTTTTTATAGAAGAAATAGCAGAGAAATTTACACATTCGAAAGTAGGACCAGCGGCCATGAACTAGAAGAAGTCTTTGCAAGTATCTAAACTGAGCAAATGAATAATCGCTGGCCAGAACAGCTTGCATGCCCTCTTGTCCACTGATGCCAACTCCAATATGAGCACCTGCAATCATTAAATAAAATAAATGACTACAATGGTTATTTCACATTCCAAATATAACAACAAAAACTTGATATAAAAAAAACAAAATCATTTTATTTAAAATGAGGGTCCTTAGTTAACTAAATTATGTATTGATAGAGCTAAGAATTATTTACTTCTGCAGCTTTCAGTTTTGGACATTATGTTGAAAATCTCACTCTTAGATAACCAGTTAAAGCCAATATTGCATTGAGATGATAAACATACACAGTACTACAAACAAAATAAACAAGAAGGCCAAGAAGAATTTCAACATTATGAACTAGTAATCTGCTTGTTTTAATACAATTTTGGTAAAATTAAAGTATACTGTAACCATGGCCTCCTATTAAAAAATATGCGTGCAGCACTTGATTATAAGGGCATTTTCACTTTTTCTCCGAATTATTGGAAAGTCACAGAAAAACCTGTTGAGATTCCTAGGATTTGGTTCAATAGAGGAAGATAAGGAAAGAGGAACGTGCACCACATAATGCCATTATTTGTGTAATCTTCCTAAAAATATCCTAAATTAAAGAAGTATTACCCAGTTCCAAAACTATAGCTAGTTTGACTTAATTGATAAACATGTTTTTCAGCGGCCTTTAAATAGAATAGTACTAAAAGATTGTTTATAAAATAGATGAACTGAAATACTAGTTTCCACTTACAGAGTATATATTTGCAGCACATGCTTACAGTTAAAAAATCAGGTTTTTAATGACATTCTAAATACCTGTTAACACCTTGCCTGAAGCAACATAAAGCAACCTGTGTAATAAAGGGCTTACTTTTAATCATACTGATATCATTGGCACCATCCCCGATGGCAAGGGTAACTGCTTTTTTATACTTTTTCACTAGTTCCACCACTTGAGCTTTCTGAAGAGGAGTCACTCTGCAGCAGATCACAGTCTTACACATACATGCAATCTCCAGAAATTCTTTCTCCATATCTGCTTCTAAGGCGTGTGCCTGTATTAAAATAAAGTATAACCGATTACTTGTACATAACGTTATAGCATAACTAGCACTTTACAATGTGCAATCAAATAATAACAAACAGTTGCAAATTAGGCATGAAGAACTCAAAATAAATACTGTTGAAAACATAATTAAATAATCTATTTGTACATCACTAAGAAATCTGTGATCTAGAAAACCAGCATCTCCTATTACACTACACTTCTTAAATCCAACATAACACGTCTGTTGCTTAACTAGAAATGTAGCACCTCACATAAATGCACCTTTAACAATGAAATTTTCCACAGTAGAACAGTAAATCCCTGGCACAAAGTTTTACCATGTTGCACCACTGGAATTAAAGCATCTCTAGAAAACCTACACATTGGTACATAAAATGTTAGTGAAATTGTCCCTTTAGTACCACAGGTGTCTAACAATTGTTAGACATAACAAATACATCCTTTAACATTTATTATTATTGTTATTATTATTATTATTAATATTATTAATAAACAGGATTTATATAGCGCCAACATATTATGCTGCGCTGTACATTAAATAGGGGTTGCAAATGACAAGCGAATACAGACAGTGACACAGGAGGAGAGGACTCTGCCCTGAAGAGCTTACAATCTAGGATGTGGGGGAAGTAATCACAATAGGAGGGGTGATTACATGCATCTTTAATGATTTTTGCACAGGAGACACTTGTAATAACTATGTACATTCAGTAGTAGAGCTGGGATTTAAGGTACCTGGTACTCTATGACTTGAAGTTCCTCAGCCATCAATCTGTTCTTTGGTAAATATATGTCATAGGGAATAAAAGCCATACCATAAGCTGGCAAACAGCTGTTACAGAACTACAGCTCCTCAATGCAAGATAAATATACATCTGGATGTATGAAGCAGGGCTTGGGGACCAATAAAGGAAGGAAGAAAGGAAGTGGTAGAGGAAGTGGTAAAGGAAGCCAAAGATCATTCAAATATTATACCATAAATGACAGGTTTGTTTTATTAAAACAGAAGTTATATGCACACTAGGAAGCACCCACAGCTATAATTAAAACTATTTTTCTTTTACTGTGGATGTAAAAAATAACACATGGAATAAGTGAAGAAGAACCGATACGGCTGATGGAGATATTTTACAGCTAAACAAATCAACTCTTCATGCTCTCTTGACTGAGATCTTCCCTGTGGAATAGTTTATCATCATTCGGGCTATTAGGTCAAACATAACAATGAGGTGAATGCTTGACAATAGCTGTTTTCCTCATTGTCCTATGTTCCAGTATTAGTACAAGAACATATTCTCTAATCAAAACACAGTTCTTTGGCAAGACAACAAGCTCTTGACTTACTGGATCCCACTGGAGAAAGTTTTGCCATAGTACTCTGTATATCGGACTTGTTTTAATTAGTTTTAAGGTCAGTTTAAGCTCTTACATTTACAAGAAAAAGATACTCATGCAGCTGTGTAGCAGCTTCATATCTATTGTACAGTATCAATGTGCAAAAGCATTTTAACACACATAAATAATTTAGCTGAAACAAATAATAAAAAAACAGAATAAATGGCAGTCTTTACCACTGTCCTGGATTGGCAGAATTCATGCAATAAAAATGACCTATCTCCCGAAACTGTTATATATGTTTCGCACTCTTCCAATCCCAGTCCCTGCACGGGTACTTCGGGAAGAGCAAAGAAAGGTCTTGAGATTTATCTGGGACCCAGGGATATCAAGATTATCAGAAAAAGTATTATGCAGGCACAGGTTGAGAGGGGGTCTTTCGGTCCCCAACCTCAATAAATATATGCAGGCTGGTGGCACTTCATCGCTTCCAAGATCCCCCAATATGGGTTCAATTGTATGCAGCAGAATTACCAACGGTGCACCTGCATAATCTTTTATGGTTACCTCTTGCAGATCGACCTTTGGTATCCGATCCCACGCTTTCTTATGCTCTAGGGACTTGGGACAGAGTGAAAATTACAGCTAGAATGGTGTCTAAGCATACGCCACTGATTGGTATTATGAATTGTCCTAGCTTTGTTCCAGCCTTTGAGAATCCTAGCGCCTTTCGCTGGTGGGCGGAGAGACCCGTGCGCTATGCATATGACTTGTTCTCGCTTACCGGGATCAAATCCTTTCCATATCTACAGAAGAATTGGAAGCTACCATCGTCCGAACTCTTTCGATACATGCAGATTGGACATTTCTTATTTACCTTAATTAAAAATGTATCAGACGCACCTCTAAAGCTCACTAGTTTTGAAGCTTGCTGCTATCGTGGTTCTGGTTCCGTAGGCCTAGTGTCCTTGGTTTACGACCTATTAATGTGCACGGATATACGCCCTCCACCTTATGTCGCCATATGGGAAAATGAATTGGGTACTAAACTTGATGTGGAAGAATGGCAGATGATATGGAAGAATGTGGCGCAGTGTTCACCCAATGTAGTTATGCAAGAGAATGCCTATAAAGTTTTATTTAGGTGGTATTTGACACCGGACAGAATTGCCAAATTCACACAAGGGAGTAATCCATACTGTTTCCGAGGTTGTCAAACTCTTGGCAATTTTTATCATATCTGGTGGGATTGTCCAGTAGTTAAAAGGCTGTGGATTAGAGTTTTTAAATATATCTGCTCGGTCCTGCATGTGTCCATCAAGAGAGACCCTTGGTCAGCGCTATTACATAGGTTTGGCTCTAAATTGTCCCGAGCTCATTGATTTCCTTTATTTTCCTGGCTACTCGTCAGGTGATAGCAGCTGCTTGGCGGAAACCAACCTTAAGTTTCCAAGCAGTGCTATCAAGACTGACAGACACTATGGTTCTAGAAAGGATGTCTGCTGTGGCCAGAGATCATATGCACAAATTTTATAAAGTTTGGACACCCTGGCTAGATCACCACTCTACCCCTGTGTTAGATCGCAGATTTTTAGAATTATGATTAATCCTCCAACTGGTTTTTATTATTAGCTTCGAGTACTCTGGTTTTATTTTGGTTTTTTTATTTCTTATAGTCGTTATTACTAGTTTGTGTTTTCTTTGTCATATTTTGCTGTAATGCTGCAATTTTTTTTTTCTTTTTATTTCTTTGTTTTAGTTTTTTTTCTCTTTTTTTGCTATGTATAATATGAAAAACTTCAATAAAAACTTATTTAAAAAAAAAAAAAACAGAAAATATAATGTTTAAAATTGTGAACTAAAAAAGCACAAAGACATAAAATAATTGTCATTGGCTCTGAACAAATAATGTAATCCTATTTATATACCACTAAACTAATCAGCCCAGGTAGATGTACTGGTTAAGAGGGGGTTTTCTATATAACTTTGTGCGGGTCATATCTTCAAAAGCTCCAAGTATCTATGCACAATTTGAACATAGAATGGGTCAAAAATCTAAGAGGTGTCACGGTAGATTAGCTCTAAAACCATTGATTGTGTTTCCATAATAGGGACATATACCTGCTCGGCAGGTTCTGGTCAGTCTGTCATTTTACAAAAACCCAACTCCAATTAAACACTAATTGACTTGTTCTGCAGAAATGTTGTAGAGGGGGCAAGAACATATTTTGTAAAGGTTTCAAATAATGGACAGATGCTATTTTGTATACATTACCAGAATTTCAGCTGGAATAAAAAAAAAACTTTTAACTGGGTATTTAGATTAATGGTAAAGGGTTTGACAAGCTTCTTTCACAAGCTTCCAGCTTTTCAATAAGAATGAACATTCAGTTGCATCTAAAAAATTTGAATGACTGCTAGGTTGTCAAATTTTAGCTAACCAACATATCTGGCTGAATCAACCGTAACATGCAATCAACAATATGTGCGTTTTGCAGGTTCATTCCCATTTTTGTGGGGAAAATAGAATGTTAGTTAGACAATCAGAAACATTGTCAAAATGTGTAATAGCAACATTTCTGAAAAAATGGAAATAATAGTCTGGTCTTTGTCACAGCATAGGGCAATAAGGAATTTATAAAAGTTTTTTGTTTTATCGGTGTTGAGAACATTTTTATTTAATATCAGTAATTTCTCACCAACAATAATGTTTTACCATCATACTTTTCATGAGGTCATCCTAAAGAAATGCAACTCATCCTTTGGCTGGCAGCTTCATATGGTGTCTATCTCTCTATATATAATTAAATATTATACTATTTTTTTAAGTATTAAACCAAAAGGCAAAGGGACTTTGCTTGGTTTAAAAAACAATCACAGGACTTTATTCACTTTTGTTTAAAATACATATGTAAAAAAACAAATCTGTCTATAAATAATTAAATATGATACTGTTTATTGTTACTTGCAAGTCTCTGTGTTATCTCTCTTTGTACACTTCAAATGAAACCTGTCAATATTTATCTAAACTGTCACATATCATATGTGTGTCAAGTCAATCAGTTATGGCAGCACTTACCAGACTGTGTCCATTTATGACTAAGGCATATTCACCAGTTACGGTTTCCTCGTATACAGATTCAAGCTTTATGTCATTCATTTTTTCAGAGAATTGATGACCATTAAAAAGGTTTCTGCTCTGTCCAAGTGTTGCCTCTTTGGCTTTCCTTGATTAAGAAAAAGAAAATAGGTTAGCTAGTGCAGTACAGACCACAATATTAAAAAAAATGGAAAAAAGAGTTATCTCATACCTTAGTTCTTCCCGAACCTCTGTTACTGTGCGACCAGATACTACAAAAATGTCATTCATGTCATCTGTGAGCATGTGGCAAGAGTAACCAATGTTCATGGCAGTTTCTTTGGTAAAAAAAACAAATATATAAAAATAATTATTCATTCGTGCAAGACAATGATACATTACAGGAATTAAAGACACTGTAAAAGTTGTACGGTGCATATTGATGGTGCCCAGGGCTTTGAAACAGCACATTATATCTGTATTTTATACCTGCCAACACTGTCTCTTCCAGTTTTTATTAAGGATTTCCTTTTTTCTATACAGTAGGTAGCTGAGATTTAGCAGCTTTCTCCAGACCTTCGTGTCTAAAAGCAGCAAAACTATTTATGTTTGCTATATTGATGATATATGGTTAATGAAAGGAAAAAGAAGAAGATGTCTCCATTTTTTAAGATTACATTAAAGTTCTTTCAAAGTGTAACATACTAGGTAAAGTGTATGTTTGGGCATAAAAAAAAAATTGGTGCAGTTGTGAAAATAGAAATCTCAGAAATATACCAATATTGCTGTTAGAAATCTAGTTCACTTCCAAATTTCTGCAGTGAGCTGGCAATAATATTTTACCAACATAAATCTACTTTTCATGAGGCCATCCCAGAGGAATGCAACTCACCCTTCATATTCAGCTTCATATGGTAAGTTGGTGGTTAGGAATGATCTTTGGTTAGCATTGGTCATGCACTGACCATTTGTTTTATAGAAGTTAAAACACAGCTCAATGCCTAAACTGCAGTCTCTACAAGAACTTGTGATAAGCAATGTGTCTGTGATCATCTGCCAAGTCATCAGATCCGAACAAATGGGACTCGTTTTCTAGTATCTAAATATTTTGTTCTGGCATTGTTACTAGGTAAAGTGTATGTTTAGTCATAAATAAAAACATGGTGCATCTGTGAAAAAAGAAATCTAAGAAATATTATTGCTGTTAGAAATCCAGTTGGCAAAAATGTCTTTGCTGGACTGAAAGCCAAGCAACATAGTGGGTATGTGTTCTGTAGCCCATAGAAGTGAACTGAGAAGGACTGATAACACTGCCTGGGATTTTGGTGCACCAGAGTTTTGTCAATTAGCTCCTAGAAATCAGGCGTTCATTGGCTACCTGGCAGATCAACAGGTATTTTCTGTACTTGCAGTCTTAGTGAAGGCATAACATGTGTGTATTTATGCTTTTTGTAATTTTGACCAGCCATATACTATAGGATTTCCCTCCAGTGCAACCAGTGCCTGGCAGTGTTAAGACTGGCAAACTGTCCAGAAGTCAAAATATTTTTTCTATTTAAGGTTTTGCTACCCTTTGCACAAATCTAACTAGTGGTATAATAAAGCAAAAATACAAATTCAAATTGCAAAGTATGCATAATGAGGAGATCATCCTAACTCTGCCGTTTTCATTCTATACTTCAAAATGTGATGTTCCTGCAAAATAATACAATTTAGGGGGGCAGCTGTGATTTCAGCTCATTGCACAGTTATCTATACTATCATAATGTTTAATTAATGACATATTTCCTTTATTCATGGCACGCAAACAAGCATTATAACCAGATATCTAACAAACTATGAGCTCCTGGAAGGAATTCTACTCTCAGCATGCCACCACATCTGTTTTCTAAACTTTGTCTAAATAACAGTGAAAGTGTGCCTATTTGTTAAAGGTTAAAAATGTAAAAAAAAAAAGAAAAAGAAAAAAAACCAAAGTGCATTTTATCATGGAATAGATCTCAAAATGTTTGTAATAGTGTAGCTAATATATTTATATATTTTGCAGAAAGCTATCCAATATGGAGAGGACTGACCAGAGTTTCGTAGTGCAAGCAATGTTCATCGGTCAATCTAAACCTTGGTAATAAATCACTGCTTTACTGTAAGAATGCAAACATTATACACAGCAAAGGATAGGGATGAGTGCAGAAAAGCGATAGTGGTGCCCTGTGTATTGGATGTATAAAGAAGGATGGCTTTCACCATTATTCTTTGTTGGTGACCAAAGTCACTGGTAAAGAAAGTAAACCACAATGTTACAGTTGTCTGCAGAACAAGAGAAAAGGGGAAATTTTACAATGGGGCTTTGGTTTTAAGGACAACTGTCTAAGAGTAGAACTGTCCTCACTTTGGGAAATTGCCTTTAAATTCTTGTGTCTCTGGGAAAAGAAATGAAGGGAACATTCCGTAGTAGGCTATCCTGCAGCTTACTGTTCATCCTCCCCTTTGCCTCTCAGCTGCAGTGGTCATGTAGGGACACTGCAAAAGCTGGGGAAGGAAGAAGTATTTGTGAAGGAGACATGGTCATGTCTAAAGCAGGATAGACAGGCATAGGGTGAAGATGGAATACCTAAATTTGAATAGTTTAGTTACTGACAGCTCCATCTATTCCAGACTTACAGGGAAAAAGAAACTGGGCACCATAATTCTCAATAATATACATTCATGCACAAGGCAGCATTGGACTGAAGTTGAACACTGGCAAAGAGATTATGATGGAGAGACATAACTTTAAAATGATACCAAGGAATCTGGCATTTCCTGTTATGCAACTACATAAAACTAAAAATAGGATAGAATTTTATGTTCATTACTGTCATTCTAACAACTAGACCCAGACCAGAATATCCATGTAAATAATTGTTAAGCCTTACCTTGCTTGTCACCAGTTAGAATCCACAATTTAATGTTGGCCAGCAGGAGACTGGCAATGGTATCTGTTACTCCTTCTTGCAGCTTGTCTTCTATTGCAGTAGCACCTAGTAGCTGTAACAAAAAATTAAAAAAAAAAAAAACCATGGTGACCACATTTTTACACAATGATATTTAATTAGGAAAAAGGAATTTTTACAACCAAATACATCATCTACATCCTAATGCCACTTCCTGAGATTCCTGTTGTAGCCTTCCAGATAAGTAAAACCCTCATGTCTAATTCAAATTTGTGCATGTGGACACTTAGAATGTGGATATATCTTAAATCTCTGGTTTACTCCAAAGACCTTTCACTTGATATTTCCTTTTAACACCCAATGTAAACATTGTAGCATCCAAGTCACAATATATATGAAATTACGTATGTATGTCATTTTCAGCAATAAAAGACAGAAAATTGCTGAAGTTTAGGAGTTTAAAAGTTATGATGTAAAGCTGCCTACACACGTCCAATAATTATAGTTGGAAACGAACGACGAATGACCAATCGGTCGTAAATTGTTCACAAAAAGGTGACCAACAACGCCGATGAACGAGGATTGTCGTTGAAAATGAACGACTGTCACGGCGGATCTCATTGGCCGATGACCGTTCACTATCTATCGTGTGTACAATCTATCAATTGTACCTAGCGTGTGCAACTATTGGTGGATTATATTTGAACGATCCTATCGTTACAGCATGTACAGAATTGTGCACAATACGATTGTTCAAATATAATCGTGCATAATCGTTGATCGGTAGTAATTGTTCATTTTCTAATGAACTGAGGAAAGAAGACTGAGGAAATGCTTCCTCTTGTCTGCAGCAGACTAAGGACATCATTCTAAACCAGGCAAAGTCACCTGAATGAAACTCAAGTGCTGATTTTTATAGATAACAGGCACAACTTTTTTGAAAGAATTATATGGTTGCTGCACATATAGTGACATTTCTGGATGTATTAATGCAGACTTGTAATGTTTCTGCCCATTTTAAGTATTCTAACTTTTATTTGTGACAGTTCAGTATTGTGGTTCTTCAGCATGTGATATAGCTTGTCACCTTTATCTCCGCTAATTCTTTATCCTTTTCAGAGACTAATTCTAGAGTATTTAAAGTCCACATAAGGACAATGATTTCTACATTTACTGAAAGGGAACATTTTATTACATGTTCTCTTCTGTTAATTACTAGCTATTCACAGACTGAAACAGAAACATATTTCTGGTAAAATAAATACAAAGCAGATCTTTCTGAGGGACTTTCTAGTATGTGACTCTTCCAAAGCCTTTGTGTATTATTTTAAAGAGTAAATACAGTTGACTTTGTGGTATGGTTGCGTTGATATATTGGATCCCACATTAACTCAAAACTAAAAATAGCTTCATCCTGAACTATTGCTCTCTGGTTTTAGTTTTCTACACATTTTCATTTAACAAACAGCCGAAACTTAGCCGAAACATACCATCATGTCACTCTCTATTTGTTCGTAGGCGTCTGCAAGCCGTTCTTCCCTGTTCTCCAAAGCAGTGCTGGCTTCGTGATGGATCTTCAGCCACCATTTAAAGTAATCCTCACTGAGGTCTTTATATGCCAAGGCTAAAGTCCGCAAGCCTTCACCTGCAAACTCCTAGGAGAACAACATGAGATCATTTTAAAACAAATAAAAATGAGCTGAAAATATATTCTTTTTAAACAACTACTACATATTTTTTTAATGTATGTTTGGTTATGTGATTGTAATTGATGAACTTAAGCATCACAGCATAGGCTGTGTGTTTTATTACATGTATTCTAGTATAGGTCATTTATTCTTATGAATAACTGTACTGCTGCTACTACTAACAATAGTTTTTCCCTGGACAAAGTTGTTTAAAGCCTTTCATTATAGGACTGCCATAAATATAATATTATAATAATTATATAATATTATAATATAATAATTATTATATAATATAATAATCTGCTAATAACATCTATTGGGAAAGATTGTAAAGTAGACCATCAAAGATTACGCTAGACCTCACTACTTAGGAAAAAATATATTAAAGTCAAGTAGTGAATATCTCTTAAAAAATATGTGTATCGTGGGAAAAAATATGGGTACTGTATGAAACTATGGAAAAGTTGCTGGTGAATACATTTCTGGTGAATACATTTCCAACAAAAGAAGTAAAGAAAACTCACATTGAGGTGATCTGACGTGGTGTACATTAATTCTTCACTACTGACATGGAGCCTCTCAAATAAAATTGTGTCTGCTCCTTTACAATAAAGTTTAATTTGCCCTTCTGGATTCCGTACTGTGGAAAAAGAATCATTATATTAGCAAATAAAATGATTAATTATACAGAACTCTAAGGCACAAAAAACAACCGGAATACTTTCCTGCTTTACTACTGTTAAAGCTGCTAAACATTGGCAATACAACAAAAAACATGTTTATTTAGTTGTATGGCTGCTTTGAAGGTGCTGGTTGGTTGTGGATGAGAGTTTGAGACAATGGGCCTGATTTATTAAGCTCTCCAAGGCTGGAGAGGATACACTTTTATCAGTGAAGCTGGGTGATCCAGCAAACCTGCAAGGAATCTGGTCCAAGATTGAAAACATTTGCTAACAAATAGCTAATGACTATGACTTTTAGGAAATCCATTTCAGGTTTGCTGGATTACCCAGCTTCACTGATGAAAGTGAATTCTCTCCAGGCTTGGAGAACTTTAATAAATCAGAGCCAATACATCAATCTATTTGGGCTGATTTTCTAAAGGAGTTTAGGCCACTCGCTTAGCAATCCGAGTTATATAATTTATCAAGTCTAGTGCTCACTTTGCAGCGAATGAATGGCTAAAACCTGGTAAAGCAACCCTAATGATTAATAAACAACAGGTGTTATCAGCAGGGTGGCTCAGTGGTTAGCAATCTGGCCTTTGCAGTGCTTGGTTCCAAGTTTGAATCTCGGTCTGGACACTATCTGCATGGAACTTGTATTTCTCCCTGTGTTTGTGTGCGTTTCCTCCGGGTACTCCAGTTTCTTCCCACATCTCAATAACATGCAGTTGGGTTAATTGGGTTCCCCCCAAAACATGCAGTTAGACTGTATGAAAGAAATATGACCAATGTTAGGGACATTAGATTGTGAGCCCCTTTGAGGGATAGCTAGTGACATGACTATGGACTTTGTACAGCGCTGCATATTATGTTGGTGCTATATAAATACTGTGTAATAATAATATCAGAAAATTTTATTAGATAGCTCAAACAAACAGGGATCAGCAAAGGCAAGTAAAAAAAACAAATCATTTTATGAACAATCCCAGATTGCAGATGATATTTGCTCAAAGCTTGCTGCAGGTTTTGTGAATGTTTTAGGAAATTTTGCATGTTTTCAGTACATGATGTTTTTCAAATCAATGTTTTTCTGGGTACACTATTGCTCAGCAGGGTTAAGGAGCCATTCAGCTACAAATCTCATGTGTAAGTCGCAAATGAAAATTTCTGTTTCCCTTTTTTATGTTCCTTTTGATTACTATGCTGTAGACTTTTTGCTATGGATAAATAATATAGGGGAGTTTGTATAAATTGTTTTTAACCTTGTCTTTTAGTGTGAAATGTGCAAAGTAACATTCTGTTAGCGGTATATGTGTTAAATGCTTATGGTTGTATAATAAATGATTTATATTTCTCTAGTCTTTTTTATTATTTGTGGTTTATAACTTTTGTTAAGAATAGTAAATTCTTTCATTTGTTGCTGTAATTTGTTCCCTCATTACCCCCTCCCACCTCTTTTTTAAACACACACGAATCTCCTCTTTTTTGTGGCAAATTGGAACATGTCACAGTAGGAAAATAAATCATAGAAATTTTCATTTGATAAAATATTGCCTGTATATGGTAGCACCGAGAAAAACTGTTTATGTTTAAATTTGCAAAACTGTGAGGAGAACCTAATGCATTTATCTACAGAAAAATTTAACTATCGCCTGAATTTTCTCTATTACATGCCTTACTACACAAAATTAACTTATAAATGCATAGAAAAAGATGTTTACTGGCCTCTCTAGTCTCCATGTGAATTAGAAGACACAAAAGGGGTGGGGAGAGAAATTTGATGAAGAACAGAATTCTCTATCTATTTCTGGTTTTGGTTAGGAAATCTCTGAGGACAATTGCAGCTTACAGCCAATTTGTGTTTTAGGAGCTGAATGTTTTTGTTTTTTTTTGTCATTCCACATATCCACATTTCCAGCCCATATAAACCTTCCACATCTGAGCTGAAAGAAACTTTCTCTATATGTAATGGCCTTCCTGGCTCAGAAAGGACAATAAATTGGGATATAGGGTTATGGGGGGATTATAACTCATTTTACTTCCAGAAAAACTAATGCTCGAAAACAACTTATTTTACAAAAAAAAGATTTAATTCGTTTACCGACAGTTTACATTGTTTTGTAAAAAAAAATGTACTAAAAGACTTTGCCATTTGCTTACGTAGTTGTTAAAGTGTAACTCTGCTTTAACTGAGCAACAACATAATCTACTCCATGTCTGTTCATACATTGCAAAACTTTTTGCAAACGTCATTGAAGACTAAAATGTATTGCTGTTTACAATTCACACTTTAGACTGTTTATTTATTTTATGATAAGCTGGGAGGTCTACCTGCTTTAGCTACATCATCAATTCTAGTGTTGTGACATTAGAAACACGGCTATAAAAAGCAAGAGTCAATCACATGAGCAGCATAATACATTTCAGGAAGCAGAAGATCACAAAGCACCTCAGATGGTTACATGAAAAGGACATTTCAACAATGTATTCACTTTCATAAAATCCTAAATTAAAATGATCTTTTTATTAGTCCTAGATTGTAAGCTCTTCAGGGCAAGTCCTCTCCTCCTGTGTCACTATCTGTATTTGTCTGTCATTTGCAACCCCTAAAGTTTAACTCCAATGATATGACCAAACTACCTTTGCTGCTCCTTCATTTCAACTGATGGTCCAGCCCAGGTGGTCCAAGCTCTCTGGCCTCATCAAGTATAATGCAGGATCAGCTGTCCTGCATTGTAAGTAGGGAAGCCGTGGACCTATTTACAACCAGGAACATTCGAGAGAAAGGAGCAAGGTGTGAGTTAAGTATGTGTTTTTTTAGGCTGTCCCAGAGGAAACCATGCATTTGTTCTTCACTGTACAAGGGGATGGCCACTGCAAGAATAGTTTTGACATATGTTCAGTGTTCAACTTTAAACTACAAAACTGCTTTTGCCGAAATTATATACAACACTTTTTTGTAACAAATGCAAAGGTAATCAAATACAAGCAATCTGTTTAGCTTTTAGCTCTGGTATTTACTTAATTAGCTGAAAAATTACTATTAATAAAGGCAATAATTATATTTAAAGTGTAACTATTTACACTTTTATGAAATTCATTCCAGGTTTGCTGGATCACCCAGGCTCACTGATGAAAGTGTATCCTCTCCAGCCCATATGATCATTCCTGAGCATGCTTTCCCTTCTACTGGCTCCTAAATCTGCTATCCTCCAGTGTGAGTGATATTCTGCAGGTGAATAGAATATACCCATATCCTGTCAAATTCAGGTAACTACACTGCGTTGCAATAATACATTGGACCTGACTTATTAAAGCTGTCCAAGGCTGGAGAAGATACACTTTCATCAGTGAACCTGGGTTCCAGCAAACCTGGAAGGGATTTTTCAAAATTAATTTGCTATTTGTTAGCAAATGTTTTCAATCTTGGACAAGATCCATTCCAGGTTTGCTGGTACATCCAGGTTCACTGATGAAAATCCAT
Organism: Pyxicephalus adspersus; assembly: GCF_032062135.1. Classification (NCBI taxonomy): domain Eukaryota; kingdom Metazoa; phylum Chordata; class Amphibia; order Anura; family Pyxicephalidae; genus Pyxicephalus; species Pyxicephalus adspersus. The sequence continues at coordinate 131,580,068 of NC_092859.1, forward strand.
CTTCTCCAGTCTTGGAAAGCTTTGTTAAATCAGGCCCAATATGTTTAATTATTAATGAATATAAAACTTTACTACATTGTGTTTTTAAATACCTTTTTAGTTCCTTTTTATTTCAATCTGTATATAAAAAAAGTCAGATAAACAGAAAAATGGAGACTGAGGCTATTCAAGTTCAAGAGGAGCCAAAAGGGATAATATGAGGGAAAGAACATTTGGGATTTATCCAAAACGAGGTACAAAGCTAGGAAGAACAAAACCAAAAAATGTGGAGACAAAATTCAAAGAGAAGAATACACATTTTCTAAATATAGAAGATCTGATTTTGATCAGCTTGGAATCTCATCTATTACAACAAAGCTGCTAGTTCTCATCTATGGAGATCAGAATTGTTAAAAAAAACATAGCAATTTAAAGAATAAGTATACTTTGAATGAAATAACTGTAACCCCCTTTACACCCCCACAACCCCCCACTACAAACCCTGTACCTGATTTATTAAAGCTCGCCAAGCCTGGAGAGGATACACTTTCATCAGTGAAGTTGGGTGATCCAGCAAACCTGGAATGAATGTCTTCAAAGTAATTTCATATTTGCTAGCAAATGTTTTGAATCCTGGACCAGATCCATTTAAGGTTTGTTGGATCACTCAGCTTCACTGATGAAAGTGTATCTTCAACAGCCTTGGAGAGCTTTATTAAATCAGGCCCACTGATCTAAACCACTTGACCATAGCCTTCTAAAGTTCAGTACTTACCAAGATCCAGGCACCAAGTTCCCTGAACTCTGCTGCCCACTCTGATGCAGTACATACTGATTAGCAAGCAATTCCAGCAGGTTCTCTGTAAATCCCCCCTGTTCAGCAACCCATCTTTTATCTCATGTGACAGTGTACCAATTGCACCTAAAAATGCTTGGTTCACTGCTTTTCATACACATTTAAAGTATCACAAAAGTCGAATTGAACATTTGATTATACCAGTGAGACCCTCCCATTTACCATGAATAGTAATTGACACATTCCATAGTGACTGAACTAAGGGTTGGTGTCTGTTCTACCTGTGCAGCTGCGGAATGTTCATGAGACTCATTTGAGTGGTTTAGGTAATCTATAAAACATCTTCAGTATATTACAAACCCAGTGGAATATTACCTACTAGTACCGTGTTTCCCCGAAAATAAGACAGTGTCTTATATTTATTTTACCTCTGAAAATCTCATTAGGGCTTATTTTCAGGGGATGTCCTATTTTTCTCAAAAAAAATCTATATTTATTCATGTACAAAAATCTGTATTTACCAAAACCTGCAACCAATATTACTATAGAAAGATACCTCTGTGTTACCTCTGACCTGTCAAAATCACAGATTTCTTCTGTTATATACAAGAAGTCATGAATAAGAATTGACATAAATGAGTAATGAAAAAAACACAGCTTCATAAGCAAACAAGTGCAACATAACAAGGAAATGTGCTGACAATTAACATGTGACTCATAGAGTTACATGTTAAATCTGAGTAAAACCAAAAAAAAATCAATTAATAAATATGCATTGCTGCTAATGAATGAAATACCAGCAAGGACCTTTTGAAAAGAGAATCCACCAACATCTTAGTGCTAGTGTCACACCAGAGTACTGTAGGTTAATTAACCCTGCGATTTCTTCACCCCTTGCTCCAGCGCTTTTGAAATCTCCTGCTCTCTCTCTCTCTCTGCTCCCTCATTCTTCTTGGTATCCTTCCGTGTACCACGTGGCCACACCCTCCGAAAAAGCCAATAGGGCTTACTTTCGGGGGAGGGCTTATATTTCACCCTTGCATGATTAGCATGCTAGGGCTTACTTTCGGGGTAGGTCTTATTTTCGGGGAAACACGGTAGCTATTTTAGATAATGTTAGATGTGCTTTACATTATGTTTCTAAATTAATTTTTATTAAAGGAAAGGTATAGTTGTTTTAGGTACAACTTTGATAACATTTTCAAATATCAAGTATATACTTTCCTGAATATTTTGGTTAAAAGTATTCTTTATCACTTAATAACATAATTCCTCAAGCTACACGAATGGTAAAATGAATAATGCAAATCTTGTATACTGTTCTGTTTTCTTGGTGTATGTTATGTTGCCTCGGGAATTCTGACAATGCAGCACATTATGAGCTTTACATTATATAATAGATTTTATTTGGGAAGACAAAAAAGCTATATACTGTAAACCCATAATGGATGTGAAATATAATGTATGTTCTTTTTATCACTTGCTGACCCAATGCAATGCAAATAACCATTATGGTCTTTATGTAATCCAACAGGTCATATTATCCAATTAGGAATTAGTAGGCCCCCCACTAATCAGTGATGGAACAAATGGCCCTTACTGCCCTAGAAAAAGCAGGGCCCATTGCTTAAATTGTTTAAACCTGCAGCTGAACAAATCAGCCCTTGGGTTTCTATGTACCCTTTTTGGGTATGCTGTAATGCAATTCTAAAAGAGAGCAAATTGCTGATATCTCTCTAATTAAAATATTAGAGTATTTTCTGTTGCAATTCAGTGTTTGTGCAGGAGGCAGGTGGAAATCATCCATTACTGGTGGTTCCCCTTGTAACAGGAGATCTATATGGATGACGAACAGGTACTATTCCTAGATCCTCTCTAACTTGATTTAGCAACCCCATTTTGGGGGTGTAAAAAAAGTAAAATGGTACAAAAAGAATGTTTTAATAAATAACTCCACTACCAATTTGACTCCTCGGTCTCCATGACACATGTCTCTGGGTGGTACTAATGTTTTGTGTGAGCTACAAATGTTTTCCAAAGAAAACACCACAGAGTTGCTTCATATAGAAGAACCTGCTTTATTAAAGCTCTCCAAGGCTCCATCAGTGAACCTGGGTGAACTAGGAAACCTGGAATGGATCTGGTCCAGGATTGAAAACATTTGCTAACAAATAGCAAATAGCTTTAAAGAAATCAGTCCTAGGTTTGCTGGATCACCCAGGTTCACTGATAAAAGTGTATCCTCTCCAGCCTCGGAGAGCTTTATTAAATCAGGCCCATAGCTCTAGCTATTTTACTATATATAAGTAAAGATGCCTAGCGTAAAAAAATAGAATATCTCCGCATGCAGGTGCGTTTTAGTAACAAGTGGCTAGCAGATATGTTTACTTTGATGAAAACAGCAACATATGTTCCCCACCAGACTATCGTCTTATGCAATATGCAAAAAGAGAAAAAGAAGGTGTGTGGAAGACATGCTATATAAACAAAAGAAAAAATACTTACCTATGACAGACATTCTTTTCCTAACATTGTTGAAATCCAATATTGCTAAAAGCTGGTATGTTACAATTCTCCCCATTTCTTGCACAGTGATAGTCTCAGGTGTTCGGGACTTAAATATAAATCCAAAGTTTCTAGCAGCGGTAACCAATGCACCTTCATCTGGTGACTGCACTTGGTAGTTCAGTTCCCCTGTGTCATGGCAAAAAAAGAAACATGAAAAAATATTTCATGTACAATATACACTGCATCAATTTGAATTAGTCAGATAGACACTTTAATAAATAGATTTTTACTTATTATGGGTAAAATATTCTGATATTTATGTATCATTTGTAATAAAATTATTTTGGACTATTTTACCTTTTAAATTGTGTTTAGGGTGATTTTAGCCATGCTACACATTATCTACAGACAATAACAAGGACAAGACATCCCCAGTGCCCAAAAAAATGGTAATACCAGTTATTTGTTTATTATACACAAAAATAATTGAATTTCAGGTAGTCACAAAAAACATTGCAAGCCTGATTTTTATTATATCTAATTACCTACAATATTATAATAATTAAGGAAATAGAAAATAAAATAGCAGCTGATAAAAAAAAATAAAATAGAAAACATCCTTTTTTGGTTACATAAATTCCAGTGAGAAAGGTCAAAAGGCAGATGTGTGGGACCCATCTGTAAACATTTGCACCATGAGCAATTCTCCTGGAATCAGGTCTGAGTCATAGCAATCCTGAAAATTCCAGTACTGCAAACACGTGTCTGACCTAAAACCCACGATGTAGCAAAATTATAAATACTGGGAGCGCTTCTTTCAATAAGTCTTCTATAATGTGCAACTCATAGCTAAGTCATCAACAAGTGGAATTAAACATTTAGGTTAACCCCTTCCTTAGGTAATACTTTAACTTTTAATCTCCCAGACTAAAGACTATTTTAGCAAATTGCGTTTAAGTCCTATTTATTTTATGCTGTTATAGTTCATTGAAATTGTACATTTAGTCAAAGAAGGAAAGCAGAAACAGGGTGCTTGGTAAGAAAGAAAAGATATTGTTAGGTAGATTATACAATATATGCAGTACATTAAAACTTAATAGATGCATGAGTTCCATATAGTACATCATGTTAACTGTAACCAAACTACGGTGTATTAGATTCATCCACCAATGGTATTGGTAGAAATCACTAAACTAAACAGAGTTTTCCTAATCTTGTCCTTATTAGGAACTTTTACACTCTTTCCACTGTTTCACCTCTACCTGAGGAAGCTGGAATGACGAAATGCGTGGGGCAATGAGACCATTTATAACTTCTAACACACAAGTTTGATGACCTACCTCTGTCCACCCAAAATTGAGCCAGAGGACAAGAGTAGGAACATTCTGTTTAGAGATTTCCACCCATACCATTGGATGGTGGATAAATCTAATGCACCATGGTTTGGTTACAAAACCATGATGTACTATATGGGACCCATGCATGCATAAAGTTTTAATGTACTGCTTATATTGAGTAATTTACTCAGCAATATATTTTTTTCTTGCCAAACAAACCTGCTTCTGCTTTCCTTCTTTGACTAAATATGTACATTTACTTAGGGGTTTGGCATCAGACATTTAGCTTCTGACCATTAAGAGGGAGCCTATCTACAATACTTACCTAGTTGAAATCATACATTACATAGATTTGTTAGAACATTACAAATCCGAGGTTTTCCACTTTGTTCCTTAAGTGGAAAGTGGTACAAAACTTTACCAATATAACCATTTAGTATTAAAATTACACAATAATACAGGTGTTGTGCATCTTTTAAGTTTTAGTGGAAGAAAGAAGCAGAAAGAATCACTGATAATCAACATTATTATGTACTTCAATTGTTTTTCTATTTCTAAATGCTTATATTAGTTGAGTTTTGTACCACATACATTTTGCCAACTTTAACTTTCATTATATTTAGACTTATTTAGAATATAATCATATTATTATAAGTCCAGGTTTTGTTTAGCCTTCCTTTTGATCAACTGTAAATTTAGTATGTGTGTCCAGGCTGCCCACGAGTAAGAATATTTGCAATGTCTTTTAAAACTGATTGATCGCCAAACCAATCAAAAAATTTGAGAACATTTTACATAATTATACACAGTCATTAATCATGCCTTTAATGATGTATTATTTGTCCGACTCTTTTAACATTTGATTAAAAACGTTGCCTTTTAGCTCTAGCCAATTTAGTTCATTAATGTACTGTAGTTCCCAAATATTACCATCCTAAAACTAAAAGGTACCATCTGCATACTTTCAAGCATTGTATGCCCTATTACCCCAGCCTTATATTGTTCTAATCCTGGCTTACAGAGCAGCATTCTGTTCTCTTTAATGGAAATATCTATATATTTAACAAATTAGTCTGACAGATAATGTAGCATGTGCCAAGAAAATGCTACAACAAAGCTCTATGATCCTTATTATTTCATATGAAAGTCTACATAGACATCTGAGCAACAGTTTTGACTGTAATGCAAATATGATAAAGGGAATTGCACTGCAAAATGACTGCATTTACAATGATTATCCTAGCATCAGATCTACTTTAAGTAAAAGAAAAGTTCTCCCTTGAGTGTCTAGAAAATGAAATCTACATGCTGGTATGCTTAGTTTCATACATACCTTCATTTTTCTCTTCAGACATGACAGTATGACAGAGAGATAACAATCTGAAAAACTCGTGCACATGGAGGTCCTCCAGCTTTATAGACTCAATTAAGCTGTGATCATAAAACTGAAACTTGCGATCAGCAAGAGGATTAAATGAGAAGTCCACTGGTGGTGTTTTCTGGAAAATACATAGGAACAAAAAATAAATGAAAAGAAAGAAGCATCATCTAAAACATTTACATAGCTAATTTAAAGAAAAATACAATAAAAATCAGTATAAATACCAACACATAAAATAAAAATAAAAATATAGCTTTAATTATCCTGACCACTCCTAAGATCATGGAAATAGATTGTTCTTTCAATTCACTAATACTCAATTAAATGGTGGCACAAACTGAAAACTGAAATTTAGAGATATTTTTGTACCGCCAGTGGACAGCTGTACAGATGCTAGACTTTTGCCCAAGTTTATCATGAATATTAGCCTCCTCTGAAGAAAATGTTACATCATAGCTTAAGGCTATGAAACAAAGGCTATGAAACAAAGTGTATGCAAGCCCAAAAATTTCCTTTTTATAATGTTACCGTATATGCACTGTGTAACATTTGTTTTTTTTGTTTTTTTTTTTTTTTTTTTTTACACATTCTGGGTTTGCATCTTCTTTAAAGCTAAACTCTAGGGCAAAATGACAAAAGGCAAATGTATTTCATTGAATATACTACACAAATTCACATACTGCCTGCACTAAGAACAATCTTTTTTTCTTGGCCAGGAATTTAGCTTCAAATATGAATTTTGAGTGAATATATTAGAAATAAAAATAGAACAAGAAAAAGAATGACATTACAAATGTGTAAAATTATTGGACTGTAGAAGTTACCTCTGTAATTTCCACTTTTCGACCCAGTTCATCCCGTACTTCACCTATGGAACACATTAATAAAAATAAATTATTCATCCATTTAAAGACAAAATCCTTTGAAATCCAAATGATGACTTTGTAAAGTGGTGAACATACTCTTGGGTTCAAAGTGCATAAATTGTTTGTTAGAAGAGTTCTGAACATGATCCTTGAACTATACATATGTGCACAGAAACATAGAGCAGGACACATACACCATTGTACAGTTAAGTACAGTACCTTTTTTAAATATTGGACTCTGTTATATATTAAATGTAAATCTGTTTATCGATCTCCCCATTCTCCAATTTCTTTATTCCTGCTCTAATGTCTCCCAAAAAAAGTTATTAAAATAAAGAACAAATAACTGTACATTGCACACAGTGTTTAATCTCAAAAACTCATCTGTCTATGCCATCTACATAAATATATTATTTCAAATTGAAAAGAGAATTACATACAAATAATTAATTTAACATTTCTTCAAGATGCAAGATCTGTACAATGAAGAGGAGGTATGAGGAGGTGTCAAGCATGATGACTGAACACCTGCCATGCACCCACTGGGCTGTCTTGCAGGCCTGTGTAAATTTTAGGAACAAAAAGATAGAAATACATTTTATTTGGCAGGTACAACAGATCATACTAATTTACCACTATTGTGTAAAATTTGTCTGTTTGCCTGATGGACTTAAATCTAAAGAGGAGTTCAAATAAAAAAACTATTCCTAAAAGTTAGGCTGTTTTTTTATATGTCAAATAATCATCACTAAATTGGTCAATCTCATCTTGGTTGAATATCTGATGTCGTTCCTGGATCCCTAACAGCAGATTAATGAACAACAATCGGGAACGATCGCTAAGAAAGACAAGGCAGGGGAGAACACGCTCGCCCTCCTCTTTCTATAGAACTGAATGTGTACTGTGTGTACAGGGCTCATTCAATCACCTTTCACTGGAAATGATCATGAAAGAGAACTTCCAGAAATAAAAATTTCATGTGTACACAGCCTTATTCTCTATACATGCATGACTTTTTTCCTATTTTCAATCTATTAGCTGATATGTTGTTTCCATCCTTCCAACACAACTTTATTTGTTTCTGACATTTTCTTTTAATCTTCCTCTAGATGTAAACTCATCACTAAGTAATCTTTGATTTAACTAAGGGCGACTAAATGAGGAGATCTTGCACATGCTGAGAACTTACCAATGGTTGGACATAAGGTTTTAAATAATTCAAATACACAAAAGTTAAATAGGTTTAACTCAACTTTGTATTATTATTATTAATATTATAAGCAGCACTGTACAGTAAATAGAGGTTGCAAATGACAGACAGATACAGACAGAGGAGGGGAAGTAGCACACAATGGAACAGTGGGAAGTAGTGAGGGTTTTAAGAGACAGAAGAAGACGGGTAGGCAAGTTTGAAAAGATGGGTTTTGATTGCTCTTTTAAAAAAGCAGAACATTGGAACAAGCCGTCTTTTACAAGGAATACCATTCCAGAGAGTTGGGGCGGCTCTAGAAAAGTCTTGGAGCCATGCATATGATGAGTTATGAGAGAGGAAGTCATTAGTAGGTCGTTGGAGGAGCGAAGAGGACAGCAGGGGTATATTTTTTTACCAGGTCAGAAAGGTAAGTAGGGCAAGAGCTGTGGAGGGATTTGAAGGCATATGTATAACTCATCTTACCATATAACCTGCCATTGATTGAACATTTGTTGAACTTCATTATGTTCTGGGTAAGTGTCCCTGTTTTGTCAGAGAATATATATTCTATCTGCCCTAATTCGTCATTTAGAGTAGTGGTCCGAGCTTCGGCAGGAGTGCCTCTTTTGGAGTAATACATTTTACGGTCCCAGTTGATAAAGTAACTGTGTCCCAGGCGAATAACTTCAACACTTAAAAAAACAGAAATCAAATCAACAATATACATTAATATAAATAATAAAATAAAAGTGTAAAAAAGATTCTTAATAGTTATAGCAAACTTTTTGTTCACTTGCAATAGACTATAAATTCAGAACCAGAATGAAGGTGTGATGCATAGATAACTTGTATAAAAAGAAGCATGCCTTCAGTATAAAAAGGAATTTGATAAAGCGTGATGAATTGTGTTAATTATAGAAGGAAAATAAAAAGAATGGATCAGTCTTGGTAAAAATACAAACAGATTATATTATTTTAGGATAACAGATGAACTATTTATAAATAAGTGGTAGATGCCAATAATACTATCGATACAAGTACATTCTGAAATGCATAATTAAAAAAAAGTTTGTTTTATTTATTTTGTTTCTTGCCACAGATCATAGAATGATGTCAACTATAGATATTTTGTCTTTTATTCATGTTTTTCATATATTTTTACTTTAATTTAATAAACCCTTTGAGATCTGTTTGAAGTGAATCTACAATTATTATTTTAAAAACAAAGTCTTTAAACCTTTTTTGTAAAAATATTTACATCTATCCTACTCTGGTTTACCAAGCCTTTGTTTTGAGGCTTACCATTCTATGAGTATGAATATGACTTGGCTTGATTGGCTAGGAAGGACATCATTCATTGACAAGGGGGTATCAGTTAGTGAAGTTTAGATTTCATATCAAAATGAAAAAGTCATGAATTAACACATACATGGATTTGATGGATAGTGTTCTTAATATATCAGTAAGAGCTTCTAACTAGAAAGGAGAGGAGACTTCCAATGTGATCAGTGTGCTGCTGCTCCCTTACCGTCCAATCACAAGCTGAGACAGTTTGTACACTGTATTGCTTAGCTGTAGTAAGTTTGCAAATACATCCTGAGAAATGGAGACCTCTTCTGTCTGTTAGTAGCTACTGAATATGACAAATTATAAATCTGTAGGTAGTTATAACAGGTTCTAACATCAGCACTTAAAGTTTTCTTGGGAATCCACTTTAAATTTTGGCTATGTGTCACAGTATTTATTTTTCTATATTTGATAAGGATTGCAACAAAATTTCATGAGCAGGGTATTTATCTGGGATATGGTTATTTCCCTAGTGGTTTAACTTGATGGTCTTTTTTCAAACTGACTAACAATGTAATTATGTAACCTATTCAAGCTATGTTTTAAAAACATTGGTCATTGTCCTGCCTTTTAACTTGGACATTTAATCTAATTTTTTCATTAGCACAAACAAGAATCTTCATAAATAGGTTGCAACAAAGTTCATATGGTTTACTGTGCAAACATTTTGAATATCCTGAATATATTACTCAGCAAAAATATTAGGTAATGCAAATGTTTTCTTTTATTGAAATATCTGAGAGAAAAACAACCCCAGATGAGCACTTCCAAGCTAAATTTTAATCACATTTAAGAGCAAGAAGCATTTACAGAGCCCTTGTATTACAGTAATACTAAATTAAGAATGTAAGTTGAAACAGTTTGCGGAAACCAGGAGCTCCTGCTTATACAACAATTTGACATTTGTGGTCTGTGATTCATATTCAAAATGCTAAAAGGAATTACAAAATGAGAAAGATTTTTGAACATGGAATCCAGTCTATTCTGACAAGTTTGAGAGAATTTTAGGGGAGAATCATTAAATAACTGAAACGGGGTAATTTTTTACTCTTTTCATCAAAGATTCATACTACTTTAACTAAGAGTCCCACACTTTCCATATATATCAATGAACACCAATAGCTGAAATATAATTATGTACAGTAGTTTGTTGGTTTGTTCCACCCGAAAGAATAGCCCCAATGGATAATCAAAGAGGAGTAGACTCCTATTTGACCAGCCCGTGAATACATATTGTGTATCTATGGGAGTAAGAGAAGAAGAGAAGAAAGCCAGACTTTTGAAGGGCAACCAGAGTTAAATTTAAAAACACAAAATTTTATTGTTCCAACAACATAATTTAAAAGATTAAGAGCTATGTCTCTATAAATGAATCCTAGGCTAACATATAACCACTAGTTTCGCATAAAATAGCAATATGGTTTAGTATCATACTAGGATTTTGATACTAAACCAGAAATTTAACTCTGGTTGCCCTTCAAAAGCCTGGCTTTCCCTCCCTCCTTTTTTTCTCTTCCTCCCACAGATAGACAATAAAATTATTTACATATTTTTTTAAAGACGTTATTTAAACTGATCTTCAACATACAGTGGTCAGCTTAAACCATCTTGTGCTACCAAAACAGTTCTGACAAGTTATTATAATTATTATTATCACACAGTATTTATATAGCACCATCATTAGCTGTCCCTCAAAAGGGCTCACAATCTAATGTTCCTCCATAGTCATATGTCTTTTAAACAATCTAATTTTGGTCAATTTCGGGGGGACACCAACCAACCCAACCTCATGCCTATGGAATATGGGAGGAAAGCGGAGTACCGGGAAGAAATCCACGCAAACACAGGAGATGCAAAATCCCTAGAGATAGTGCCCGGGCTGAGATTCAAACCTGCGACCTGGCACTGCAAAGGCAAGAGTGCTAACCTCTGAGCCATCGTGCTGCCCAATATACCAGTTAAGGCATGGACCCATAAGAAGGCTTCCTATGGTATTTGTCACCAAGAAATTAGCAACAGAACTTGAAGGTCAAGCTGTCTCCCTTGGCCTGTCTTCTTCACATAATGGGCCTGATTTATTGAAGCTCTCCAATGCCGGAGACAATATAGTTCCATCAGTGAAGCTTGGTGATCTAGCAAACCTGGCATGGATTTCCTAAAAGTCATTTGCAATTTGTTAGTAAATGTATTCAATTCTGGACCAGATCTATTTCAGGTTTGCTGGATCACCCAGCTTCACTGATGGAAGTGTATCCTTCTCCAGCCTTGGAGAGCTTTAATAAATCACACATAAACCATGCATACACTCTCCTATTCACATGATCTGAAAGAACACTTGATTCAACACACCATGCCTTCTTCCATTGCTCCATGATCCAGTTCTAAAGCACATGTGTCCACTGTAGGTGAATTTGGTGATAGACCGGGTCAACCTGGGTGCTCTGACTGGCCTGTGGCTGAGGAGCATCATATGCAGCAAGCAGTGATGCATTGAATGTTCTGACACCGTTAGACATGATCTAAATGGCAACATTAATAGTTCCATGGTCAAGTTCTCATGCTCATATGCCCATTATAGAAGCTTTTGAAAGTGGACAGTGACGTGGACTCACTGAATGGTCCTTGGTTACACAACACCATAGACCTCAACCCGCATCAAACTGTTCTTGCATGGCCATCATGACATTTTTCAGCAAAATGTGCTCACAATCAGTTGTGAAGAGTAAAAATGTGGACCAGTTTCCTTGTGGCACTTTCTTTTTTTAAGATGAAACCTGGTAATTGATTTAGATAGGTGGATGACGTTTGGATCATAAAATAAAAATACAACATTTATTTTGTATTTGTAGTGCCAGTAGAGACAGAAAATGTGTATTTTTGCCTAGACACACACTTTAAAGAGAGGGCTGGAATGAAATACTGAAAACAAAGCATAGAATACAGACTACTACATTTGGACCTCATAGTATATTAACTGAACCAAATTAATTCTCACATTCTGACCTTCCTTGTCTCAATGAGAGTCTCTCAGGTCAATTTCACACCCTGATATGCATAACACAGATATCAAAACTTATTTCTGATTTTTTCAAAACAGAATTCCTGCTTGTCAGCCTTACGGAAGTCTGCCAAATGTTAATTGTGTTTTGGAGATACTGCTAGTGTAATATTATCCAGCCAATTAGCTGTAAAAGATGACTAAAACATAGCTGGATGAAGATAATTAAATGCAAAAATAAAGATAGCGATTTTCCCTGGGAACGTGTGAAAGAGTCTCCACTCTGAATAATAAGGTATTCCAAAAGTATAAAACAACTAACAAATTAAAATAATAGCTTATGAAGACGCTTGAACCGAAGACATTGCAATAAAGAACTCATTATGGATTTAAAACATTATTGTTTGATATAAAAATATTTGACTTGGCATAGTAAAACAAATTTTATTCACAAAAGAGGTCTGTATTTTTAGGATGGTACAAATGATGAGCTTTCTAGGAAATGAGGCTCTTGCTGGCAAAACTAATAGAATTATTGCAAAAAAAAAAAATAACTCTTCCTCCTAATGCCTAAAACATATTTACTCATTTAACAGCAACAATATCATTCCAGGCCACTTTATTGGAGTTATGCAGTATATTAGACTGGAATTGGCCAGACTAAAGTAAAAACTGAGCTTCCAACCATGCTTGAAAATGGTCAAATAAAACTGGTTCCCAGTCCTTTGTTAAAGTCAGGAACTCTTGTATGGCCAATTGTTACTATAAGCAAAATGCATTTTTAAAATTAAATCTTAAACGAAAATTTGTAAAAAAAATATAAATTTTCACATTTCAAATCCCTTGTACATAGATTTGTGAATAGGGAATGGGGAATGGTAATAAGCATCCAAACAAACATACCGGACCTGATGTATTAAAGCTGTCCAAGGCTGTTGAGGATATACTTTCATCAGTGAAGCTGGGTGATCCATCAAACCTGGAATAAATCAGGTCCAGAATTGAAAACACTTGCTAACAAATAGCAAATGACTTTGGAAATTAATTCCAGGTTTGCTGGATCACCCAGTTTCACTGATAAAAGTGTATGCCACCCTTGGAGAGCTTTAAAAAATCAGGCCCACTCATCTATCCTGGAAAATTACATTACAAAAGGCTGCAGAATTATGAATGTCCAGACTATAAATGACCGCATTGGTCATGTTGTTTTAATGTAAATAATAAAAACTTGAAATTGTTCTTCAAATACCTGATAGGTCTAATTTTATGGATATTCTGTAAGATAGCTGTAGATATACTAAAACATTATTAGCTATGTTTTAATATAAGAACAAATATATATCCCCGATACATCAACCCATTAAAGCCCAACTCAAACCACAACATTCTATATTGTTTGGAGAGAGCAGGGAAAATAAAAAATGCTGTTAGGGCAGGAAGTGATGGGAAATATCTTCAACAACAACCAGACAAAAATTATACATGTTTAGCAGAGTGGTAAGTAACACAATGGTTGGCAATATTTTTATTGCTGTCCAAGGCTTCTTGATCCCAATAGCAACTAGAAATGAGAGTCATAAACAAACATAAAAACCTGAAAAAAGTTATACCGCTCTGGCCAGAAAAGAAACACTACTGATTACCCCTCCACCTGCTCATACATGTTCTATAGCTTAAAGTGGAGTTTAGGTTACACTTTAAAACTTTGGTACCTGGCAGGTCCTTATTGCAGAAAGGGACAAGCAATGTCTCTTCTGTAGCAAGTATTCTTACCTGTCTGATCACCCCTCATCTATCAAAATTTGCTGAGCTGCGCATGTGCAGTGTTTGTTGCCAGAAAAACCCAGCAATCTTGGCTTCCCTTGCTGGTGCCGGGAATGAATGATTTACTTCTTCCTAGCCCACCAAGATAGCCAAAAATCTGAATTTGAAAGAAGAGAAGAGGGAAGATGGTGGTGCCTGAAAACGAACAGGGACAGGTGATATCCCAGGGTTTAGTACTGTTTTAAGACTTTGGAATACAGATCAAGGCAAACATAAGTGAGTCTTAGAGACTTATAATTAACCAAAACTATAAATTGCCTGGCAGTGGGTAGGAGACCAAATAATGGTTTATATTTATATAATGTTTATTTTCTTGTCTGGAATTCAGCCTAAATTCAGAGTACGCAAATTGAAAACTGTCTGGAAACTAACAATCTTGGCAGTAAAATGCTCATTTGTAAGCAGACTGCTTTTAAACAAGCAAGGAGATACAATGTTTTTTCATTTTTACCTAGAAGTTAGACCCTGCTGGTGAGCCTTACATATAAGTTAGCTACTTAGCACATCGTTAGCACTGTCTCACACCCAAGAAAGTTGCATAGTAAACAAAAAGAAAGAGAAAGAACAGTGAAGTTGAATTCAGCTGCCATGTTTTATTGTGTCACCTGTTGGATGGGAAACTGAGATGAAGAAGGCACAAATTTCATACACTTCTATATCAGACCTTGTATTTAAACAGCCTGAGACTGGGAAATGGATGTTGACACAGCAACTTATTTGGTGCAAACTATTGGACCATTCTTTCTTCATTGCATCCTAAGCCATTGACATAAACTTTGCTCACTGTAAACTTGTTTTTGGTTAGTGACTGACCTAAATCTACATTGTTGCTATAGGAAAACTACCTGTTCAAGAAGACAGGAGATATTCTTCCTGCTGACTGACCTGGTGAATATATGCCATTTTCAGCTGAGGCTTTAAAGAGGTAACTCAAAATCCAACAAAACACAAAAAATACACTTACTTTCAATTCCGCAGGGCGGACCATCTATCCAGAGGTCTCTTCCATCAGGTCCCGCGTCATCCCAACATCCGTCTTCAGGCCAGCGCTCCTAGCCCCGCCATCTTCGCCTCTTCTTCCAGGTTCTTCTTCCTACGTCACCCAACACAGGTGCGAGATCGGGTGATGTAGGTTGGAAAAAAACTGTCGTTCTCACTGCGCATGGGTGAGATCGGCAATTTTTTTCCCTTTACACGAAAAAGGAGCACCCAAGAGCCTCCCAGGATGCGTGGCATGGGTATCCCAGGAGGCTTTGTGCTCCCATTCATTCTCGATCGCATAAGCTATCGAGAATTAGGGGGCCATGCGGAACTCTTTTTTTTTCCAAAAAAAAAAAAAAAGGGTGTTGCACTTAAAAAAAAAAACAAACAACAGAATTTTTACTTTACATTAAAGGGTTGAAAATTCCTTGAGTTCCTGATAGCTCTCAATGGTTAATACCTCTGACCTTCAGAGGAGTTCTCCGTATATTCAGTGGCACAAGATAAAAGAAAATTAGGAATGCTCTGGTTTCTTTTGCAGGTATCTGTAAAAATGTGTAAAAAGAAGCACTAGACCTTCAAGAGTGGTAAAATTCAAATAGAAAAGTGGGTGGAAGGAGGCATCTCCCTATTCACCAGATACTCTATTTACATTTTGTTGAAAGTAGCTAAAGGAAGAAAGCACCACACCAGTCATATATAGAGGCAATCCAATGATAGGCTTTATTGCCACATCATTGCATACAACATCAGTCTATGCCTTTAGGGAACACCAATGCCCCCCTTATTATGGCTTTAATTTATGAATTATGCATTAGGATTAAGATTTTGGACGAGTAAATATTACATAATTAAAAGAGAAAGAAAATATATTGTTAGGCTTGTGGCTCTGGTGTGGAACTCTCCCTCCAACTACTTCCAACGTTTTCTTTTACAACTATAGTTTGCTTTTAAAGTTTTCCTAGAAAAAATAAAAAAGAAAGAATCCCCTTGCAAGAAGAAAGAAAGAGTAAAAGCTTGTCAGCAATGACAACTCCTTTATTTCTATCATTACATTCCCTAGTATCATGCAAAATGGCCAAGTTAAGCATGAAATGCATTAAAGAAACATTACACATACTAACCACATTCAACAGGCTCAATGTTGAAATAAAACAATAACAATGTGGAACAACCAGTATTCTAGATGGATATAAACTTGATTCAAACTTAATTTTACCTTTTAACACATTATGAGAAAAATGTATATTTTAGGACATTTCAGCTATTAAGTAGTATGTTAGGGTGCTCACATGAATACATATACATCATTTGTTTTTAAAGACATAACATGTTAAAAAAATTTGTTTCCTTAACTTCCTATTACTTGGAAAATCAAATGTAAATGTAGTAGCCAACTGTTTGAATAAGACTATATGTATATACAAACATATATACAAGACAGCTTTTAACAGATTAATAGGACTTGCTACGGAAAAGGTATTTTGGGAAATGCGCACATGATAATGAGGGCAACAAGAACTGAAAGTAAATGGGTGAGCTGCAGGGTGACAAAGGGACAAGACTACAGTGACTATTATATGAGGTACGCCAAGCCTGGGTGCTCAGGTGCAGGAGTGACAATGCTGCCCCCACTGCTTACCTGTCAGCTGCTGAATGAAGCAAGGGAAACAAAATTGTGGACACATTTCAATGAAAATGATCATTAAGAAGAAAGGAAAACAAAGTTAATTTTACTGTGGAGTGCTGATTTCACTACTGGTGAAGAACGTTACAAAGCTAAAGCTGAGAGAACTAAAAGTTACATACAATTTGACACTATGGCTTAAAATTAAAACAAATGCACTTACAGTATGACATGACAATCTGAACTTCAAGTTCCCTTTTGGGATTTTTTATTTTTTTTCTAGACCTAATGGTTTAATCATTTAAACCAGACACAGGCAACCTACACATGACCCACAACAATTGGCAACAGATGACTGTAGATCGTGCAGAACTCAGATTTATATAGAATTGAATTCTTGGCTCTGCATGTTTAAGTGTAATCATTGCACAAAATAAGCATTTCAAAAGGCATTTGCTCTTTGGCTTACCTTACATAGAGCGAAATGGGCACTACAGTATTTAGTATGATGATGTAAGACCAGAATGTGAGGAATCCTGAGAAAACAGCGCTATTAACCACCTCATCCCAATATAAGTAGACTCTGAAACGGCTGCCCACATGGTGCTCCCAAATAGAATTCCCAACAGCTAAAATAATCCCCATGCATACCAGGAAACCAAATATCTGTAATACAAATTAAAAAAAAGGAGCTGTAAAAATGACCACAGATATTTAACTGTTTCCATAACCCAGTGCCAGAAAAGTAAAACAATACATAGAAAGCATTTAGGTATTTATAAAGGCAGTGCAATCGACATCTAAAATGTGAACTGCTATAATCTAAAGCAATTTAAACATCACAGTATATCTTGCAGAATTGTTAAACTCAAATTTTTAGATTATTTTCTGCTTGTCATTGCAGATCTGTACTCTGCAATCTACTATCTTACTAAAGATACTACACTCCCTTATTCCATTCTGTCTAGGTTGTGGTTTAGAATTTTAGCCCAGTGTTATCCTCAACAAGGCAGATTTAAACATTTTGTTTCAGTTTGAGTATTTGAGGGTTGTAGCAGAAAAATGATTTGAAGGGGCTCAGCCCTATAAGACTGTGAACATCAGGTAATTGAGCATGTTATGGTTTTGTACAACTGGGACTACAACAGATCTGAATGGGCAATGACAAGTGGTGGAAAGCATGACTGGTAACATGGAATTTACTTGGCCTGTTCTTCCTTATTGGTAATACTGATGCTAAAACAGCACAGCAGGCCACATTTAAATCACTTAATATTTTATACAAATTTATGTGAACTGGAGAGAGATTGCAAACTCAAAAGAAGATATTCTTCCCATTGCTGGGAATACATACTTCCAATTAACTGATTTCATTAGATGGAAAAATGCATTTTAATGCCTATAATTTATTTCTATAAAGATAACAATTACTTAGCTAATCTATAACTAGTTGTATGCAAAGACCAAGGCCAGGTACACACATGCAATATTTTGTCGTTATGAAACAAACAACTAACTACAGATCAACGATTATTTGCAATTATTTTGAACAATCGTATAGTGCATGATTCTGTACATGTTGTAACAATAGGAACGTTCAAATATAATCCACAAATAATGTACACGCACTAGGTACAATCATTTGAATGATGCAGGAAGTGATGTGTACCAGAGAAAGTATACCGCAGAACCATCCACAATCAATACACAACTGTACACACAATAGATACTTAACAATCGTCGCCCAAACGGATCCGCCAGGTTTAGTTGTTCGTTTCCAGCCACACTCCTCGTTCATCAGCATCCTTGGGTGTTGTAGTGCACTTTTTTGGTAATGTTATCGAACGATCGTTTCCAACGACAAATATTGCACGCGTGTACGTAGCCTTACACATTCTAACATTATATCAATGTCATGAACACAGGCAAATAAAAATACACCACCTGCTTTTTTGTTTTTCAATTAGGCATAACTTACCCATAAAACCAGAGTGTTCATTAGTCGATCAATGCTGGTTCTTTTAAATTTAGTTTTACCACTGTTCTGCATTAATTTAGTATCTGGTCCTGCAAAAAAACAAGTCAATTTAATTAGGAATAAAAAAAAATGAATTAGAAAACAGAACAACCCCATGTCTTTACTACATACAACCATACAACCTGGAAACTATCACTAGCTTTAACAAGGCAGCTTAGTCTGCAGCTTACACGTGTTTTTGTAATGCTCAAAACTAAATTCAACATTTCTCACTGTTGCCAATAGCCTTGTGCACTCTTCTAAGTACCACCCCACACCTTACTACATGCTAATGATTGACTTCAAGTTTTTGAATAAAAGTATGAAAGAACGTTTGACCTTAGGCATTCTTGAACCAACACAAATGCAACACAACAGAGTCCAGTACATCTGAAATGCATTAAAATAAACATGCTGAAATGGAAACAAGTACAACTTTCCCACAGTGATGCAAGGTTAATTCATAGCATGTAAATATTAAAGTTTCTCTCTCACTCATTAGTACTCTACATTTTTGCATTATTACATTACACATAATTAAGGAATAAAGCTTTAAAACCTACTGAATATAATTTTAAAATAGATCATCCCCTGTAGTATTTCAGTGGGGGTCCCTACTAAATACCTTTCTAGCACACTAATGCATTACTACAGCAATTTAAGATGCATTCCTTGAAAATATAAAATTAACAAAAAAATGCTGCTTCATATTCATTCATGTTCATTCATTACAAATCTTCAAATATATTTTTACTACAAGAAGTATAGGTAGCAGAATGTGAAGATGTGAGAAATTAGCTCAGGCTCAATCCCTCTTATATTGCTGGCCAGTGGGGAGAATGTCACACTTACAGATATCCAAAAAGATTATTGGTATCACTTAAGCTGCGTACACACACGCAATTTTTCTCGTTGGAAAGGATCTTTCACGATCCTTTCCAACGAGAAAAGACTGCACGATGCATGAACGATAATAATAATAATAATAATAATAATACCTCTATATGGCTTCTCCAGAAAGTGTACACTAAATGAGCTATGGTTTCCATATCTGTCACTGCTAACAACTAGCAAGGCAGAAACAGCTGAAAGTTGGATAACTGAATATGTATATGCTTGGCTCTTTCCGAGCATAGGTTTCATTGTTCTTGAAAATGAAAAGGTAAAAATTAGGGTAAAAAAGATGTCAATGTCCATAAACATAAAACAAAAGCCACAATGTCTGTGGTACATTCTCTAGCGCAGGCAACTAATTTGGATTATTTATGATAAAAACCTAAACCAAAAAGCCCTGGGTGAAAACTAGAATAGAATGAGCGCCATAAGATCAAAAATGACAGCACACAAGGAGGCATTCACAGGTACCAATACTATGTTATTTTAATATTTCTCAGTTTGATGTTCACAAGCCGTCACCAGGTTGATACAATGGTAACAGCGACGTGTTTGGTTCCTTTGGTTACCCGTATTGGGTCTTTTACCCTTCCACTCGTTTTGTTGTTAAGCAAAAAATGTAACTGTAGACTGTTTAACTGTATACAACCCTTTTATGTTAAGTAAAAATTCTGTTTGTTTTTTTTTAAGTGCAACACCCTTTTAAAAAAAAAAAGGGTGCAGCACCGCCCCCTAATTCTCAATCGCCCGGGCGTACCTACGCCACGCATCCTGGGAGGCTCTTCTACCTTCTGCGCATGCCTTTTAGTGAAAAAATAAAAAATTTACCGATCTCACGCATGTGCAGTGAGTTTGGCAAGTTTTTTTTCCATCCTATGTCACCGGATCTCGTGCCTGGGTCGGGTGACGTAGGAAGAAGAAGCCAGAAGAAGAGAAGATGGCGTGTGACGGCTCAGGGACGGATTCTGGAAAGAAGCAGGACCCGGCGGATGGATCAGACTGCCCTGTGGGATTGAAGGTAAATGGATTTTTTTTGTTTTAGGCAGTTTTCAATTTAGTTCCTCTTTAAGAATCCTCTTTTTACCTCTCACATTTCAATGATAAATTACAAATTGGTTTGGAATTTAAAAACTTACAAAAAAAATATCTTTGATAACCAGATAAAAAATACTCCAGAAAAATCTTTCTAATTTTACTATATCACATTTTTTCTCTCCTATTTTTTTCAATACTTTTTTTTACCATGCACTTATTTAATAATAACAGATAAATTTATAAAAGTTTGCAATTTTGTTACCAAGTCCTTACTTCTTTTTTTAATTTACCATAATCCATTTAACAAAATCTCACTTAATCTGTTTTACATAATAATCCTGTTTTTATATGTTTAATTTACCCTTTATATTATTTACTTTATTTAGGTTTTGGATGGAATACTTTCCAAACTTAAACTTAAAAGATGGTGGTGCAATGGGAAATTTTGCAGGGATGTGACAAGCTATGAATTTACAGTGCTTGGAATGTAAAATTAAAAAATTGCCATGCTTGCCATGCCATATATAGGGTTTTATAAAAATATTTAAACATTAGGAATGTATGATAACAGAAATAGTTCTTCAGCTACAAATACTTTGTGAATGCTAATATACTTTAGCGATAATGCATTATACAACATCTGCAAAAGATGCACCACAGCAGAATTTAAAGTCTAATCACTGCTAATGTCATGGTTAAATTCCAAAAACAATAAACTTTAACCTCATTACAGACCATTCCATTTCCAACTTTATCGCTCCTGTTCATCTGAAATTGCTACAATTTGGCTTTTAACTAAATAAAACTCCAAGCTAATCAAATTCAAATTATAGTAACATTAGGCCTTGAATGCATGCCCGTAAAAATGAACAAATCCTGTGCTGAAGAAAGAGATGGGAATCACATGTAGAATTCCACAGTATTAGCTTAAAATAAAAGGATATTGTTTTAAAGGGTTTTTTTTTTTAAACATTTTATTCAAGACAAAGGTACTACTGATATCTAGACATATTGGGCCTGAGCTGGAGAGGATACACTTTCATGGATTTCTTCAAAGTCATTTGCTATTTGCTAGCAAATGTTTTTAATCATGGACCAGATCCATTCCAGGTTTGCTGGATCACCCAGCTTCACTGATGAAAGTGTATTCTCTCCAGCCTTGGAGAGCTTTAATAAATCAGGCCCATAGTGCCTTATTTATCCAAGGGAAAACAACCTGATCACTGGTAAAATAACAGTATTTTTCTATTTCTCCATTTATGAAAGTTGTAATCATGTAAAAAGATAGCAATTTTTAACTAGCTTGCCACCATTGGAAGATCACTACTTCCAGCAATGAAAGGTGGAGATCACCAGATGTTTAAGCCAATATTAGATTATATAAAACGTTCCTTAGGAAGGAAATGGCTAAAAGCCTTTTATGTATTATAGATACCATCCTGATAAGAATGGTCAGTCCAACTATAGCTTGCCTAACTGCTATCAAAACCTGTTTGGGGGAAATCCTACACCTAAAATGATTTAACCTAAAGAATTTTGTAATAATCTCTAAAGTATAGTTTTTTGCTTTTTTTACAACATTTTTACTCAATTTGCTTTATTTATGTACAGGTTTGCTTTTGTGCAAAACTTTTTCAAACCTAAAGAAAAATGATTGCATATCCAATGAGCTGGTATTGTGCTATGGTGAAGTATTAGATTTAAAGACTGGATTTGTAATTGAGTTCAGGTTTTATTAGGCCTTGTTTAATAGCATAAACATGTTATATATGAAATTCAAGATATGAACCAAACCCCCCCTTATAATGCCAGAATACAGAATTAGTTCTATAAATAAAGGTTGAACCATTGTGTGCTGTAAGCTCCTTTTTTTCCGCACACACTCTAGCTAAATAATGATATGCTGAAACAACTTATACACTTTGACAATTTACTAAAACACATATTAGCAACAAAAAATTACCCATGTGACGCATACTTAACTAAAAAGTTATTTGTTTTAAAAACGTTTGCACCAGCCCTTCTTGCTTTAGGCTAAAAAAAAGAAAAGAAAAGATAGTCCTATGTAGAACATGAATAATCAATAAACTATATAATTCAATAGAGAAAAGGGTTGATTTTTAACCAACATACAGTTAAAATGAGGTCAATTATCTAATGTTTTTCCTATTAAACTAAATGTATTGTCTTTCAAATGAAGGAGAGAGCGTAGATTCATTTTACAATATTATAATGTTCTATGTATAGTATGAAATTACATGGACAAATTTGTTGGCATCCTTCCAGGATAGAAGAATCCACAATTGTCTCTGTAATAACACAAAATTGACAAAAGTATTTGGCACCTATTATTTATTTTTCCATATTTAACAAAAATAGTCTTTAACATTTACACTCAACAAATCATTTCAAATAATAACAAATTAAAATTACATTGCCAAAAACAATGGGACCCTTAACCTAATAGTTTATTCCACCTCCAGGGTCTAAAGGTTGGAGGATCAGTGATCTGTGACAGACCTTTCTGACAGTGGGCAGTAAGCTTCATAGTAACAGAGATTAGAATAGTAACAATTACAATGAAGAACACATATCATTGTAGCTATCTTGTGACAATTTTTATAGCTTCATTCAAGGTTGTTTGATGGTGTACAGGAACACCCATATGTGAAGTATTTTGTTTTTAGTCTCACTCATGGGATCACATAAATTAGCTTTGTCTCCATTACTGACGCGTTTCGCTGATTGGCTTTATCAGGGGACTCATAGAGACTTTAAAATTCAGTAGTTTATCACTTGGTGGTAAGAAAAAAATGGGATGGTTATGAAGAATAAATGTTTTACTGCATGGAGAATAATAGCAGAGAGTTAATGGCTTATTTATGGTGCTGTTGTAACCATATTTCTCAGGGGTGTTAATAGGAGTAGCTTCCAAAATTTTTTGTGAGTGTTAATTACAGGCTGGGAAACCGGAGACAGCTGACAGGAACCAAGCCAACACACATATTTGCTCAGTGCATTCAGTTTATTACACAGTTATTGCAGCAGTTCAACACAGTGGTTCTGCTTTACTGCTTCTTCTTACAACTCAAGTGTAGGAGGCAGACAGCACCAAAAAACCAGTGTATTTTAATGTGGCAAATAATAGCTAGAGAAGCAAGGAAGTTAAATTGGTCAGTTTTTTTTAAAGTAACTACATGTGATGACACTGATTAGTAATTTAAAAAAAAGGAGTGGTAAAGTTGCCTAAAAAAAAGCATTTATGTTATACTTTATATTTACTAAAACTTTAGCTTGCCCTAGGTGTTTGAATCTAAAGGCTTTCAGAAATATTAATAAATAATGCTGTAACAAATTTTGAAACCTCAGACAAGGGCCCTGATTTATTAAAGCTCTCCAAGGCTGGAGAGAATACACTTTCACCAGTGAAGCTGGGCGATCCAACAAACTTGGGATGGATCTGGTCCAGGATTCAAAGCATTTGCTAGCAAATAGCAAATGACATTGAAGAAATCCATTCCAGGTTTGCTTGATCACCTAGCTTCACTGGTGAAAGTGTATTCTCTCCAGCCATGGAGAGCTTTAATAAATCAGGCCCAATGTGATGACAAACACAGCAGAATTCTTAGAAAAAATGTAATGTTGTGCCAGTGACTCTGGCCAGCTCTGGAACCTCATCTTTGCTCAGCTAAAAAAAATCTATCTAAAATGTACAAAAAAAGATTGCCTGATCATTGCCTAGCGTCAGAGACCTAAAATCATGCAAAGAACATCAGTAGATATCACAGAGCTTCCTGATGAGATTTACACAAAAAAAGTTTATCATAAGCCATTCTTAGAATCTTAATAAAATTGGTATATCAAGGTCACATTGAAGCTTTCTCTCTCTGTGCCTGATTTGTTAAAGTTCTCCAAGGCTGGAGAGGATACACTTTCATCAGTAGAGCTGGGTGATCCTGAAAACCAGAATGGATCTGGTCTTTTAAGAAATCCATTCCAGGTTTGCTAGATCACCAAGCTTTTACTGATGAAAGTGTATCCTCTCCAGCCTTGGAAAGCTTTAAAAAATCAGGCCCTAAGTCTCCTATAAGTACACTGGAAAACGTCTACAAACTTATGGAAGACCTAAAATGTAGTTCGATAGGATGCCTATCTTTTTGACTATACAAGCACTTTTTGAAGAAGGCATCCCACTTGGAGATCATATATTGGCATATCTGCTCCCTTTTAATAATGAAAGTGGCCAATAATAGCTAAAACAACAAATAATTTACCACTTCTAGGGGTACCTGCACAAGCAGTGATCCGCATACTCAAAAACTGAAAGTTAAAGTTCTATAAAATACCACCAAGACAGATATGGACTGAGTTTCTTTTGCCTTATGCACAAAAAGGAGAGTTTGGCTGCATTTGTATGCTGGCTTAATAATAACTTTTTAATATGTTCCTCCACATATCAAAGATCCAAATGCTTTATATATAGAGCACTTTTTAGCTTTTGTTACTCAAATAGTAGTAGAGAAATACGTGGCTATTACTATTCAATGCAAAAAAAAACCCAAACATCTAAATATTTAGATCAGACAACATTGAGGACACATAGTACACATCAGAGGAGGGAGGGTAATATGAAATTTTAAAAAATAGAAGACACGCAATCAATTTTTGTGGTTACAAGAAAAATATTTATTGCTTCATAAATTAAATGAAGGGCAGTAGTTTTCTCCATGCCTCTAACTAAAAACACATTTCTAACACGTTTCTAATTTACATAAGCAACTGCTTTTTAGCAAAGAATATTTCTCTTCCCTAAAGCATATATAAAAGATGCAAATTAGAGAGGTTCTGTAATAATATTTTTTTAAATAATAAAAAAAGTATATTTTTTGAATTCAGGTAATACAAGTACCTGGATTTAACTTGGTATTAGCCTCTGGAAGTTTACTTTAGAAAAGCTTATATAGCAGAAGCAGGACAAATAGTCAGTTGTGGTGCAGTGCTCACGTGATCATTGATCATGATGTCAGGAGGAGAGAACTAAGAAACAAAGATAAGCTTAGAGCTTCTTTTTCATTCACTGTCAAGTCACAGGCTGACTGGGATAGTTTGAGCAATCAGTATCACAGTGGTTCAATGCTTTTCAATCATGAAAGTGCTGCCTAGCCCTTTGATTAACATTGAAATAATAAGAGAGGTTGTTAACTCTATTCTCACAAACGCTTTTACGTGGAATGGTTCAGCCAATAGTTTTGTCACTGCACTGAGCAGCTTCATGCAGCATCTTGGCTCAATCTTCTGCACTTACATGGACTTGAATGGAAACTTAGTTAGAGTGCAGGAGTTAAATAATCAGTGGCAATCAAATGGCTGAAAAGAATTGCCGTAGACTCAAAAGTTTGTTGTGTAGTTGGAGAGACATACAAATCCATTGACTATTAAAACATACATCACTTGTATTTTATGTGTGTACTTAGCAGTTTAAGCTTTAAAAAAAACAACCATCGTGAAAATAAGTCATTATAATAATCATAGTATGATGTGAAATATAGGTCCTCGATTCACTATTTGTTTTTTATTTTGCAATGCAGAACATACATTTATAATTAGATTATCAGTGAAGGTGATCAACTAAGTGATGAATGCACCTTAAAAAATGTTAAATGTTAAATTACCATTTTAAAAAAAAAATATAAAATGATAACACATTAAAATTAATGAAAAAAGGCAATGAATCAATGTCAATGGTCCCTGAAAGCTGCATGAGATTACTTAAGGTAGCTATCCAATAAAATTTGTCAGATTAAATGGACAATTGCATGAAAAATTGATTTTACTGTATTGACAGCATAAAAAAGTGAAAGGACAGTACTGCTTCAAAAATAAACAGCTGACTAATGTATAACTGCTTTATTTTATATCGTAAAGTTATGCTAGAAGAACACTGCTTCATTCGTTATCTCCACAACCATCCACAACATAAAGCAAAACGTTTACCATAGGTTTCTGAAAACTTTTTTTTATAAGCATGAAATAACTTTGACCATGTTGCATAAAGTATTTCTCAAAAAATGTCTCTGACTGAAAAGAGATATAAGCCATCTGAAATAAATAAAATTATGACACTATTATTATTATTTTTAATAAACAGTATTTATATAGCACCACTAAAGAAAAGTACTAGGGAGCAGGGGGTCATTGTTAAGCTTTTTAGGATGACAGACCTCCAACTGATCACAAAGTATGTCCCTACTGTCCCTTTGGCCGGTCTATAAAGTCCTATCAAGTTTCTTTATATATGGATAGTGAAATTGTAAAACTGAAAAAAGATAATGAAAGTGGTTTATTTTTTACATAAAATTAGCAACACAATAAATATGCAAGGTACCCATACAATTAGGGAGATTTTTTTGGTGGTTTTGGTGCAAAACATAAAATAAAGGTACGGACAATGTTACTCACATCAATGTCATCTGACATATCAAACCAATTTTTCTACATTCAGCAATATTGGAGGGTAAAGGATCCTGTTTAAATTTTATTTAGTAAACCAAAAATCTAGTCTTATATCCCTATCATGAATTAATGGAGATGCTTGTAGAAAAGAAAAAAAGACATGAACTCTTTTTCATAATGTTCTATTAGCAACCTATGCTGTAATGTAATAGTAAGTGCTCTGCCTTTTAAAGCAAGTGATAATCAAAAAAAGGAACACACTGAATGATTGAACGAGGATAATAATTGAAACATTGTGCTGTGGGTGTTTAATTTCTTAATAGTTGTCATAGATAATAGTAAATTAAATGGGGAAAACCTGGCTAATTTACCAACTATCCATGTGCAGAGGAAGATGTCTCTGGTAGAGAGAACAGAGCCCATGTGTACTGTATGCCAAACAAATGGAGAAAATTTTAGGTATGAGTAGGCCTACCGTAATTAAAATGAAGAAGTTTTTGTCTCTGTTTGATCTTGATTACTTGCTGGCAACCTGATTTCAATATGTCAAATATAACAACCCACACTTTTAAGTTCTTGGTATTAATATAATAAACTCTTAGTATTTGGGAATTCTTAGATACGCCATAAAAAGCTATTTTACTACCAGTAAAAACTATTTTTTAAACATGGATTAAAAAGAAAAATTAACAAATGGTTTGGCATAAACACTATGCAAAGAATTAACAAAATTTATTTAGTGTCTAAATTATTTACTTTATATCATCCTTTTCTCTTTTATTAGTCCAATGACATTTTAAAAAAGGCAAGCTTCCATTACTAAAATATGGCATTATTAATTGACGTGTTGATTTTGGAAAGCATTGTATCAACATGATGGCGGTTTTAAAATATTTTTTTTTCCTAGCACTCCTTTTTTAAAACTTGGAAAAGGCACCAATTTTCAGTAGATTCCAACTCATGTCTAAACAATATCTCAAGAAATCTCTCCTCAAGATGCATTGCAGAAAAGACATCACATTTTCCCAAGAATCATCCAGACTATTTCAGAGAATGCGGATTTAAAAATAAACAAGGATAAGCCAAGATCACTCTTGTGGCATGGATTGGTAATTATGATGGTAATGTGTTTTTCATGTTATGTAAACAGGCAACAAAAATTATTCACAATTCAGAGGTTGATATTCAAACTTAAGGACATCTGGCATTTTCTTTGCAGCCATTACTGAAATGCTTTGTGCAACTAACTTATAATCAACCTTTATGTACAGTAGAGGAAGATTCTTTGAGGGTTAAATATACAGAATAATGTGGTCAATAAATAAACCAGGCCCTGATAAGTGTGACCAAAAATGGGTAGCAATGACACCGTCTTACATGTATTTAGGTTGGCTTTTGAATATACTTACTAGTGTTGGTGTTCGAATTCGGGTTGTCTCTATATTCGACCCAAAAATTGCGGTTCAAATTCTGGCAGACCTGACCCGAAAAACACAGAATTCAACTTTGCAAATTCGTGTTTAAAAATGTTCAGTTCCCACGGTAACCGGGCTGTACTTGTCATTGATATATACAGCCCAGGGAGTGTGGGAACTTGTGGTCACATCAGATTGGAGGTACGCGAGAGCTTCTAATCAGCTGTGCCTGCAGATGAACTCTCAATGAAGTTTCTCCATTGAGAGTTCATCTGAAGTTCAGTTCCCACAATCACCGGGCTGTACTTACTTAACTAATTAATTAACCTCTTGTGCCCCAAGACCGCAGTGGATTCTCAGGGCTGCATCCATTCTGGCAGCCCTGGGAATCAACCTCTTTTGCCCAGGGATAGCAGTGGAACTGCAGATGAACTCTCAATAGAGTTTCTCCATTGAGAGTTCATCTGCAGTTCAGTTCCCACGGTCACCGGGCTGATAGGTACAGCCCGGTGACCGTGGGAACTTTGAGGTCACAGCTGATTGTAGGAGGCATGCGAGTGCTTCCAATCAGCAGTGACTGCAGATTAACTGCTATTCCGTATGTGTTCTTGGATAGAGATTCTCTATCCAAGAACACATACTACAGTTATGCGAGGGCTGCAAGAGCAATCAGGGACCACAGACGTTAATGGTGTTCAAATTCGGCGTTTGATCACCCGAAAAATATTGGGCTATTCGACTGAATAGCTGCCAAATCGTACACTCGACCAACACTAGTACTGACTGGCTACATTGCTGCAGAATGCAGTTGGACCTGTAATGTCGAATGAGCCTTTACAAAACAAATTGTGCATAAAAATTAAAGTCAGTTTGTCATATATTTGATGATGGTCTGCATCATTACATGGCTGGAGGTCTGTCATGCCTCTTTGCCAAAGCATTTAAAGCGTTGTTTAGTTTTATTTTAGATCAATGGGTGTCAGGCCAGGAAATACACAAGGGATAGCTCCAGCCTGCTGAAGACACACAGAGATATAAGCAGCTGTTGAGTGCTACAACAACTCAGCATTCAAGTAATACAGAAAGGCCAAACTCAGGTGGATGCAGTCCTTATAATGATCTTAATCATTTTGATGTCACACTAAAAAAGGGGTGCTTGCATTCAAGTTAAAATAGGTATTAGCCACATTAAAAATATTGGGCTCCTGCTGTGTTTAAGACACAGAAATACTCTGTTTTTTCAGAATTTGACCACTAAGGTTCCAAGACATAATTCAATGTCAATACAGTTTTTAACCTTAAAAAATTATTTGCACAATGTGTCCCAGATCTGGAGCACATTAGAGACGTCTGATAACGTAAAGGATCATCTGTATTCTTTGCAGATAAAAAGCCTTTCCTTCAGTTAAACACCATCTGGAGAGCACATGACACATTCATAGTTAGAATGTCTATAGCACCCTGAAGGAGGATGGGGGAATTTGGTGTGAATGACCCACTTGTCTAAGAACATTCAGTACAGTTTCCTTTTCTACCGTTGTACCACCAATCATTTTTCAGGTCATCATGCTGCACATGCAACTTTAATTTTGAAGACAAATGAAAGCATCTTTCCAGTAGGCAGCAGAGATAAGTTTCAGTAAGGAAGAAGAAAGGTCAGGAGGTGGGAGTTATTGCTGGAGCTTTAAGATAATTGTCAAAGGAGGAAAAGAGACATTCAGACACATGTTGAGCAATCATGACTGACATAATGTAAAGAAACTAAACAGAAACACCTTGTACCTGTATAATAATAACAAGAATAAAGGATATACATTTCAAGTGTTTGAATAAAATGCCATACTGTGGACAGAGCTATTTAATTTTTAGAAATGTACATCATAACAGTTTACATTGTTTCCTTCTACAACAATTTAATTGCAGCTATACTTTTTATGCTACCAAACACACAATAATAATACACTATAGAGATATTGTATATATTTTACCAACCAAGCACAAAAGATTTCCATTTTGAAATAGCAAGTAAAACAATTCTGAAATAGCAAGTAAAACAATTCTGAAATAGCAAGTAAAACAATTACCATCAAACTCCGCTAGCCTTGAAATATCTTCTCCAAGGTCTGCTGTAACTGGAAGAGCTTGCCGAACCTTTAAATTAGTTTCCCTAAAAAATAAACAACATAAACCCCGTCATATTAAAATAATATTACTATTTTCAACAGTATTAATTCTGGATAATAGTTTTGGAAAACAACCACAACAGGTGACAATGATGAAATCAATTTCACGTGAAATGTTTTAGCACTATCATCTAAAAAAAATAATGAAGAACTATACAAGTTTTACAAACACTCTAGTATGATTGAAAGGCAATTTGTTTCCCATAACAGGCAAAAAAAGGGTAAAAAATAAAACATAACATAATTTTAAACAATGTTATATTGTTTTATTATTTTTGTATTATATTATAAAATATTATAATTACTATTTGTTATTAAAGAGGGCCATGCTGATTGTCCTGTAAAAGACAGAGCCAAGTGTGCCATTGCGGCAACCTGTCACTGGATGATCTGGGCCTGAAGATAAGGGCCAGTTTACTCCAAATGTGTTTTAAAGGCTCAAAGCATTAAGAAGCCTATTCTTTTCTAAAGGAATAACAAACAAAAAAAATAACAAAAAAACACCTTGAACAATTTAACCATCTATTTAATGCATGGCAACGCACAGAACAATCACATCTGTAACACTGTATATGAGTATTGGAAAGGCCTGCATGTAATGCAAAAATTAATTGGGGCTGATTTATTAAAGCTCTCCAAGGCTGGGGAGGATACACTTTCATCGGTGAAGCTGGGTGATCCAGCAAACCTGTAATGGTTAGCAAATGTTTTCAATACTAGACCAGATCCATTCCGGGTTTAGTGGATCAACCAGCTTCACCGATGAAAGTGTATCCTCTCCAGTCTTGGAGAGTGTCAAGTTAACATAAATACAGACCCTAAATGGCATAGATGATTATACTGTATGTAGTCAAAAGAAGCCAGTATATTATGTTTGCACATGTTCTAAAGTACCTAAAAAATGGTTTTCCAAAAAATAGATTTCATATTCCTCTCCTCATTTAATGCACAGCCATCAATGAAAGCACTGTAAACTGTCAGTAGGTATAACTTGAGCCTTTTTGACTACAGCAGGCTTTTTTCTTATGTAGAATATTATAAAAATCCTTTAATTACATAACAAAAACATAAAGAAAATTTCCAGGAAATTACCATAGTAATACCATGAAATTCAAAGAAATTGCATGTTCTGTTATTGTAAACATGTGTGTTTTCAAAAGAAGAGATTATTAACTCATCTAGAGATGCAATTTCTATAGGGCCTTCTTCCTCTGCACACGATTGGGTTTTCAAAGTTCACATTTTTCACTATCATTTACTTTGCAAGGTAGGAACACTTTTTTATATGCACACTGTATATATATAATATAGGCGCACTCTCGCTATGACTTAGATACGTTGGGGCTGAGGTATTTGACTATCAATGTCTGGTACCCAGAGGATGGAACTTGAGTCCCGCGACCCGATAGCAAATACAGTTAAATCATATCCAGCTCAGGAGAGCTGTTCAGACTCGAGTCTGATTTATGTCGCCTAATGAACGACAACTTGACTTGGGGGTTTTCCCCAGCGACTTGCAACTCCACTCGCAACATGCTATCTCTGCTAACAGCTAAAGGGGACGGGGAGGAAGGCAGTAAGGCTTCTGTAACACTGCCCCCCCCCCCCCCCCAGCTTTCTAAATCCAAGGCTTTCTTCTCTGACAGCTGAAGGGGGTGGGGAGGAGGGTGGTGTTACAGAAACCTCACTGCCTTCCTCTCTTTCCCTTCAGCTGTCAGAGAAGAAAGCTGTGGACATAGAATGCGATCCTGTGCTCAAGAACAGGATCAGAGCTCTGTTTATATTTGTGGGGACAAATAGGGATAAATGAAGTGACTTGACTTGGGACTCGACTTGGAAGAATTCTAGGGACTTGGTGTCAATGACTGGAGACTTGACTTGGACTTGAAGGGTGACGACTTAGTCCAATTTCTGCTGGTACCCCTCCCAAAATTATGTTTGGACTGATAGTTTAACATATAACAAATCAGAACTGGAATGGAATTTAATTCATATTGTAATTTCTTGTAATGAGACTAGACTGATTTATATTTTCCTTCTCAACCTTCAGTCCTAGACCAATTCTGTATACATGCTGGTAGTTTGATAGATTTCTTTTTTCTTTCTATATTTCCTATGGTTACTTTGTTTAAAATATTCATAAATGATTCAAAAGTGACTTAGCAAAGTTGGAGAAATGTAGCCCAGTTTTAAGTGAGCATACCCTCATGAGGCAAGTACTATCATGCTTAGATTTGAAGCAGATGTAAACCTAATTACTGAAATATTACATAAACTTTACCATGTTATTTTAATTTCAAAAGTCATTTTCAATATTTTAAATCTACAGCTATCAATAAATGGAGATTACAATCTGGCATACATATTGGCAATAAAACAATAAACATAACATTAAAACATAAAACGTTTCTCCCTTGCCTAATGCCTGATAGCAAATACAGTTAAATCAGGAGAGCTGTACATGTGAGGAAAAAAAACAAACATTCTTTTGCTTGTCTGTTTCAGTTCATCTGTCAGGCAGAAAATTCCTGGTTTGTTTACTTAGCAATTAGAAGCTTATCTCTCGCTTCCCTACAAATAAAACAATAGCAGGAAGCTGAGTATGGCACACTTGTGGCTGGTGCAGGCTTTAATGGAAAATTAAATTACGTCAGTTTTCGATTTCACGTACTTCTTTGTCAAAAGGATTCCTTTACTGGGAGTAATAATGGTGTGTCAAATTTACCAGAGCAGAGAAGAACTTTAGACTTGTATTTTGCTTTAAATTATTATGCTATAAGGGTCAAAGTTCTGGAATTTCTTGTTTTAGAGTAGCAATCCTCAGTCCCTATATTTGCAGTCTGTATTGCCCCAGATGGACCTCAGCATTCCACTCTGCTTATGCAAGGTGCCAAGTCTTGTTTTTTTTCTTCCAAAAATCACAGCCCGTATAGATAAAAGGATAACCACATAGTAAAACAGCAGGCAAACAAACACTTCACTTCACTAAAAAAGCCTGTCCTTACGCCACACACATGGTCACACACTTGGAAAAAGTGCTGTGTGTAATGCAAAATGCGTACGTTTTACCATGAATATAAATAAATATTGTTAACTATGATAATGTGTTGGCATCCTGTTACAAAGACTTTGTGATGGAGACTATAAGTGGCAATTTCAACATACATTATGAAGGTATTGTCCACTGCTGTCATTATCAGGAAATCCCTCTGAGAAATAAAGCCATGAGTGCAGTGCATACATGCATATAGAAAGTGTCTGCATAGGGCAGTCAAAAACACTGAGATACCACACAGTAAACTAATTGTATACATAACATTCATAATGCTTTGACAAACCAAGTCAAAGTTTCCTTTCCCTTAAGTAGCTACATTGACATAAACAACACTAACTCTTGGTATTGTTTTAGGGTAGGAACTGTTGTATACTTAATTATTGTATATGCATGCCTGTTGTATTTTGGTTGGTTTTTTATGGCAGATAATATTTTATGATTTTGGCTGCTGTTTGGGGTCATTGCCATTCTACAGAAAAGAGTTAAAAATAATCAGACTGCCTGGTGGCATAGTATGTAAGAATCTGCTCATACTACTGTGCATATTTCACCTAATCATCAACTCTTCACAAATGCAGCCCCAAACTGTGAGCCTCCAATGTGTTTTAAATTTACCTGCTGACATTTATCATTCTTCATCCTTGCAGTAGACAAACTGGCTTCTTGCTGGAGCCAGAATTTGCCAAGTTCAACACTTTGCCAAGTCTGGAGCTAAGTCTGTTGCCATTTATCTACTTTCCAGTGCTTGTGTTTCTCCTCCGGACTATAGATGGTTGTATCGGGTATATTCTGACAGTTAGGTCAGACTTGGAGATTAAAGCCTACAACACTTGTCTACGGTTAGAAGAGAGCTTGTTCATACAGGAAGACCATCTTGTAAATTGTTGGTCTACTTTTGCCATGGTGTGGGATTTCAAGGTGATGCCAAAACATCCAACACTTCATATCATTCAATATCATAAATATTTGTTACAACTGCTTAGTTACTTAGTACCAGACTGTATGCCTGCAAGTGTTTCATGATTTTTTATGCTGAAAAAGTAGTCTAATACTTTGCAAGTTCCTTTTTTGAATGACACACAGCAAATATTTTATTGTATTATATTTTGCTATTTTTAACAGACCAATGCAGAAGACATACAATGACCATTCCAGACAAATATTTTAGCAAAGCGTCTATGACTTTTGCTCATTGATGAATGTTTATTTAAAAAAAGACATCAGGTCCTATGTGTGTACTGGCCAGAATAATGTAGTGAAATAAAGGCTGGGTACACATGTGCAATGGTTCTCATCTGATAATCATCTCAGGGCTGATATCGAACAAGAATCTTGCGTGTGTACAGTGGTTGCCATCCATCGCCCCATTGACCATCCTGGCGGATCCACGGATGATGGATGACGAACGATCGTTCTCCCCCTTCCATTCTACATAGACCAGAACAGTGCTATATGTACAATGCTCATTCATGCATCGTGCAGTCGATCCTGAATGATCCTTTCCAACGACAATTATTGCACATGTGTACATAGCCAAAGAATAAGAAGTGTTGTGAATTTTTCTTTATTAGTACACTGAGGAAAAAAAATAAAACAAGGTTTTGTAAATACAGCAAATTTTACAGAAAAATAGCATGATAAATGCAGAAAGACAAAAAGAATCCTCACCCATCAAGCTCAGCTGTTTCCACGTAACATAGGCCATGTGGTTCACTGCTGGAGAGGAGGAGCAAGTCAGCCTGTGAAACAGATAAGTATCTGGTTTATGTGTTTGGCTGAAATATTTCATTTGCCACAGTAAATAGGACAGATCCCTTACAGAAGATTAGTGTAAGGCAAAGAGCTGCTATCTGTTACAGGATTGCTGAGGTTAACACATGAATCATTTTGTGTACAGTGGCCAATTACAGCATTTAATTGTTTACCGAGCTCTCACTTTATGAGTCTGGAGTGACCGCGCCCTCAGTATAATGATGAGAACAAACAGTCAAAAGTAAAACAGTTTAAAGGAAAGCTAGTGAATATGGGCCATGCAAAGATGTTTTCAGATGTGTTTTAATACTTCTGCTGTGCCAATACTTTACATTACGTATGGTCAGAAAAAGGACTTACCAGCCACTATGATGGCCACCTGGCTTGGCAACTATGCTACATACAGAAAAACGTTTTCAATGTAAAATTCCTCCCACCGTGAATTCAATCTAATAAAAGAATATAGTTATGCCATTGTAGATTTTTTTCAGAGATGCTCTATTCTTTCTAGCATCATCTGTTTACCCTCATGGTTATTACATTATAAATGCCAGGGAGCACTTAAAAAGAAAAAAAGTTTGAATGATATACTATTTTTATATATTTACAAATTAAGATACACTGTACTTGGTGCTCTATAGGCTATTGTACATTTCAGCATAGACATCTAACTTAATCAGAGTCACCGCTGACAGTCTACCATCAAATTGAATTTTAAGACTTCTTACATCTTAGGAACTAAAAAAGGACAAAAGAAAAAATGAGAAGTTAAATCAGGCATTTGCATGCTCCGAAGCAGACTTTAGCAGAATGACACTACTGCCATCTATTGGTAGCTATACAGTAATACAGCAATTCATATATAAAATGTTAAAAAGTTCATTCTCCGAGCAAGTATAGTTGTACCCTCATAATCTTATCCATCATATGTTTCAAACCTATTCCTATTACCTAAATCTAGGCCAAGCCATTAGTGATATGCAACTTCCGATCATAGATCAGTAGCTGAAGACCCCATCATCAACAAATGCTCTGGCCATGTCTTTAACAAGCAATCAGTAATTGGCAGCCTAGATTCAGCTTTTATGTGATGGCAGCACCTAGCAGGGGAATCTGCAGAACTTTTGTTCAATGATACACTGGATTTATTTTTAAGCTGAATAGTTGATATTTAATATTGATTTCTGTAAAGCCCTGGAAAAAGGGTTGCTTTAAAGTACACCTATCACAAAAAGCAATAGTTTTTTGTAATTATTTCTAAAGGTTTCTAGTTGACAGACTTTGACTTTTTCAAGTGTCAGAATGTCTATCTTTAGTTGCTCTGTGACTCAAAATACTGGAGCATCAGCATGGCAGTCTGGAGACTTCAATTCTAAAATAAACAGCAACATATTTATTTAAAGTCAGGTACACTTTACGGAGGGCTACAACATCAGCAATTATTGGTTGCACCAATGATAATGTACTCTGAAATCTGGATTTCAGAGTATATTTTCACATGCAGGTGCTCATATCCTTATAATAGGATTTCTTTTTTTTTTCTGGATTGTGTTCATTCTGCATGTAATGATAAGACTATCGGGGACACATGTTCCAGTGACTCCATAAAATTGGATTTTCCCTCATTTTGAAAGATTTTCTTTTACTTCTTTTTGTCTCTTTGGAAGGAATGGAAGTTAAAAGTAAGTCTTCTAAATAGGCTACAGGCAGTATTGAATAAAGGAAATGAAATTGCTTTTAAAGTGACCACAAGGTAATTTCTAAACTAATCCAGCCTGTAAAAGTTTAGTAAAAGATTGTTATCTAAACAAACTTTTTTAAACGACTACCACTTTGCTACCTCCTGGTTAAAGCATTCTGGGTGTCTCTAATACTCAAATATATGCCCCTGCAGCCATGGGTTGAGCTTCCTCTCGCCAGCTCCGATGCCCTGTAGTGACAGCTCAGCCAGGCAACAGCAAAGTGCTGGACAACCCCCAATGGAAAGGCAAGTATAGATGACATTTTTTG
Source organism: Pyxicephalus adspersus (assembly GCF_032062135.1). Classification (NCBI taxonomy): domain Eukaryota; kingdom Metazoa; phylum Chordata; class Amphibia; order Anura; family Pyxicephalidae; genus Pyxicephalus; species Pyxicephalus adspersus. The sequence continues at coordinate 131,617,718 of NC_092859.1, forward strand.
TGTTGGGTTGTTTTAAATATAACCATTCACTCACACTCAGAAAAATGTTGTTCTTGAAATTAAGACATGTACAATACCACCCTCCCCACAGTAGGTGTAAGATACAGGTAAATGGCTGACATGTTTGCTTTACATTTTCAGTCCTTTACCACTGTACATAATGATATCACATAAAACAGAGTCGTTAGGTATCCCTGGGAGAGTAAATTATCCTTTTTCACCCAACCCTAAAAGAAATGCAAGGATTAAAAACTTAAAACCTAGGTAACCCAAAGACAGGCTACAAGCAACGCTCTGTCTCCTTCACAAGACAAAAGATGGAATCTTTATGTTGGAAATATCTGACCTTTATTTAAATGACAATTGACTGCTTCCATTCACCCACCCACTATGGGGCATAAATGAGAACAACCCAGTTTCCTGAAGTCATCTTGGGATGGTATGCATTCTATAAAGGTAGCTTGGATTAAAACGTTGACTTTTTTTTGATCAATCTCTTGGTTTGTCTGTATGATCTGTTTAAAAAGCCATGAAGAGGTGATCTAACTTTTTGGTGATAAAAATCACAATTTTTTTTTCAAAATGTTTATGGAAGTGCAGAAAAGATCTAACCTCTACTGGTTTTTCTCCGCATTTTTTTTTTTAGAATCTCACCATTTATACCCATTTTGAGACTAACTCCATATATTTTAAAGGCAAACGGACTAGTTTACCAAAAATGTGCAGAACTTTGATAGCACTGAACACTATAGCAAAGACTTACGTAAATGTAAAGTTTATTTAACACTTGTTGCCCTTTCTTGGCAATTATCTTTATCATTTTGGTTACTTACAGTTAGGCCCATAAATATTTGGACAGAGACAACTTGTTTCTAATTTTGGTTCTGTACATTACCACAAGTATTTTTAAATGAAACAACTCAAACAGAAAGGCCCACAAACAAACAGCAACTGAAAGCCGCTGCAGTAAAGGCCTGGCAGAGCATTAAAAAGGAGGAAACCCAGCATCTGGTGATGTCCATGAGTTCAAGACTACAGGCTGTCATTGCCAGCAAAGGGTTTTCAACCAAGTATTAGAAATGAACATTTTATTTTTAGCTTTTTTGTCCAATAACTTTTGAGCCCCTGAAATTAGGTGATTGTGTTAAAAAAAAGCCTTTATTTCCTCATATTTTTATGCAATCTTTTTGTTCAACCCACTGAATTAAAGCTAAATGAAATACTGAATTAATTAAAATTAATTTTGGTAATGTACAGAACCAAAATGGGAAAAAAGTTGTCTCTGTCCAAATATTTATGGACCTAACTGTAATGTGGAACTTAACCTATCAATACTAACCCATTCCATCATGGGCACTGCCATCTTGATTGGCCAGGCTGGCATGACTTATACATAGCTCCTGCACAGGTGCCCAGGATTTCATTAGATCACACGCAAGGGAAGCCAAAATTACTGGGTAATGTGACAGCTGGGTGGGGACAAGGCAGGTGAGAACAGTTCTTGCAGAGGGGACATTACCTGTCTCTTTCTGCAATAAACACCTGCCTAATTCATGAACTTTCAGAGTGGGACCTTAGTTCCACTTTAAAAGTACATCACTTTTTACACCACTTCATGTTTATACTTTTAGAAAAAAAAATGTCCCACACTTTTATAAACAGCCCCCCACGTAATGCAATTGGAGTATCCCTAATATTTCCTTACTATATATACTGATACTCCCAGAAAGTCATTTATACAACACCATATATTCTTACACAAAATAAACATGTCGTTTGTTACCTGTAAGCCTATATTATGAGATCCCCTTAAATAATTTCTCAGTGACAACCATCACTGCAGAAAGTAAGGAAAATGCTTTAAAATGAGAACAAAGACTGCAATAAAAAATGTGATGGAGGTTTTAAACCCTCACCAACTCTATCCAACTTTTTGATTAGGATTTCCACTCAAAAATAACTTCTACCGACTCCAAAGGGTTTTAATTAAGGCTTGAAATGTCTTACTGCATATCCTCTTTTTCAGTCATAATTTTGGAGAAAAAAAATCAGAAAATCAATGAAAAGAATAAGTAATTATTACTTACAACCACAAACTGATTGTTCTCCAGTCTGATGATATCTCCAGCTTTTACATTCATCCATTTTTCATTCTGTAGTCTGTGAAAGACAAAGAAAAAAAAAAAAGAGTGTAATTGATTTTGTCTCACAGAATTCCTTCTGCCATTTTCAATCAGTCTGAAGTCAAAGTAATTCTGTAACAAAGGATCGCAAACATTTAAGATGCACAACCGTGACATTCCAGCCGGCTCGCCAATATGATACCATGGAAAGTGGTGAGCAAAGTGCAAATGAGGTTGAATTTTCTTCCCATACCATCTTCCAACTAATCTGTGAAGAAGTATTGCTAAGCTTTCAAAAATTTGGAGGACAAAGTTTTATAAAAATGCACACACACACTATTTACAGCAAGACTTATCCCTACAATACAGACTGTAAAACAGGCACTCACAGCCTCAGTTGTTTGCACATAGAACTCAATTCTCATTCTCAGGTATGTAAATACAAACCGTACTTAACCAAGCTGAACCCTGCCCTTTGAGCCTCCCACACTTAGTTTATTGTTACTAAGCATAGTGGGTAGACCCTACGGTTAAGCATGGGCGGGCCAGATGTTGACTTTGTAAAATAAACTTAGTATCTTTATACCATAGTTATCCATTTTTTATTCAGAAAAGTCTGCATGTTTTGGCCTATGATATATAAAGCCAGAGAAAAAACATGTGATGACAATTTGAAGTGAAAACATAATACATAAACATGTGTAGTAAAAATAGCAAATGATAAAAAAAAAACAAAATGAAATATACTGAATGAAAGTAGCAGACCAGTAACAGTAGGGCTGGAAAGAAAAGAGCTAGAATATACTAAATGTCCACTAGTCCAGGAAATAAAGTATTGCCAGTGAGCTAGTGTTGGAGATGTTAGTGGGCTTAGGGCACCATTTTTTTTTTATTTTGGCCCCGCCTGGACCTGCGGTCGTTTTGGTCGACGGACCAGGAAAAAGTTCACCAATTACATAATTCCAGAAGATCTAGTTTTTTTCCTACTCCATCAGAGTGCCCTGCCGCTTAGGTTCTATAGGACATAGGTTGTGAGGCATTTAGTTGCAGCAGCCAGGACTTGAATCCTTCTGCTGTGGAACAGCTCTGACTGCTGGTATTATTTTGCCGATAGAGAACCTTACCGCTGAGGTTCATGCAACGTGGGCTAAGTTGTACAATGTCTGGTTCTACTGAAAGCAATTTCAAGACTCCACTGAATACAGGAGTCACCAATAAAGGAGTCACTTGAGTCAACTGCAATTACAATTGTAAATATACCAAAAGTAAAAATAAGCTTATTTCTATATTCTGGCTTCTCCCCCCACCTCTGTCCTTCCAGCTTCCACAGTGTTTTCCACAGGAACTTTTCTAAGTTATCTCACTTTATTGAGAATGTTTTCTTAAAGGTAAATGTGAAAATCCTATGTATGCCACCATGCGTTGGCTTAATTGTTGTATTTTACAATTTAAATGTTTTAAGTTAAATTAAGTACTTTGTTCTGTTTCTTTGTTTATTTTTCACCACTTTTGTACTTGATTTATTTTGTTATTTTGTACTCTCTGTGGATATCTATAAATAAAAAAATAAATTAAATGGTATAAATGAAATGAAGTGGGCTCTATCTGACTCAATGCAGTTTCTGATACATATTGTGAGAAGATTACAGCTTGCAGCAAAATTAGAGTAAGCAATTTCAGTAGAGGATAGGAGCCCGTAGAACTGTACAAAACCTAATGGAAGGATGGAGCACAGCTCTAAATTTTAAAGATACAGTACAAGTGAAAAAGCAAAACAATTTCAGAAAATGTTAGAGTTCAACAATCTTGTCAACTACAAAAAAACTAAATGGCATAAAAAAGATTACCAAAAGCGTTATAAATGATACTGCGAAATACACATAAAATGTGCTGATTAATGTATGTGGTGTAGTTGAGATCCTAGGAATAGTAATAGTGTAAAATGAATATTATCACTGCAATTGTGCAAGGATGGAAAAGCTCTTAATGTTGCGCCTAAACTATAGAACAAGTCAAACATTTATTATCCTGACCTCAAAACACAGGGCCCTGTATAGTATAGTAGTCTGGGAGGAAACATCTCTACGCTGCCCAAAGCAACAAGTGCTTCCATTCAGCTTCTCACAGAAATGACAGATGAAATCATTTATGCTATAGGACAATTTTTAATGAAATACAGTGTCTGTTGGCTGCCAGTGAGTTATGCTTTCCAGATTTTTAGGTGGTTGTTCTGCCTTGGTAAAGTGAACCTGTCATTATTAGGTGGATGCTTTGTGTAATGCTTGCAGGTACCATGCACTTGTCTTCAGATCAGTTCCTTTAAACCCTGGAACGACCCTGATTTTGAAGACTAAAGCTAAGCAGTGAGTTTGTTTTATACATCTTAGTGAAAAGAAAATCATGGACTCTTTCACCAAAAAAGGAGCTCACCTATTGAAAAAGAAACATGCCCCTCCCCCCTAGCCATTATCAAGAAAGATGATATTCTAAAAAATGTTTTTTGTTCAATAACTATCCTCAAGTGTGTATATGTTTACTGACATCTGAGATGTAAATAAATTGTACCCAAAAAAATCAGGGAGGGGAATACCTTCAAAAATTTTCAGAACAGATTAGAAGTGCATTTTCCTTACAGAACTGGAAAACTTGCACGGTCAGCAGTTGCAGAGAACTTTAAGCCCAACTGAGGAACATTTTCACAAGCAAGACCATTCATTATCTTTCTTTAAAAATTTTTTGACTGGGAAGATCCAGAATACCAGAGTTCAAAATTGTGATATGAGAGCAAGATAACCAAAAAACTTGTTAAAAAAATAAACCACAGGCAAATAAAAAAACGAATATATGCAGATATATATTTGTTAAAAAGCCTGTCCAAATGCAGCTAGCGCAAGTACCAGACTTGGTTATAATAGCTGCCTCATGTTATCACCTCCATAGAGACAGATGGCCGTTACTAGAAGACAGTCCAACTGCATTGCACATGTGCCGGGAACAGAGTGAGCAGGAGGATTACTCATTAGTATGCTGCTTCTCTTCCACAATCAGTAGGTTGGACACTGTTCTAGATCAGTTTGTGCAAAAAGATAAATGGCTGTGCTTTCTGGTGGGGATGTGCAGATCACAACATCTGGTTACAATTATATTTTTTGTTGGGTAACACATGTCCAGTATGTTAATTCACATTGTATTTAGCTACTTCCCTAAAGTTAAGCTTTTTTTTTTTTAGTTATTTTTCTTTTTTGCATTCATTCACTATAAAAAAAACAAGATGAACAGTGATGTAACGTTTACACTATCCATTATGTCTTTCGTGATGTTCAATAAACATAAACAAGAAAAAACAATTTAATGAGAGGGGAAAAGTGAAATGGATGGAATAGGAAAAATAAATGGAAAGAATAAAGAACAGGGAAAGAGATGGCTGAGTCCCCAGACAACTGTCAAAACTGGAATATTATCAAATGTTTGTTAGCAAAAATCTGGAAAACTCTATCACCTAACTTAACATCATCATCTAGTTCAGTGATTTTCAACCACTGTTCCGTGGCACACTAGTGTGCCGTGAGAGATCTTCAGGTGTACCGTGGGAAATTATCCAATTACCATTGTCGAGTGCCTGTGCTGTAGTGACTGGCAGAGTAATGTAATACTCTTCCATGTCAGTGGGTGGTAGTAGGTAGTTCAAGTGCCTTGTTTATTTTTAGAGGCGAGAATTAGCTACAAAGTGTAATTTTGTAACACTTTTGATTTGTGGTGTGCCGCAGGATTTTTTAATGTAAAAAATGTGCCGTGGCTAAAAAATGGTTGAAAAACACTGATCTAGTTAACTAAAGTATATGCAGCTTCCTTACTCCTTGAGAGCACACTTTACCTATTTTAAGCAGTAATTAGACACCAATGAACCTAAGCATCTCACCTCTCACTTTGGCATTTCTAATGAAATCTTTTTCCACCATACCTATCGGGAGCTACTAATCCAACTCCACACAGAATATTTTCTCTCTCTGCCATATACCATATCATTCCATGTCACTTCAATCAACTGACCTGTTCAAATATGACCAAGTGATCCCTCAAAAATTTAAAGTCTTTAAGTCCCCTGAGAAAGCCAACCGATGAAAGGAGTCGGGAACAGAGACAATGGTATATCATGTGTGAGGAATCAAAGAGGAATCGAGCCCTTTTACTGTTTTCCGTTTATTGCTTTGCCTATTTTAACTAAACATGGATTTCTTGGAAAATGAAATTTTCTATTGGACGACTACAAGTCCAACTATTACATTACAGAAACTATACAGTGTAGTCTATTATAGTTGTTTGAAATTTCTACAGAGTCTTTTCCCTCATCTTTCTGTGCCCTCTCATCAACATGCTAAAAATATTTTTAAATGAAACCTTTTAGTTTTCAACATTTCTCACCTTTTGTCCCAGCAGCCAATGTCCCCAGGACAGAAAGTAAAAAGGGCAATTTCAAAATTTTCATGGTTGCCACCTGAACAAAAGTAGAGGAGAAGTCCCTTGATGTCGACTCTTGTTCCAATGACAACTGTGAAAAGTTGGAATTCATCTTGCCTTGGGCAAATTTCCGATCACTTCTCTTCATACTTTAGAGACAGGAAATGATGGAAAATTTCTACTTTAAAAGTATGATAAAAATGTTACACTTGCAAAACCTTATCCAAGATTCTGGCTTAAATAGATGCATAAAGTCTTAAGCTACGTACACACTTCCAATTATTATCGTTGGAAAACGAACGACGAACGTTCATGCACGATATATACGAACGATCGTATAGCACCGATCCTGCACATAGAGTTAACGACACGATCGTTCGTAGATATTGTACTCACAATAGATACGATCGTTTGAGCGATAGAGGAACTATGTGCACGACAGGAAAGTGAACGGACGTTCGTTCATCACGCATGCTCTGACCATGGACGATCAACGAACGACCGTACACACGAACGATGTTCAACGATCGTCGTCCAATCCGATCCGTCGGTCCGGTCGTTCGTTTCCAGCGACTTTCCTCGTTCGTCGGCGTCGTTGGTTACTTTTTTACGAACGATTTTTTGCCCAATCGATCGTTCGTCGTTCGATTGGAACGATAAAAATTGGAAGTGTGTACGCACCTTTAGTAAAAATAATAAACTCAGATTTCAGTAGAACAAACTACATTGCCAAATGACTTTTCTGTTGTACCTTTATGTATATTGAACTTATTTTAGATATTTATCACTGGATCCCAGGAAACAGAAAGCTAAAATGATATACAAATCTTCTCTTGCAAAGGTTGAGTTTGGTCTTGTGCGTTCCCATTACTGAGACTTTCTATTGGTAAAGGCAATAGACCAATGCAATAAAGGGCCATCAGAGAAGCTTGGGACATGAAATGGCCATGGCCAAGCTAAATATTTTATTGGAAAAGTCAAGGTTTGAACAGGTTTAAACTGCCTATATTGCTGCATCTAATATTTGCTTTGACATGCACTTTTCAGGAACAACAACCAATGTATATGCACTCTTTGACTCTATGGTCAGTTTAAATAGCTCAGGTTTTTGACAGGTTTACTTTAAAGATCTCTAAATATTTATTCTGCTTGATAATACAGTCTGCAAGTCAACACACTGCTTTACTAGATCATTTGGCTCAGAAATAGGAGACAGTGTCTTTTATATCAATCCAAGTACATGTTGTCCTGGACAATGTTCAACAGCAATATTTTATTGCGAACGCTCAGTTCTGCCCTGCTGCACATCATCTTAAGGTTGGGATATTGGCAGTTTTATCACCTTTCTGGCCTATAAAATATTCTTGATATTATCAAATTAACTCTTTCTATTTCAAAGCTTTCTTTGTACTATAGGATATGGGGGCCAGTACTGAACATGTCTCAGGACCAAATGCAAAATATTTTACCATGGATTAATATATGGGCAGTGAAAGCATGGCTAAAGATTTTAGGTCTGTAAATCAATGTTTTTGTTTTTTTTTATATTGTAAGCATAATCAATATAATGTAACACTGAAAACCAAAATATTTACGTTAGTTAACAGGTGCATATGCTGCAGGACTTGTGGAGCAGATTGAAAAAATGTAAAAAAAGTTATGATTGCTTTCTAAATTTATGATGCCATAATCAAGAGCTTGGTACACACGTGCAATAATTGTCGTTAGAAAATGAACGACTAATGACAGATCTACAACTACGATTCTGTACATGCTGTAATGATATGATTGTTTAAATATAATCCACCAATGATGTACACACACTAGATATGATTGTTTGAACGATGCATGGAAATGATGTGTACCAGAGAAAGTATACCGCAGAACCATCCACGATCACTATATGACCATACACACGATAGATAGTGAACAATCGCTGCCCAAACAGAAGCACTAGGACGTTCGTTTCCAGCAACATTCCTCATTCATCAGCGTTGTTGGCCTGTAGGGCACTTTTTTTGTTAACAATTATCGAACGAGTGGGTGTAAATTGTTTGTTTCCAACAACAATGATTGCACCTATGTATGTAGCCAAACCCATAGTAACATAGACAGAAAAAGAAAAATTAGCAAAAGCAGTCAGCCTACAGGTACCTATTCAGACCATTTCTTTATACCGGTAATGGAGTGCTACAGAGGAAAAGAGCTACTTCCCGAAGTTAGCAGATTGTCAGTCTCCAGCTTCTGCACTCATTACACAGCTGTGCATGGTCTAAAGAACAGTGATGGCATGACTACTCATACCCATAAAAAGAGAGACCCAGATAATAGACCAAACTCCAGCCTACCTGTTCAGAAATGTAACAACATATACGCACAGAATCTTTGGAAACTCTAGATTTACTGAGCTGTTCAAGTTTAACCAAGGGGAGGTGATGAAACGTCCAGGCATACAGACCACACGAATCGACAAGAAGTCCCAAGCTTTCATCAGAAGACAGTATCACTAGGGAACCATTAAATGTAGCCTGAGTGGCAAGTACTTTTGACTTTTCAGCATTAAGGTCCCAGGTTCAAATCTCAGTCTGGACACTATCTGCATTGAGTTTATATACTATCTCTGTATTTGTGCGAGTTTCATTCGGGCACTCAGGTCTGCTCGTCTATCCCAAAAATTGGTCTCAGACAATGGGCCTGATCCATTAAAGCTCTCCAAGGCTAGAGAGGATACATTTTTATCGGTGAGCCCGGGTGACCCCAGCTTTAAAATCAGACCCAGTGTGTTAATGACATAAGACTGGGTAGGGACATTACATTGTAAACTCCAATGAGCAGTTAGTGACATGACAATGGACTTTGTAAAGTGCAGCGTAATTTGTTGGCACTATATAAACAGAAGTCAACTACATTAATAACATATGACTAAGTTGGGAGTCTTTAGCTATTAGTACAGAACACTCCAATAAGGCGGGGTTCCATCAGCTCGATGAAGAGATTAAACTCAAACATCTATAGTTAGCAATAGTTATGTAATCACAGATAGGATTGGGAAAGATGAGGTCTGGACATCCAGAATCGAGACGTATGGAGAGCTTCCAACTGCTCATCAGTAGAGTTTGGTAACTCAGGGACCCCCTTTACCACAATAGAGTCTCTTTGTCAGGAGTAAGGGAGTAGACCACAGAAATCCTTCCTAAAACAAGAAAATCTTCAGGAAACATAGGGTGTGACAAGGGGAGAAGAGAAGGGATTTACTAAGAAGGTGCTCTGGGAAGGTCTTATAAGACCTTCAATAACAGTAACAGACTGTGATTTGGACAAAAAATGCAGTTGTAGATTTAAAAGGTGTTAGGGCCAAGGACAGATCAAAAACAAATTCAGCAGGGAAAGGCACAGGAGTGTGCTTTATAACCTCTATGGTCCAAGTCAGCCAGAAACTGAGCCAGAAACATGCTTCAAAGAAGTTATTTTCACTAAAATTTCATGTGCCACCGTCTTAGTGCTTAACCCCTACATTAAAACAATCACCTTTTCAAATTATTAAATGTAACATACTAGTTTCCCAAAACAGTTGAGTCTCATATTCTGTGCTGTCTGGTCCCTGCAAACAGTACCAGTATCACGACAGGAATGTTAATGTTTATGGTTCTACACAGGTGTGTTCCGGACCAAACTGGCACTTAATTTAGTCAGGCAATCACAGCTCCAAGTCTTGGATGGGTGCCTTAAATATGACAGAGAATAGCCGACTGCATTATTATTAATATTATACAATATTTATTTAGCACCATCATATGACACAGCGCTGTACAAAGTCCATAGTCATGTCACCAGCTGTCCCTCAAAGAGGCTCACAATCTAATGTCCCTACCATAGTCATATGTCTTTAATACAGTCTAAGGTCCCCACGGAAACCCACACAGACACAGGAAGACACACAAACTCCATGCAGACAGTGTGCTGGCAGAGATGCGAACCTGGGACCTAGCACTGCAAAGGCCAGAGTGCTAACCTCTGAGTCACTGTGCTGCCCATCATTCATTCACGGTAAAAGATCCTATATAACTTGCAATTTTTGAGATTTCCAATATTTATTAACACTGAAGCTCAACTACATTTCTAACGGTTAGCCAATCTATATTTCTGTAGAGGGCATTTACCTTTGGAGGATCACACACCCAGGATGAAAGGCTTAGGTTTTGGTCAAATAAAAATGAATTTATAAAACTGGTTTCCTAGCATTTCATTGCTTAGAAGAACATGAACCATCAAGCTTTCCTAATATCTTTAAAACAAATTGAAAGAATTGAAACACTTTTTTTTCTGGAGTTCAGAAAATGGTGCTGCCCCATTTTGGTCAGTGCTAGGATGCTACATGCAGAGCCTCATGGTCAGTCACATACTCATTCAGTCACTTACACTTATTCCTCAATCACTTACATAAAGTAGAATGAGAACATTTTCCAAAAGCCAAAAGTCGTTTTTAAGAACTTAAAAGTTTAAAGGTTACTTAAGTAAGACGTACAGACATATGATGTGTTTCTGAACAAGACAACAGCAATCCAAGAAAACTTGCTTTTATAGCAGTTTTCAAGCATTTGATAATGCAAAAAAAAAAAAAAACTAAAGCTGCTCTGGTGAGTCTAATGGATAAAACGATGTGCCTGGTAATTAAAAAAAAAAAGTCTGCAAAGAACACCTGTAGCTGCTCCAGGAAACCTAGCAGCAAAAACTGGGTGCCCAAGAAGCGTCAACTGTACTGCAACTCAACTGGCCATCTATACAAACCAAAATGAACACAAAGGGGAAAGAGCATAAAAAAGGGAAAAGTAACTAAAGCAAAATCACCACAACTAGAGGGGAGGCAGGATAGTATAACAGAGCATTAAAGCAAGTCAGATCAAAAGCAAGTTTACAGCTGACAGCGGTAAAACACAGGGCATACCAAAAAAAAGTAGAACCTCATCCATCCCCAAATCCCATCCCCAGATATAGAAACATCTTTTTTGTATGTGCATGTGTGTTAAGTAGCTTACAGGATGGAGAAAGAAAGAAATAAGCAGTCTTCAGATTTCACATTACTGTTGAGTAAAGCAGTCTAATAATTAGACGTCTAATAATTATCGTTGGAAACGAACGGCCGATCAAAAACTGTTCACAAAAAAGGTGACCAACAACTGACCAAGGATGCTGACGAACGTGGATTGTCGTTGGAAATGAACGACCGTCACGGTGAATCTGATTGGCCAATGATCGTTCGCTATCTATCGTGTGTACGGTCGTTCAGTGATCGTGCATGTTTCTGCAATACACTTTCTCCTTTACATGTCACTCCCTGCATCGTTCAAATGATTGTATCTAGCGTGTGTACACTATTGGTGGATTATATTTAAACAATCGTTTCCTTAAAGCATGTACAGAATTGTGCACAATACAATTATCCAAATATAATCGCGCATAATCGTTCATCAGTGATAATCGGTTATTTTCTAACGATAATTTTTGTCTTATCTAACGATAAGTGTGTACCTAGTCTAAGACTTCTCAGATATTTGTACACAATATTATAGAGCATCTACAAGCGTTTCTCATGGATTTACCTGAAATTCTAATGAATCCAGTTCATCCTTTCCAATTAGAAAGAACCCTGCAGTACCAGGCATATTATATTTAGTTGAGTAACGATACCAATCGTTACTGAACTAAGGTTGTCTCAAGCCAAATACCTATTGTGCCACAGGTAGTACAGATGAACAATGTCCTACAACTAAGGCTATGTACACACGTGCAATAATTGTCCTTGGAAAGGATATTTTACCATCCTTTGCAAATACAAACGATTGCACAATGCATGATTTAGCACTGTACATACAGCACCTTACTGCTCTATTAAGAGGGGAGGGGGGGAACAACGGAGCAGCACCGCGCTGCACTCTCTCCCCTTCACTTTCATTATAATCGTTCCTTGCCCATGGATCCACCAGGACCGCCGTTCAGACGACGGCCGAGCGTTATGCACATGTCAGATTCTCATCCAATATCAGACCTGATGCGATTATCCGATGAGAATCATCTGACGTGTGTACCCAGCCTAAGATATAACAATGGGGAGCCACTAAACAGCATTCTTGAAAGGTCACTGATCCCTCTTCTTGTCTGATTAAGTGTGGAATGAAAACAAGAAGATTATGGATACAAGGCAGTTTCACATCTCTTCAATATAAACTTCTGGCTGTACAACCGTATGAACTGATGATAAGTATATGTTTACCACATATACTACACATTGTTTCAGCCCCTTTTAGTAAACAAAAGAAACAAAAGTCAAAGTCAAAATCACATAATTGATGATCAGATCCACTGTGTATTTGACTAGTTAGGCTTAGAAATAAAGCATGTGCTGTTCCTAAATGATGCCATGACAGCAGCTAATGACTTTGCTAAACACAAACTGCACAAGAGAGAGTGTCTTCTTCCCAGACAGAATATACCTACATGGAACAAAGGAGAAACCCATGTGTGGTCTTTTGGCACTGTAGATAATTTAACAATGTGCTTCAGTTCTTTACTAGGCAGGCCTCCATCTGTTTATGAATGAATTGCTTTCAGCAGACAAAATAATATTACAGATTAAATCCTGGCTTGCAAATAACATTGGCCAGTATTTTTAGGTAGAATCTTTTAAAAGGCAAGCTGTCTGTGACTAGCAGGAGGAAACTACTGGTTGTATATGATGTTTTTCAGGGACCTTTATGGTAAAACAACCTGATGACAGAAACAAAATCAAATGTGCAAATCCAGTGCAGAAAAGAAATAGATGGCTCTGATACAAGCAGGCACACAATGGCCTAGAGCAGGGGTGTTAAACTCTCGCCCGGAAGGTCCTTTTTTTCATCCCCCCCCCCCTTTCCCCCCCCAATAAATTCTGAAAAGGAATTCCATCTGGCCTGCCCGCCCGCTACTACGTATTGCAGCGAATGAGGCCGCTACTACAATTACCGGCATCACTCCCGTCTATAGACCAGCGGCCTATGCCTGGCCCCGCATAGTTGTTCTGTTCTACTGACTGTTCTATAGACGCAATAAATGCTGGGATTTGTAGTCTCGGCTTTAATCGCGTCTATGGAACAGAAAGTGAGATATCTCTGCCCCTCCCCGCCCCCGCCCTCACACATCACAGGCACCTACAGTAATAAAATGTAACTGTAGTTCTGCATGCAAATGATCGAAGAGGCACAGCGGTTAATTTGAATCTTCTATATCAGGCAGTACCAGCATCAGGAAAACAATGGGTTAAATCATCACAACTGTATTTCTATGATTGTAGTAAACAGCTGAGAGGACTTACAGTCAGTATTAGGCTGAGGATCTATTATAGTGTGCTGGAACATGCACAGAGAATCTCCATTCATTTCCTCACACACGGCAGGATCCACATGAATCTCTATGTCACATCATCATTTTCAATACATAGACATTATTCCTGTACACCCATCATGTGACACAAAGCCTAGGCATTGATCACATAGTGCCTGACTACCAGGGGCATTGGGTTTGTTTCAATCCAATAGAGACTGCATAGTGTAATATTTAGTGTCAGACAAACAGGATGAACAACACACAAGCTGCATAGATAGATAGAAATTAGTCTTTTCAACCCTAAAGTGTGTGTAGAGGGGTTTGTTTTTGTTAGGTATGGATGAAGTAGTAAACTTTCTTAATTTTTTTCAATAAATTTTAAGTTTGGCCCCCGACTTGGTATAAGTTTTTAATTTTGTCCCTCTGTGTATTTGAGTTTGACACCCCTGTCTGGCCTAGAGAATAGAATTATCTGCCATGCAGACTAGCCCATACAAGTAGAAATATTTTGGGGTTCCATGAAGACCTGAATGTTATTTCAAGGGGTTCTCCAATGTTTAAAAGCATGGAAAACATTGGTCTGGCGACATCAGCTTGGAAATAATTGTAAATGACTTGTTAACTATAATCTAGGAAGTCCTGATTTACTCAGTAAAGGAAAAGCGTAGTTCATTTATGTTTACTTAATGTATTAAACCAAAAATACTTACAGATACAACAAACAGAGTGGTGTGAGGATGCAGATTTGAAAAAGTAAAAGAAAGGAAGTGAAAAAATGAGTGATCAGCATAAATTCCTTCAGCACAGTCCAAGCTCTAATCATTTCATGCAGAAAACCCCTGGTGTGAGCACATCTAGAAAAGACCTCTACATCAGGAATAAGTGAATGCCCGAGCCAAGGATTTAATCGAAGTTTGTTTTATCTAAGGCCAGGTTAGTACCTCAGCTCATATGGCTGTTATAAAATCCACATACTTCACCCAAAATATTCACAAATAACACTCAGTGGAATTCATATTGGTTTTGTTGAGGGCTACACCTACGGAAATAGATGTGGGACAATAATCTAGGCCAGTAATTCTACAATACTGTGGAGATCTTGTTTCCATTATAGGAAAATAATAATAATGCTATCCTCAAAATGTCACGCTCTGTCTTTACATACATCCCAGGGAAATTACTGTGTTAAGCTTTTGCTCAATTTGTGATAATGTCAAGCATTTCTCACAGGTTTGTTTTTTTTAAATGGACACTGTACAAAACACATCACTCCTTAAAATGCTAATGGACCTAACTGCAAACATAACATTTCTTTAAAAATATTCCAGCAGATAGTAAACTTGGTTATGTTTTGAATGATGAGTGCACAGTTTCATAGTTATTCTGTTTATATAATTGATATAATACTGTTTTTTTTCTTTTCTACATTCATTTACTGACAGTCCATATAATGGAAGGCATTTACAGAACTTCCACGAAGTCTGCTGATTACAAAAATGAATACTTCAGATAAAGGAACTAGCATTAGGAAATGGCTTGAAAATCCACTATCATGTAAAGCAAACATTCTTACAGTTGAAGCCCTGCAATTTGGATTCATTGGGGAAATCCATCCTTAGTCTTCAAAATCACATTTTATATTGGCACCAATTGTTTGAAGGTTGGCGGATTCCAAACTGAGCACAATGGAATTGATGTCACATACACATAGCATGGAGACACGCAAACGATAAAATGAAATTAAATAGGGATTTATCTTAGCTCAAAGACTATAAAACTGTCTGCATACGATCATAACATGCCTTCATACGTGGAGTGATGTATACAAGATCAAGCTGACCTAATGAAAAACAGAGCAGAAAAGCAGACAGGATAGGAGAATAATCAGCAAAAAGTAAGTAATATAAAAAAAAAGTAAAAAAAAGTAGGGCTAGAAACAAAAGGAGGAGACAAAAACCCTCACTGTGGGACAGACTGCTAATCAAAGTTGCAGGTTAGTAAACAGCAGGGTGTATCTCAGGGTATATAAATGCACTAATAAATAATAACAACATTATTATTTAGTTTTTTTTGTTTAGCGTCAACATATTACGCAGCGCTGTACATAGGGTTGTAAATGACAGACAGATACAAACATTGAAACAGAAGGCGAGGACCCTGCTCAGAAGAGCTCACAATCTAAGAGGAGGGGGAAGTAGCACACAATAGGAGGGGGATATGGATTGGTGGGTGAGTAGTGAGGGTTTAACCTCCCTAGCGGTTCATTTCTTTCTGGATTTATATGTCTAAAAGCGGTACATTGTTTTTCATGAAAATTTATTTTACAGTATGATATATTCGTATGAGTAAAATAAAGTTTGAAACACAAAATCATGTAAAAATAATAAATTGAATAAATTAAAAAATCTATATATTTAAAATAAAAAAATATTAATTTTTTTAATTAAAAAAAATACATATTATACTCATACTAATAAATATATATATAAATGTTCTTGAAAACAATGTACTGCTTTTACACATACAAAATCCAATGTATTGCATTCAATACAGTTATTATGTATTGAATGCAATACAAATGGATTTTTGAATTTCCCGGCCCGCCCCGGACGGAAGAAGAGAGAAGAAGACGGAGATCGCAGCGATGGACAATGTGGGACACAGGCGGATCAGGTAAGGCTGTATTTACTAATACCTTCCATAGGATTACCTACCCCAAGTGTAACTCGGGGTTACTGCTTTTAGAAACTTTTTTCTACCCCGAGTCTCACTAGGGGTTACTTCAAGGGAGGTTAAGAGACAATAAACGCCTGCAATGTATATCAGTGAGGACAGAAATGTCATAACATGTGATGTATTCTTTCCTGTTTTTAATACACTGCTTGATGTGACTGCCTATCATTTTTCACCTAATATGGAAACTAATTTTAGTTTTAAACCGGTATAAACAATGTAAAACATTCTGTAGTATAAAAGGGTAACCACACACACACAATTTTGCTGGTTGACCATTATGCCAAATGTCTCACATTTATTTCCACATTTCAAAGAGTGACCTACAATATTGTTGTATTTCAGATGTCGTGATTATCAAATACTTTAATATCAAGATTGAAACCTTTAAAAGAAAGGTTCGTACCATTGTTAGTGAAAATAGTAAATTTTTTAAGCTATTCACTTGGCAATGAAGAAAGTCAGCGAATTTCCAAGCACTGCTAATAACCTAACTTTTCAAATCAAAGGATTTTCTTTGGTTTACAATGTGTCACAATAAACAACTTGAGAATTAAACTCTGCATGGAAACAGACAGGGCATACAGCTCTTGAGACAGATTATAATTATCATAGACTTACAACGCCTGCTGTAAACAGACTAAAATAGAAAGCCAGACTTTGCAATTTAGTGCAGGGAGGATTAAATAATGCACACAAAGTAAAAGGGCCTCCTGAATGTCTATTTAAGGTGAGTGACTTCTCACTATCCTAAGCACATCAATGTTACAGTAAGCATATTTGGATTAGTGACCACTTATCCATTACTTGTAGCCAGTATTTTTTTTTATTATTATGCAAGAAGTAAAATACAGAGACCATGCTCTTGTTAAATTTAATGAGAAGATTTCTGGGCATTATAAAAATAAAGTCACAGTTTCATTTTGATCCCTATAAAACAGGTTCTTTCACACTTGAGATTTCTGCCTAGATGGCTTTTGGGGAATTTAACACTTTGCTAAAGCCTGCAAATATCTAAATTTAGGCTTGTCAAATAAAGTACTTTGGAATATTGAACGGTGACTGAAAGTCTTTTCTTGATATTATTGTAAGTAAATGCACAGTGACAAAACTTTTAGGGCCATACTTAGGACTCTGAATTTGTTTAAATTGCAATTCCCATAAATTTTAACACACATTTTTTTAATGAAAATGACTGAGTCAAATTTTAAAAAATGTATCCTATGTCAATATAGTTTGTTTGTACCTAGAATATTGCAGTGGCATTTATGTCTATTGAATGTTCATTGTCAAATATTTCTGCTCCTATTTACCAGTTAAAGTAAACTAATCTGTGATATTAAATGATTTCAATTTTTATTCAAACCTCCAACATAAAATAACTGTGTAAGTCTGAATATATCTAGAAGCTATACAGTAATAAAGAAAAAAATATCCAGTATAAATAGTTCATCCCGGCCTCCAAGCAGGTTGACACCCAAAGCAACTAGGGATGAAGGATAGAGAATGAGAAAAGAAAAAAAAACATGTAGTTAGGTTAATTGGCTGTCACCGAAATTGGCCTTAGACTATGTTAATGATTTATGACTATGATAGGTATGGTATAGTAGGAATGACTATGGTTTAGGTTGTGAGCCCCTTTGAGGGACAGTTAGTGAAATGACTATAGACTTTGTAAAGCATTTCATAATATGTCAGCGCTATATAAATACTGAATAATAACAATAGATTGTACAACAAATTTCAGACTTATACACTTCCCCTGTCCTCCTTCTGATTTAAATGAATTTTAAACAATGAATAAAAAACAGCTTACTAGTACATGGATGTTCTGACTATTGGTTTTCCTTTTTAACCCCTTTTGCTGCCAGACCTTAACGTGTCCCCAGGCCTCTGCACCAGTAGAATGAGCGCAATTTGTGCTTCATCAACCATTTAGCCAGCTTTGCAGCTGGAATTTTGACAGCTGTGAACCTGGAAGTGCTCAGTGCAAAGTACTTTCAGGAATATATTCTTCAGAGGACACCGAAGTCCATAAACTCACCATCATGAGAAGGTTTTTGTAGTCCTGGGCTTCCTGGAAGCCATAAAGGGGAAACGGCCATTCCTCCAAGGAGTCCCGTAAATGTTTTTGGCAGCTCTGCAGCTAACCAGGTCACTTTCACTAATTATTACTGACAAGGCCGCACAAAGAGAAACAAACTCAGGGTAGCTGCTGTAGCCATAAATTTGTTTAATCCCTTTCAATAACAAGATGTGTAGGATATGCCCTTGGCAGCAAAAGGAGTATGTTTTTTTATTTTCATCTGGTGGTCCTGCTGGTAACATTTTGTCATAATCAAGAGTGATGATTCTTACTCACTGTACAGTATAGGAAAAAGATTGAAATTGTCATCCGAGGACAGAAAGTCTTTTATGACTACAGAACACCACTCCCTCATCTGTTTTCTTTACTGTAGGGTGTTCCTGGGGTGTTCTGTAGTAATCAGAGAGTCAGGAACTAACTGATAATGCTCAGAGCACAAGCTGAGAGCACAGAAAGTTCTCAGCTCACTAGATCTCTAGCAGCTTTTTGTTTTGTTTTAAGTTAATAAAATATTACAAAATGTTTAAAAGGGAGTAACATGGCTGTAACTTCTGTTTGTTACAAAACTTCTCAGCAGGACAGGTACCGCTGCAATGTACAGCAGTATGACAAGGGCCAATAAACATTGCATAGCATTGGGCAGCAAAGCATAGAGCAGGTCATGAAAACAAATTGCAAAGTATGTTTTTGTCCCCATTTGTCATCTTCTAGGCAAAATAAGCAATTAACCCCTGCAATGAGTGGGGGGGGAGACACTGTAAAGATCAAAGTATCAAAGTTTTTTTTTTCCTGGAGTTTAGCTTTAAAGTCTGTGTAATCCATGTTTGTACCGAATAAAACAATCCAATGGTAAAATAATAAAGTAAACATTTAACTGTAGTATATTTGCTGTGCTTACTTGGAAAAAGGAGCTAATTAATTGCTTCCACCCTTTACCTGGAATTGCTCTCGAATATATATGAAGTCATTGGAAAATATTTCTATTTACCATTAATCATTTTAATTCTTATATTGTGCAATTACTTGTACTAATAGAATGAACACTGTGTCCTTTACAGCGATCTGATCTGTTTCAAACAGTGCTGACCCTCTGCAGACATTCATTCACTGTCATGATGACTGATATACAGATGGTCTCTCTACAGCTGCACTTCAAAGAGTGGTGGGTATACAGACATTGTATGCCCCACTGTCATCTTCACAAGAAGATATAAAGTATTTACCTTAATGTTTGGCCATAACTACCTGAAAAGTAAATTTAATTTTAAAGAGGAAAGGAGAATTTCTAGTTTTGTTAACTATGTGGTTTTATGGAAATTATGAGATGTGATATACTTGGCAAACTCCACCACACAACCTTTCCATTAGATATGCTTCTGGACAATGTATCCTGATACAACATAGGCAGAACATTCGTTAATGGACTATACTGAAGGAAGGAAAGACAAATCTAAAAATATTCAAGAGTTAAGTGCATGGAAGATTCTACTCGCTGATTCCTGCAATGCAAGATGAGAGCATGATCGTCCTTTTCTGAACTCTGCAATTAAAACAAATGCTGCTTCAATGCGTAAAAGTAGCTGTGTGGTCCAGTTATTCATCTGTCAGTTTCAGATCATGTAAGCCAGCATAATATATACAATTCAATATTCTGCTTTATAAACAAATGCAATGTCAATGAGTTAAGCCCCTGCCACTATACCAGGACTTCAATCTGCCTGGATTAAAGATTTGAGCTTTTGAACCACATACAGATCAGGTTCAGGCTCAATGATATGACTTTTTTTTTCCAAGAAATACTGGATCATTTTCTCTAAGTTTAACCAATGGAAAAAATATTTTTTCAGCCTGGCTTGATTGCTAGTCCACGACTATAAGCAGCAAATGTCAGCATGACCTGTCCTGCTACAACTCGGGAAGATGTAAAACACAGACCTGCTTTTCTGTAAAAATGTTTTGTTAAACTTATGTTATAATAACACAAGATGTGAATAGACAGATACAAGTAAATTAAAAACCATCAGTCAATCTATTTATTTAGGAGCAATGCATACACCGTTTTTAAGTTGCCTACCTTTTATCCCTTATTTTTTATCTTGGGATCACTATTTATCTATCTGAATGATAACACCTAGTAGCCAAACCTCCTAACAACTATTATAGTGTGTTTGTTATTGCATGCACTTGTCTCTTGACCTCTTAAAAATGTAAACCATTACCCCTCTGGTCTTTGGAGCGCTAGGTCCCAGGTTTGAATCTCGGCCAGGACAGGTCTTTGCAGGTTCTTCCTGTGTCTGCGTGGGTTTCCTCCGGGTACTCCGGTTTCCTCCCACATTCCAAAACCATGCAGTTGGGTTAATTGGCTTGCCACCAAAATTGACCCTAGACTGTATTAAAGACATATCACTCAGGTAGCGACATTATAATTATTATTATTATTATTATTAATAATAATAATAAATAGGATTTATATAGCGCCAACCTATTATGCAGTGCTGTACATTAAATAGGGGTTGCAAATGACAGACTAATACAGAAAGTGATACAGGAGGGGAGAAAGAGTTCCAGAGAGTTGGGGCAGCTCTAGAGAAGTCTTGTATCCGTGTGTGTGATGAGGTTATGAGTGAGGAAGTCATTAGTAGGTCATTGGAGGAGCGGAGAGAGCGGCTGGGGGAGTATTTTTTTTTACCAGGTCAGAAATGTAAGTGGGACAAGAACTGTGGAGGGATTTGAAGACAAAGCACAGGAGCTTGAATTTGATTCTCAGGTGAAATGGAAGCCAATGAAGAGAACTACAAAGAGATGCAGCAGAAGAGGAGCGGAGGGAAGGATGGATGAGTCTGGCTGCAGCATTCATGATAAGATTGTAGAGGAGAGAGTCGGGTTAGTGGAATACCAGGGAGAAGGATGTTACAGTAGTCCAGACGGGAGATGATAAGAGCATATACAAGGAGTTTGGTGGTCTCAGGGGACAGGTAGGGGCGGATTGTTGCGGCGGAGATGTTGCGTAGGTGAAAGTGACAGGACCTGGAAATGTTCTGAAAATGGGGGGTAAATGAGAGGGCAGAGTCAAAGGTGACACCAAGACAACGTGCCTGAGGGGAGGGCCGAATAACAGTGTTGTTAACAGTTAGATATATGTCAGGGGGAGATTTGGAATTTGAGGGGGGGATGATGATGAGTTCTGTTTTAACCAGGTTGAGTTTCAAAAATCGGTCAGACATCCATGATGAGATGGCTGACAGGCAGCATGAGACCTTATCCAGGACTGAGGGAGACAGGTCAGGGGTGGACAGATAGATATGAGTGTCATCAGCATACAGATGGTACTGCAAGCCAAAGGAGGATATGAGACTACCGAGAGAGAGGTGTACAGAGAGAAGAGAACCGGTCCAAGGACTGACCCTTGGGGAACACCAACAGGGAGGGGAGTGGGTGAGGAGGAGTTACCATTGAAAGAAACTTGAAAGGAGCGGTCAGACAGATAGGAAGCAAACCAAGAGAGAGCAGTGTCACTGATACCAATGGAGCGCATGATTTGTATTAGAAGGGGGTGATCAACAGTGTCAAAGGCAGAGGAAAGATCAAGGAGAAGGAGCAGGGAAAAGTTGCCTTGAGACTTAGCTCTGATGAGGTCATTGGCCACTTTAGTAAGGACTGTTTCAGTGGAATGGGCAGCTCTAAAACCAGACTGGAGGGGGTCAAGGAGAGAGTTGGTGCTCAGGTAATGGGTGAGTCTTTTGTAGACAAGGCGTTCAAGGCGACATTAGATTTCGAGCCCCTTTGAGGGACACCTAGTGACATGACTATGGACTTTGTACAGCGCTGTGTAATATGATGAGCCTCAAGATGTACATAATAAAGTAGGAGGTGGATATAGGGACCACATTTTTTCCTGAATGTATAATGTAGTCATTCACAAAGCATCTTTATCTAACACAATTCAAGAAGTGGCTTCTAAAGTCTTGTTAAGGTACAAGGATCCAACATGACGCAAACCATTTCCTACTACCTCTACTTTGTGCCGCAAAGACTCTTCCTCCTATCTTGTAGGTTGCCGAGAAACTCAACTAGTCTGGTATA
The DNA here is from genome assembly GCF_032062135.1 of Pyxicephalus adspersus. Classification (NCBI taxonomy): domain Eukaryota; kingdom Metazoa; phylum Chordata; class Amphibia; order Anura; family Pyxicephalidae; genus Pyxicephalus; species Pyxicephalus adspersus. The sequence continues at coordinate 131,640,560 of NC_092859.1, forward strand.
AAATCCACCCAATAATCTTACAATTCAAGACATGATCCATATTATTATTACACAGAATTTATATAGCACTGACATATTACACAACGGTTTACAAAGTCCATAGTCATGTCACTAGCTGTCCCTCAAAGGGGCTCAAAATCTATGTGCCTACCATATAATACAATTCAAGATGATCCCCCTAGAGACAAATATTCATTTAATAGGCTGCTGCCTAGGTTTCCAAGCCAGTCCCGGTAAAGAGTTGTGGGAAAAAAATTGCTTTTTCAGGCAAAATGAATACAATAAAAACTTTATAAGTGTATATTGACACCACATAACAATATTAAACTATATCAAAGCAAAACTGATGCACTACTACACTACTACTAGAGTTATGCTTAAGTAGTCCAAGACAGGATGTATGTGGATATGGACAGAAAACGGCTAAGTTATAAACACAAATGAAGTTCAGAGCGTATTAGTTGATAATTCTAATCAGAAAAGAACAATGGAAAAATCATTCAAAGTGTCTCAGATCCTGATGCTTTTCACCGTTTGGCTTCCTCAGAGGACTGATAAGAGATACTCACTAGATTGATAATTTTTCATGGATAAGGTGTTGATAAAGGGAAAGAAGATAAGAGTGATGGTAATTTAAATTGTGGGCCTAAAGGTGCAGGTAAGTATTTTATCATGATATGACCAAGGTCTGATGATGAGGATACCAAGTGACTATCTTTGGAGATAAACAAAATTAGTTTCCTCTTTTTGAGAGACTAGGTGACAATGTCCCCAAGGGAAAACAAGGTCATGGAGAACAGTCCAAGTCAAGCAAGACAGAAGTGGATGACTGGAGCCACCCATTGTTATAAGATATTGGATGGATTTTATACTAATCAGAAAAGCTGTGTCAGACTTACCTCTCCCTTATTAAAGTGCAGACGCCTCTCTTCCGCACTTGTGGGCAGTTCTGACTCTGGGCGTGCCTACGCTAGCAAGCTTTATCAGCTTTGCTGACCAATCAGGAAATAGCCTCCTAACCATCCCTGGCTATTTAGCTAGCTCAGACACAGCACTCATCGTTCGTGCAACGTGTCTCCATGACTGCCGAGCCCCTAGTTCTGTTGAGCTAGTTCCTGTACACCTGTGGCTTAATACAGCATTTCCTTGATCCAGCTCATGTGTTAACCCCTCGTTGTCCAGTCTGTTGGTTCCCAGCCAACTTCCCTGTGCTGTTCCAGTGTTCCTGTCTGTCTGTTTATATTCCTGTGTCACCTGTGCCTCCTGCTGCTTCCGGTGTCTCCTGTGTTCACTGTGTCCGCAGTAGCCCCTGTGTCACTGGTGTCTGTCTCCTGGATCCCCGGGAATTGACCCTTGGAGTGTGACCTGACCTCTCTTGCTTACTGCCTGCCTCGACACTGGCCTTCCTTCACTATCCTTCGGCTTTTTGATTTGGTACCGTGTTTCATATTGCCCACCTTGGTGTGCCCAAGGACCGCAACTTGGCAGTAACTAGCGGCGCAACATCTTCACCATCAGAGCGGGATGCTTTGGATAGCTGACCTGGGCATCCTGTTACTCTGTATGTTTGGTTCCAGTTGAAATTCTCTTATGAAAGGATTTGTCGACGTCTTGTGAGATTTCAGACATATAAACCAACACTAGGGCAATAAAGTGAGCGTGCACACTTTTAGTGAGGTTGGGGGGAGTTTACCGCTTCTCACGCCAGGAATCATGGCCTATAAGGAGAAACTACATGGTAGCATTTATGTGGCAGCCCCATAGAGAATGAATAGGGATGGCAGTGCGCAGCACTAGTACCCTCACTGATGCCAGATGCTTTTTTTTTTATAAAAATTTAAGTATCAGTGCTGCTGTGCAAACATTAGAGTGGCTGACAAGGTGCCAACTGGAAGGAGACATGCGGGATAGCACAATTCTGAACCTGCTCTTACACACAGTGCTCCCATAATGTTACAATGGGCCTGAATCACCCAGCTTCACTGATGAAAGTGTATCCTCTCCCAGCCTTGGAGAGCTTTAATAAATCAGGCCCAATGTAACCTTTTCACGTCATGTGGACAACAAATCTTTGCAGAACTGAACAAACCCTTTGACTATAGTACTTTACTATTACAAACTGTATATTCCAAATTTACAGCTTTAATTAAAAACATGCACAATTTTAGTACACTCCAATCCAGGTTAATTTACGATAATTACGTGCTCCAAAACATATTTTTATTCTATCAGAGAATGTACCTAGTAGGAGGTGGTATTTTTTTAAAAAACATTCCTCAATACTTACTGTACTACCATTGTAATCTATGTGCCTATCATATAATTTCTCCTAGCATTGTCTTTGATGATACATACATTCCATACCGTCCTATGGTGCAGATGTTACAGTGATGGGAAAGAGAAGAGGATTCTTGCTGACCAAAATCCCCTTGATTCCTAGAGTGATAACACTGCTCCTAAATTTATATGGCACAGTGAGTGATTTATTTATCTTCAAGACAGAAAGTAGAACTAATGCAGACACTGCAAGCTGCAACAAATTACATTATTGTTCCAGAGTTTAGATATACTTTAAGGAACTGGCAGAAATACCAGGTAGGAGAAATTTAGGAAATGAGCAAGAATGACACAGTTGGAACAAGTGCACAGTAAGCTATTGTTTTATTTTTATGTTTAGATACACTTTAAAACGAATATGTGCCCAGACATTAGACATTAAACTACTAACATGTTCTTACCAAGAAGTAAAGTTGGAATGATACTAGAGTAAGTACACTGTATCTAAAACATGGTAAAGTACAATTTTTTTTATATTTTCCTAATGTGCTTTGCACCGTCTTTAAATGCAGCATATTTAGTGCTCCCCAATTTAATGGCTTGGTGTGAATAAAGGCTAATGAAATCAATGGGCCTATTGGTTATTAAAGTTCTCGAAAACCAAAGAGGATAGACTATCATGGTAGAACCAGAGTGATCCAGCAAACTTTTAATTGGGTCTGGTCAAGAATCATAACATTTCCCCCATAATCATAACAGCAAATGATTTAAAAAAATCTCCCTTGATAATCTATATTCTCTAGTCTTGGAGAGCTTTAAAATGCTGAGGCCCAATGTAGTTTTCCTTTTATTGCATTGGCCCTATGATGAGCATTGCACCCCAATCTGCAGTGAATGAGCCTTATTAGAGCTTGAAAACATTCCTGCATTCAGCCCTCTTGATGCTTTTTACATGTAGTTTATATTTCTCAAGTTCGGTTTTAGATGGTTTCTAACACTTTAGAAACATCTGCTGGTTGTTTAAAGCAGGAAGCCGGTGGACTGCTAATATCTGTTAAAAAAAGCAAAGATTTAAATTGAACTAAGCTTGTTGATGGGTGGTGACCTTCTGCCATATTGAGCAAGTATGCATAGCATGGAGAGCATACTTGCTGGTTATGGCACATACTTCCCCTGGTCCAGGACCTGTCATCACTGCATGCATGGAAGGTTCCCATCCTCACTGCCAGCACAACGGCAGAATTCTCCTGAAGACAATGATCCTCTTCTGTCACTGAATGATGTAACTGCTGCAAGTGCAAAGAAGTTACATTACCCCTGGTGGCTGGCTCTGTGTGAGGAGCCTAGCTTTAAACTACACGGTGCATGTGCTGTACAGGTAAGAGCTTAAAAAAAAACATTGTATCTCTCTTCTGAGTACTTCCCCCTGGAGATTTTTTGCTTTTTCAGTTTAGGTACACTTTAAATGCCCATGATGTGAATTTTGAAAATCAATTTCCCCACAATGTTTTTAGATAAGGAGAATAATGTATTAGTGCACATAAACACTAATGGTTTTATTATTATCTAGACACATGTTCACTTAAAGTGCACCAATCTTTAGTTAAAAAAAATATATAGAATCTGCTCAATTGTCATGAACAGCACCTTCTTTTTTTAGAATATATCTGACATACGATCCATTCCAAAATGCAGAGGCACGTGACACCGTAAGGTTAGGGTTTAACAATTGTGTGTAGTGAATTCAAAACAAACTTTGTAATGAGAAAAAGATGGGTGGGGATATGTAACTTCCCTCATTCTTAAAAAAAACACTCTCGAAGTACACAAACCACTGGCACTCCACACTATGCACAAAATAAATGGGCTTTTCTTTTTCATTTTGGCAATTAACTTTGTTTTTACATTTTGAAAAGGTTTAAAGCGCATATGGTGTCCAGATATTTACTTCACTAAACTCTGGAACCTAGACGTGACGTTCATTTTCTAGATCAGTTAAATAATTAGCTGGCTGTATCAGAATAATTACATTCAGATTTGCACACAGGGAAACAGTACAAAAGGTAAAAAGGTCACATATTCACCTGGTGCATTGGTAATATAAAAGAAGTCCATATTCCTCCCTACAGTGAAGGCAATAAAAGAAGATAACCAATCATAAGTCAATTATCTAAAAGGGTAGGAGAGCACATGAGGCAAACATACCTGCAAGCAGTGATATTGACTTGATAAGCTGGGGTGGTGCAAAAAAAATTATTTGATAAGAGAACCTGTCATGATATACTGGGGTGAGCTGTATGATAGCTTTTATTGTCCAGTGAGTAGGACTTATAGAACGAATGTTAGGCGTATAAATTGAATATAATACAGTTTTGCCACATTTGTCAACCAGCCCATAGACAGAAAGGTGAACCAGGCAAGAACTTTTGAACGTGGAATCCACAAAGATATTGAAAGTCAGGCATAATCCTTTAAGACTCTAAATCTAAAATGTCAATCTTGGGCATAAACAATACATGGATTGTTGCCTGCTATAGGACAAATTTCATGTTGTATAATTTATTTTTGTTTTAGGGTTTTCATTGTAAATAAAGCTAATTAGCAAAGAACAAAAACTGTCTACAATTATTTACCCAATTTTGAACGGTCACAAAAGACAAAAGGTAGTTTGTCTTTGTTTTCAGGTGCAAGATGTATGTTTCAAGTATAACTTAATATGAAACCTACATTACTGATCTAATAAAAAATGTCAAGTTCTCCTTATTGTATAAGAAAGAAGTCAGAATAGAAAGAAAAATCCATCTGTAAAAAACGTTACTACAAAATACGAGCCAAGACAGATTTGATAAACAAGAAATGCCAGATGTGAGTCTCAAAAATTCCAAATGGAGAACAATAAGTCAGCTGTGGGCATCTAGGAATTAGTTTGCATTTTTTGTTAATTGTACATTTAAATGATGTGATTAAAATGATATTGGAGATAGAGATGGCATTTGCTAATAAACATAGAGAAAATAATAACATAGGTAGAAAACATCTGGTCTAGGAATGTTTATCAAGAATAAATCTATAAGAGTTCCTCAAAAGTTCACATTGGAGTATTGTGCACGCAATGAGAATAAAAAGCTCACATTGGGCAATATATTTAAACATGTTTATTTAAATAATGTTAATAAAGGGTGTTTACTAATGGTAATTAAAACAGATCATACTGTACGATGGAATCCATGGCATTCTCTTTGGAGAGCTAATGTATGTTTTGGCAGTTTTCTTATCACATCTGCTGGGGAACCATACTTTAAATGCTTGGCTTGAACATGGAAACCATGGCAAGGAAAAGCATTGTTGTGCAGCCTTCCTGCATAATGGCAGGTTTGCAGGTGAGCAATTACAGCTTAAACAAAAATCTGCAATGTTCTCTATATAACATAAGGAAATAGGTTAGACATAGAAAGACAATTATTACTTTTAGAATAGAACATTACAAACCCATTGTGAATTGTGCTTGGCTATACCTATCCTCACAACCCTGACCTCTCATGCCTTTTAAGTTTCTTTTTAACTGATTGAGGACTTTTAACTGATCACCACCTACTTTCTGAGACTGTAAAGCTGCGTACACACTTCCAATTTTTATAGTTGGAAATGAACGACGAACGAACGACGAACGACCGATTGGCCAAAAATCGTTTGTAAAAAAAGTAACCAACAACGCCGACGAACGAGGATAGTCGTTGGAAATGAACGACCGGACCGGCGGATCGGATTGGACGACGATCGTTGACCATCTATCGTGTACGGTCGTTCAGTGATCGTCCATGGTCTGAGCATGCGCGGTGAACGAACGTTCGCTCACTTCCTGTGGTGCACGTCACTTCCTGTATCGTTCAAACGATCGCATCTATCGTGTGTACAATATCTTTGAACAATCGTGTCGTTATCTGTAGGTACAGGATCGGTGCCATACGATCGTTCGCAGATATCGTGCAGGATCGTTCGTCGTTCGTTTACCAACGATAAAAATTGGAAGTGTGTACGTAGCTTAAGTCCTTCCTCTCATGTATACACATGGTTTCTACTATAATACAAGAATGCAAATCTATCATATATGGTTTAAGTTTTTAAATCTGCTGCACTGTTTGCAAAAGTAACATTGTTATGCCTTTGTTATTTTATTTTGGATTTGAATTGGATATAGTTCAAGTAGTCTTGCATGTGTTGTTCTTCCAACTTTGTCAGGACACATATGATTTACCCTGCCACCAGATGAATTTATAAAAAGAATTTATGAAAGAAAATGTGGTGTAGTGCAGTGTGCAATCACATTTGGCCCATAAATCAAGTATTGTATCCTCTTATTTTTCCCTATACACACAGTTTATATTCACTTATTAACCTAATTGCTAATAAATTGTGCCTTATTCAATTTTGGGTTTTTTTCGATTTGCCTGATCAGGCAGGTCATTATTACAGAATGGGACAGATGAGGATCGTTTTGCAAATTTGTGTCTTACCTGCCTGATTGCTCTGGGCCACAAGTTGAGCTGTGCATGTGGAGTGGCAGCTTTGGTGCCAGGGAAGGTTTGCAATCCAGGCTTCCCTAGCATGTGCCAGAAATGAATGCATTATTGCGTGCCTACGCAGGAGTCACGCCAGTCCAGCATGGCTAATCAATATGGCTAGAGACCATCTCTGAAAGGAAGATGGACGATAGAACATTGACAGGTGAGTAGCACCACTTTAAAGGGACCCTGTGCGCTTAATACTGACCATAATGACATTTGTCGCTTTCAAACTTGCAAAAGGTTTAGATTGACAGCAACAAAAAAAATTCATGTATGCCTAAAGGTTGTGTGATGAACACTGCAATTTATGCATGGATTTGCTCACTGATCTTCCTCTTTATGTCTGGACACCATGTAGTGCGTGCAGAAACTAAGCTCTTTATCGTCTTACCAGGTAGATGCCAACCACTGTTGAAACTGTTAAAGAGAAGTTTGTGATGAAAATAAAAATCATAAACATTTTAGCTAATCTTACCATAACTTTCCCAGCTACATAAAAATGGGAAACACAGCATGGTCGAAATGGGAAAGAAGTTCTTTTCCCTTGGAAGTGATAACAGCTTCTTGATACAATTAAATGTATTTCTCAATACTGATTTATACTGTTATCTACTGGCATACATGAAATCACAGCTTGGCAATTAGTGCCTTCAGAAAGCACAGTACTTTCCATAAAACAAGAAATCAGCTCCATGTGGCTTTTTTGGGATTTCTAATTGTACCTCATGTGCGCTTCAAGTCGGACACAGGTGGCACACTCTAAAATGAACACAAAATCAGTGTTAATGTCTCTTAAAGTATAATTTGTAGAGTACACGTAGATCCTGAATGGAGGGAAATGTCATCTTGCAGAAGAACAGAGCAAAAGAGTGTAAGCTCAGTTTGGTTACAGAGCCAAGGGAGTGATTCATCAACAAATCACACAAGAATTTTAGGATTAGGAGAACTATTGTCAAACACTTCAAAAATCACAAATAAAATAGCAAAAGGCAGTAACCCATGATATTACTTTGGCAAACAATGCAACAGCTTTACAACTTTTAAAACAGTGTTGCATAATTTAAAAAAATTGCCAATTACAAAAGTTTTTAGCAAACAGGAAAATTGTAGATTATCTGTTCAAAAAGAAAAACATCTAATGTTAGTTACATAATAATTTTATTGCATTAGATCAGTTCAGTTTCTTGACCTTTTTAACACGGGGCATACAACTTTCAGGCCTTCAGGGAACCCCTTTTATAAATACTATATCCTTGCCTCTCAGTATATTGGCTTAGTGGCCAGTGGGAAGGATGTCACCCTTCCTGATAGCCAAAAAGAACATTGGTGTCAGTAGTAACTGACCTGGGAGGCACAAACTGCTCATTGCTCAAAGAATTCCAAGTATTCTCTGGAGGAAAACTGTTTGAGAAATACTGGATTAGATATTTGATAAAAACATCAAATAAATGAAAATTTATTACGTATTATATTATAATAATTAGATTATTATATTATTAAACAGAATGGCTTTTTCCACTGATTGAATGCTGGCTGAAGCAGATGGTGATTGGCAACTAAACTAAGCAGTACAAAGGTAGCTGTTACGGGTCACCCCCCTGGCAGGTGATATGGTATTCTTTTAAAGCGTGGAATCTACGTGACCCCTGGTCTTTACCAGCACACCCCACAAGCTCATTGGCTGCAGCACATACTCCTCAATCCCTTAGTGTCTGTGCAGGGGATGCAGAGAAAGGTGGAAACTTTACAGCAAAAGAGACGCGTGTGATTCTGCAGGTTGTTAAAACAGATAATATCAGAATATGGTAAAAAGGTTAATGTACATATCCTGGACACAGGTTCACTTCATATACTGCCAAGTACATAAATCAAATCCAAAGTCATCAAAATCGCCCAAGTAGCAGATTATCAGAACTTAAATCAGTAGAAATTAGTTCATAGGAGCTCCAAAAAGTGCAGAGCATAAGCACCCCACCAGGTTTTCAACACAGCAACCCATAAGAAAAGATGAGCTTTTAATGGAAGTAACAGGTTGAGGCACTTCAACACAATGGGCCTGATTTCTTAAAGTTCTCCAAGGCTGGAGAAGATACACTTTTATCCATGAAGCTGTGTGATCCAGCAATCCTGGAATGGATATGGTCCAGGATTGAAAACGTTTGCTAACAAATAGAAATCTATTCCAGGTTTGCCGGATCAGCCAGGTTCCATGAAAAAAGTTTATCTTGGAGTTGTAGCCTTGGAGAGCTTCAATAAATCAGGTCCAAAGACAGAGAATGGTCATGGGAACACAAAGGGTTGCTGGAAGACACAGGGATTACTGGAGGGGGTTCACAGGTGGACGCTGAAGCACAGAGGACTGCTGGAAGTCATAGAACATAAAAAAGACAGCAGCAGCAACAAGCTGGGCACTGGAGTAGAAATGCATTGCTCAAATGCCAAGCAACACATTGCTACACTTTCAGTGCCAGAATGAATCAGGAGAGCGATCTTGGCAAAACCTGCATGTGACAGACAGGCCTGGTTGGATCACAAGAACAGCAAATATTAGACATATATCCAATGCTTTATCTGAGATGTTTAATGTATTGGGAAAATAGTCTGTGAATTTGTGAGCAAATCATCTTTAACTAGAAATTCTCAAGACTATGGAAAGAACAGAAAATTGTCCTATAAATTAGTCAGCTTGCAATATTACTCAGATAAGTGCCCAACTACTGGTTTATGAGAATTTTTGTAGGAGGAAAACCGGCCAGATTTTTAGAACCTTGTTTTGTTTAATATGAATGAATGAAAAAAGAAAAGGAGTAACAAAGTAATTTGATAATTACTTCTACTGTGATAACACTATTTAATTCTAGCAATTACTCCTCTATTACAGATAACCTCTTATTACAGTGAATACACTCGGCTTCTGGAAAACAGAGACAACCCAAAATGTTACGTTTATAAGTGGTATGGTTGGACATTTCAACATGATTATGTGCAAACAACTCCATGGTAATCTGAAAAAAATACCACCTCATTCACAGTGTTATTAAATCATGGGAGTCAGGAAAGCCTTTTTCCTTCGTTTTTCAATTACGATCTATTGATCTTGTGTTGCAATATCTTAATTGGCTCTTTTATAGACTATTTTATTTGCCTTCATGAGAGAAAGTACATTTTATTATCCCAAGCTAGAATGCATCTCTGCAGCCACATCTACCTGAGTCTTACTGGTAATTGTAGGGTTTCGGCCCCCACATGGAAGCCCCCTAGTCATTTTTTTAACCTGCACCTAGTGTCCGTTAAACCTGCTGGTTTTCTTGAATCATGGATCAGGCTTTGTTCTTCCGTAAAAAAATACATAAAAAAAATTTACAGTTAACAGATCAGAAACGTTCTCATTTGCATCTGCTGTCTGACCTACAACCTAAATTGAAGTGCTTTTTTCTAAAAGTAGATTCCAGGCAAACCTATAAAAATATACATGTGAAATACATACATGTAAACTGTCTAACTTAAATATTTGTTTTTTGCATCAACCAGGGTTCATCGGGACACCCCTGTCAAATCTTTGTGAAAGATCTTCAGGATCTAACCTGTAATTTGACAATGATAAAGTGACCTCTTTGCCCTTCTATATGAAGGTTACACCTTTGACTATAATAATAATAATATTAATAATAATAATAGTTTTTTATATTACAGCTGAAGGTGTTACCATACTTTAAAATCTGATGCATTGTTAGTCTCCTTTACAGGAGGATGCAAAAAATATCAAGCAGGACTGGTAAATGGAAGGTGGTTCAAATGACACAGTAGGTGGGTATCTATAGGCCAAGGTGGTGGATTGCTGTGACCGAGAATGTTTTTTTCCTATTTTATTTTAAAACCGTCACCAGCAGTACACTTTGTATGACAAAGGGCAGCACAATATTTTTACTGTGCCTAACAGCATACATTCGTATTTGGTCTCCAGCTACCCATAACAATCCAGTATAAGTGCATAGTTCTGGTTTAATTCTAATTATTCACTTGTGTTATATTATCCTTTACATTTAAATACATTTTAGGTCATTTTCTTCATATTCGTTCCTCCCTGCTACAAGTGACACAGCTATAACTTTAAAATACATTCCACAAACTTCTAAAATATATTTTTTTTTCTCACCTGCCACTAAGAAGAACCTGAGACTGCCGATTGTTCACTTGATTATCAGTCTTATGACGAAACTGCAAATACAAAAAACATCTTGCGTAAATGAATGCTACCTGGATACAGTTCACTTATCTATACAGTTACAGTTCATTATCTATAACCATTTTTTAAGTAGATAATAAGATCTTACTGTCAGTGCCTTTGGCTGTAATATACGGGGGGATCAAGGTATATGTATAAAAAGCTACAACACAGGAAACCATAACTGTTACTTTTTTGTTCTGTATGCATAAACAATGTTAATTGTAATTATTGTAGTTTTTACTATTTTTAGTCATGCATTAGCATTTTTATTTGTGGTTAAATCATTGTTTTTTTATATATATATATATATATGTTTTTTTTTAATTTTTTTTTTTTTTTTTTTTAAGGCTCTTTTATAAGGCTCTTCTCACAATTCAGATTCTCTTATACTTGGCTTACTATTAGATCACAGTACAGTCTGCAGTGCCACCTAGTGGCAGAGCTATTTGCCTTGCAGGTGATCAGAAGCTTCACAGAATTCTAAGCAAACAGTTGTATATATCTTAGGATTCCTTCATTTTTTACTGTATCTTTGTTTAATGTTTTATGGTCACTTCTTGTTATAAGGCTGTACTTTGGAAGGAGACAGACCTTCTTTCTCTGCCTTGATCCAAGTTCTTTATTTTTTACTGTTTTCAGTGGGCTTCTGTATTGTGGAAAATGAAAAGCCTGTAATATTTATCTATATATTTTTTGTAACGTTTCCCATTACTCCAATACTGGTTATAATACAAAAGTTATTTCCACTGCATACATAAGGATGTACAGGTAAGTCCCCGGGTTACATAGAGATAGGGACTGTAGGTTTGAACTTAAGTTGAATTTGTATGTAAGTCGGAACAGGTACATTATTTTAATAAATGCAATTAGGATAGATGTTTGTCTCAACATATTATTAGGCAGCGTGGTCTCAGTTACTGTATAAAATCCTCACTGTGAGCTAATCACAAACAAAGCAAAAAAAACAAAACTTTATGGAGCCTAGACATTCATTACCTTCTGATGCAGGCTGTGCTTTGATATGCAAAAAGTAACAACTGCAGAGTTTGTCTGGGCCAAAAAAGAGTTACAAGAGGCTGCTGAAAGAGCTCATCCCCCCCCCCCAAGATCACCCTCCCTCCTATCGAGTGCAACCGTCCTGTACAGTAGAGAGCAGGGAAGCTCCATCCGTCCGTCCATATGTCAGATGTCCTTAACCCGGGGACTACCTGTATTAGACATTTCAAGTGTTCAGCTGAACTCCCTTTGACTCACTTTAACTAATATACACAAAAAGAGAAACATTTAAAAAATTAAATATTTAAATACTTTATGAAATTAGAGCAAAAGAAGAAATAGAAGAGCAAGCCCCCCCCCCACACACACACACATAAACCCTAGCTCTTCTATTTCTTCTTTGCTCCAATTTCATATACGTGATTTAGAGTAGGGGCTATAAATACTTTATATTACATTATAGAATATTATTATAAAAATGAATTCTGAACAAAACAAGTTCCTACTCTGTTCAGACAACACTCCAACTCAAGCGCCAGCAAACTTTTTTGGCTACTAGGCCATTTTTGGAGGCACACTAGGCCAAACTCCCTCTCCAGTACCGCACTGAAGGCTCCCCCCCCATCCCCCCCCCCCCAGGAACGACCCTGAAGGGAAATCCCCCTTTTCCGCAATGCATAGGAGGAGGGGAGGGAATGTCCCCCTACCCCCGCATGCGGCTCTGGAGCTGCGTGTTGCCGACCCCTGCCGGCTGGGATTAGGCCGGATCAACCAGGGGGGCGTTAGGCCGGAACGGACTACTGGCTAGGCTGTATCTGGCCAAAAGGCCGGAGTTTGCAGTTCCCTGCTCCAACAAATCCTGTTTAGTGGCATGATTCTGATGTCTTGCAAAAGGTTCTATTTCAGAAGTGGTCAGAATATCAACCCCTTGATGAGCAAGGGTTCTCTTTTAGGAAATGAGTGGCAAACAATAAAAGACACAATATGATACAATTTTAATTCTTACTTAGGTTAAAGTAAGCACATCAATCAATCAATCAACATAAATTACAAACTGCTATCATCAAGTTAATAGGGAATAAAAAAAAACAGGTAGAACTTACAAAGTCATCTGTGGCATCTTTAACAGCAGTGATGGTCAGCACAAGGACTAAAGGCACAATGGTGGTAAACCATGATAAGGAAGAAATCTCTGGGATCAGCTACAAAGAAGAACATAAATTTGTTTAAACATACCTGCCAACATAATATGAATATTTGATATGAATGTTTGATGATAGTATTTCTAAAGTCCTATTCAGGTAGCAGCTAAATAAATAATTCCTACTATATCATGTATTTAAAGTAGATATATTCTAATACAGCCTGATAACAATAATACATTCAACAATTTCATATGCTCACATAGTAAAATAGTCGTGATTAAGTGGTTAGCATGTCCACAGCCCACCATGCCTAGTAAGGGCATTGCAGTGAGCATATAATGGATCACAAAATAGACAGAAGTAAAAATTTCAATCCACATGTACAATACAACATTACACACCTAAACTATGGTAATAAAGTAATAAAAAGTATATTTTAATCCAAATAAACATCTTACTGATAGGGATGGGATAAACTTTCTCTCTTACAATTTCAAATTCATGGGGAAAAAATTTAACTTTGAAAATTTCAACTTCGAATATGAACTGTAATAAAATAGCCGGCAAATTTAATGAATTTAATTGCAAAGCCACGGAACATGAACTAATTTTATGTATCATATAATAAGTTCATCGCTCCACTGGTGCATGTGCAACTGTGTAACTGTTGGTTGTAGTTCTACTTAAGGCTAAAAACTTAGTTTACCCAGGGTCACCCCTCTGCACCCCACCTGCCCAACATAATTGCAACTGAGTATAAGATAAAAAAAAAGTTGCAACATTTGAATGTGTGCGAACTCTCCCACCCCCTAAGCCTTCAACATGATCATTGAACCTTCCAAATACTCAGCCGATCAATACCTGGTTTTGAAGGCATTTTAAAAGTCAATATTTGTATATTTATGAACTGTCTATAGCTCTGCAGTTCCTACTGATTCTAACCTATTGCACAGAAAGCAGTCCATGCTTATTCTTTTATTTACATCATATTGGATACTCCTAGTCCAAATTGTCCATATTGATTACCTGTTTAGATGAACAAACACATCAGTAATTTTCCAGTTTAGTTTGGTTTAAACATTTAGAGCCCATTTACATCCCTGCTTATTTTTGCTAATTTACTATTTTTTATCATTGTGTTCCTGGAAATTGGGAATTTGGAAATCACAAACTGCACCACACTAAAACTGAAAAAGCTGTGGCTAATGAAATTTATTTTAAACAGTTTTCTTAATGTGATGTGGCCAGGAGCCAAATGTTAACTGGCACCATCCCAGTGAGTACAAATGCCAAGAAAAGGATGCTTAGGTGGTTTACAGACAGCCTGGCAGTTCCTGCTCCTGTCAGTTGAGTCCCTTGGGAGGCCATCTTCACTGTCTATGTCATGCTATAAATACGAACAGCATTGCTTTAAGACTTAAAGTATACAATGGGAATAGGTAGCTCCTGTATGAGATAACCCTATCCTGAAACATGAAAGTATATATTTAGCATATTTCCACTCCTGTAGCAGACAAAATGACCATTTTCTCTTTTCAGGGGAGTTTGACAACAGAAGTGTGCCATGGTACCATATTGGTCATAACAAGTAAATCTAAAATACATGACTTGTGAAAAACTTTTTTACATCTCCAGTTATTATCATTCCATCACATTACATCTCAGGGCTGCATAGAAGTTGGTATTGGAAGTCTTCTCTCTGCCGGGAAGCAGGTAGGTATACAATGCCCAGGATGTGTCACTGACTGTAAGTCCCGCTATGGTCACAATTGTGAAGCATCTTGCAGCAGGGATACAAACCTAAAACATATTGCTTTAGTACTGGCTCGCTGGGAAAAATTCCCTTCTGCCACCAGTATGGTCCTGCCCCATCCTGGTTCTTCCAGGGTACTTATAATAAAGAATCTGTTACTCTGTTATAGAGCACTGCAGAATAAGCTTTATGATAAATAGGTTTGTATAAGTTCTCAGACATTTACAGAATATGTGATAATTAGGTTTGCATAATAAAGTTGATGTCTAGAAGCCACAAGGTGACGTCTTAACAATAAGCAGCACATAGTCTACTCTGTACATCAGTGTTCACTCCAAAAACATGACTGGAACTAAATTAAATGAGTTTAAGATTTATTTACTTTTTTAAATTGAAGTGGTGGGGTGGCTGTTAGTTTTGCCTGTAGATGGACTTTAGGTTTCCAGAGCAGTTTTTTGTTAATGTTAAGAAGCCACATGACTATGTTTTTTATTTACTTAAAGTAACTCATGTTATAAAAAGCTTGAACTACTACAAAACAAATCTCACTATGACCATATATTCATTGGACTGCATTATAGAATGGCTCTTTACCCAGAAAAAAGCGTTTTTAAACCCTTCTGTTACAATGCACTCTTGTAAGACTCTTCTACAACGGTGAGATTTTTGCAACCGTACCTGTAATATTAGCAGGAAAAGAAAATATGCATTGGCAACTCGCTGGAATTGTTCAAACAAATTGATAGGTAGAAACGTAAGTATATTGTACTTGGACGTCTTGATTGCATTATTCTAAAAAGGAAAACAAAACACTGGTTAAGTTTTGCTACAGAAAAATAAGGTCAATGCACTACAACTACATGTTGAGGTTTAAACAGCAGAGGGCGATAGAGAAGCACACAGAATTGGAGCAATCACAACAAGAATAACTCTTCTATGTCTGTACAAAGATGGATTTGTTCCCTGTGTACACACTTATGTGAATGAATCCAGAGGGAAGGATATACAAACATGTCCATATTTAGGACATGAAAATGCTCTCAGAAACACCATGGTAATTCTTCATTACACAAAAGCATGTACACAAAAGGGCAAAGAGTATTCAGATTGAGCAAATATAGAAGGTTTTGTGCAACATTCACATGAAAATAAAAAAGACACCATTATACATTTTATCCAGCTATGAATTTCACATATTTCTGTACAGAATTTCGGAGTAATCTAATCTACTCCAGCTTTTAAAAAGGAAATGCTGAAAGATTTGTATATTTCATTCTTACAGGTACATATATGAATTATTAGCTTAATGTACAGTGCTGCACAATATGTTGTCGCTATATAAATACAGTTTATTAAAAAAAAATATTAATAATAATTATTAGCTTTATTGTAACAGGTGCAAATGATAAAAAAAATACTATGCAGCACTCGGATTCATTATTAGAAATTATTGAGTATATCAGTTATATGAGTTTATCATATCATGTTGGAATTTTTTTTTTATAGCTTTGCAATTATGCTATATAGCTAAAATCAAGATTTGTCTGTTGTAAATAAAAAGGGTGATTCTCCTGACGAAGCAAGATATGCAAAGAACACATCAAATGTAAAGTAATATTTGTAAATCTTATTATTGTTCATTAAAGTCTAAAATCTTTATAAATATGTGTTATACCCTAAAAGTCCCACTTGTTTGTCTGGTTGTATATTATTAAGAATTATTCTTAATAATAAGTAGCATAAGTAGCATTAGCAGAATGTTTAGGGGTATTGTTCTTTTGGAAGATGAACCTTTTTCTCTGGCAGACTAATAGGTTTTTCTTTTTTGAAGAATTGTCCTTGTATTTAATGCCATCCACCTTTCCATCAATCCTAAAAAGTTCTCCTGTCCACGATGAATAAAACATCCCAACAAGATGATTTTGCAAACCAGAAAACCATGCTTTACTCAAATTCAAATGAATTTTTCTATTGTTTTCTTTGAGAAATACTTTTTTTCTGGCTATTCTTCATAAAAATCCATGCTGATAAGTGCACAGCCTAAAGTGGTTCTATGGGTAGATATTCCCATCTCCACTGATGTTCCTTACAGCTCATTCAGAGTTATCCTTTTGCATTTTTGCTGCATCTCAGATTATTGTCCTTATTGCCTGGTGTGTGTTTTGGTAAGCAGCATAATGTTTTAGGTTTATAGTGGCATCATATTCTTTTTATTTTGTTATAGTGGATTTATTGGTGTTCTGTGGGATATTCAAGGTTTCAGCTATTTATATTTTATACCCAGCCCTGCACATTTTTGTCTTGGACCTATCTAGCATGCTCTTTGGTCTTTTTACTGTATGTATACGGATGTCATGTAACATATGACACTTTGCTTGCACACATAAGGAACTTAAATAACTAATTAACTGACTTCTGATGTTACCTGGTTGCTCTTGATATTATTTAGAGTTTTTTTTTGTTTTTGTTTTTTGTAACAGCAAAGGGGATGAATACATGTGCACTCACAACTTCCCTTGTGTGTGTGTGTATATATATATATATATATATATATATATATATATATATATCCCCTTACAAGGGAAAATACAATAAGTCCATTCCACTTTAAGTCTATATGAGTGTTTCTTGACCCTAAAATAACTTTTGGATCCTGGGGAACCCCTCCTATAATTATTATGTCCACAGCCCAACATACATTAGTGTGGTGGTCAGTAGGAAGAATGCCTCTTACATTGCTGGCAACTGGGAAGAAAATCATCCTTACAGATAGCCAAAAAGATCATTGGTATCAGTTAAACTGACCTGGGAGACAGAAATTGCTCAATGCTCAAGGAACCCCTAGCAACCCCTGGAAGAACCCTAGAGAACCCTGTTTGAGAAACATCGGTCTATATTGTAAAGTCCATTACATAAAATCCAATTGATTCCCAGTTAAAATGGAACAAAACAGAAAAAAAAAAGATTGAGGAATAAGTACTTTTGCAACCCACTGTATATAAATTTTTATCACATTAATGTAAAAACTTACAGAATAAAATAACCTTTATTAAAATGAATGAATTTTCCCCTTAAGAAATATAACCTATGATATATAGTACCATCATCAGCTTTTACAACAACCCTTTGATCTTGTTTAAAACAGGACAGAGACACTTTAATTGATTATTAACAGGGCAGAAGCTTGCACTTAGTTACACACTAAAAAAAAATATTTAACAGAACAAGCTCTTACATGTGAGCACTCTCAAATATTCTGGAAAAAGTTAAAAGTTGGCTTATGTAACAGCTTGTTAGGTGTCTGCACTTCAGAAGAAGGTGATTATAGCATTGTTGTACCAGGAGCAAGCTGTTTATGGTTGTGGCACAGAGCTACCCTGAGAATACATGGCAGTGTGTATTACAAAGCTATGGAAAATTAAATGTTTCTCAGATTTGCTGAGGACAGTGCAAACCCAAGAGAGACCTGGCAGCTGGAAAACAGTCTGTTGATCGTGCGAATCAAGCTCCACCTTACAGTAAATGCAGGCACTAGAGACCAAGATCTTTCCCAGTCATAAGGACACACAGAGCTTTTACAGCAAAACATTTTCTTTGTAGCAGGTTATTATATGTAATGTTTTCCAGCTGGACTCACAAGTCAACCTGGAATCTTAAAATCTTGACCTGCCTATGAGGAGATACAACAGTGTTATACAATTGTTAGATCAGAAGATGTCCACTAAGCAAATGTAATTATTTTGGGGTCTTGATATGTGAAGAAAAAAAAAATGTATGTATATATATATATATATATATATATATATATATATGTCAAATATCTGTCAATTAGAAGTTTGCCTAATGAGAACCAGAAGATGTTAGCACGTATCCTTATTTCTTGCCAAAGTCTCCTAGGCTCACACAATACAAACAACAATATAATTATACTATACAATCTCTTACATAGTTACATAGTTACATAGTAGGTCAGGTTGAAAAAAGACATAAGACCATCAAGTTCAACCACTATGGAAACAAACATATCCCAGATATAAAACCCTATAAGACATTTTCGGTCCAGAGGAAGGCAAAAAAAAACCCTGATACAATTTTCTTCAACGGGAAAAAAATTCCTTCCTGATTCCATGAGGCAATCGAATGTTTCCTGGATCAACGGTCACTGTTATTTTTACTTTAAAGCCTTAATACCCAGTTATATTTTGTGCAATCTATAGTAGTTGCTGAAACTACCGTATTTTTCGGACCATAAGACGCACCAGTTTTTAGAGAAGGGAAATGAAGAAAAAAAAGATTCTGAAACAAATAGTGTCCTAAAATATTTTATGTGCATTAAAAACCAACATCACAGTCATAAACACATGTAATCAACCCTGTAAAGTAAACAGCAGCATTTAGAACCATTATTAACAAATAAAGTCAGCAAAAGACAACATTACTGTAAAACACAATAACGAGAGACTTCAGTAATAAAACAGAATAAAGTTGAAGATTTACGGTAAAGGTTCTGCTCGTTTTATGAGAACCCCAAGAACTCCTCATTGCTAGAGTCAGAATCTAGAAAGCTCAGTTTCTCACAATCACTAACAGGACTTTCGTCACTACTGGTGCTGGTACCAGTATTTTCATATAACATATCGTCTTCAGTCCCATCTAAGGCATTGCTGATGCCACATTTTTTGAAGGAATGTACAACGATCTCATCCTTAACTGAGTCCCATGAGGTTTTTACCCACTCACAAACTTGGGTAATAGTGGGCCTTTTCATTCTTCCAGTAGGTGTAAGATCATGATTACCAGCAGCCATCAATTTGTTCCACTGTTCCCTCATAAACACTTTAAACGGTTTGTTGATGGACACGTCGAGAGGTTGCAGCTGACTGGTAAGACCACCGGGAATTACAGCGAAATGAGTTTTGACTTCTTTAAAGTTCTTTTTTGTAGTGTCGGTGATATGTGCTCTGAACTGGTCAAGCACTAACAAGGATGTTTTTTTTAAAAGCCCACCAGGACGTTTGGACCACACTTTTTCAATCCAGAGCCTCATTCCCTTTTCGTCCATCCATCCTTTGTCATGTCCATGCACCACAACTCCCCGAGGAATCGCTTCTTTTGGAAAAGTTTTCCTTTTGAAGATGAGCATTGGTGGCAATTTAGTACCATCTCCACAGCAGGACAACACAACCGTGTAATGGGTTTTCTCATGCCCTGAGGTTTTCACGGTTATAGTTTTTGCTCCTTTGTGATCTACAGTTCTATTGGATGGCACATCAAAAGTAAGCGGGACTTCATCCATATTTCCAATCTGGCTTAATGGTAGTTCAAATTGATTCTTCTTTCTGACATCAATGACGAATTTGTGAAAAGACAGAATTTTTTCTTCGTATTCGTTGGGCATTTTTTTCGTTTTGGTGCGCATAGCAAGGCCAGATCACTTCATAAATCTGTAGCACCATGATGGTGATCCAGTGAAATCTTGAATTCCTTTTTCCACAGCAAGGAGTTTGGCTTTATATATGATCATTTTTGTGGAGATCGAAAAGCCATTTTCACGGTGTTGTGTGATCCACTCCTTTATGTCCACCTCCAACTCTGGCCACTTTGCAGCATGCCCACGTAAAGTGTGCTTACTTTTGTCCAACTTTTGTAGCTGATCCTCCTGTTTCCTCCACTCTCTTATCATCTTTTCAGAGGGAGGTGGTCCAAAGTGTCTCTCTGTTGCTCTGTTTCCATGCTCCTTTGCATATTTTATAACTTCCAGTTTGAAAGCAACTTTATATGCCACTCTCTTCTGCTTGGACATCTTAGTGAGGAGGTGGTACTGGTACCGTATTTCTGCAAAACTTTCAAAACCGTAATTAAAGAACTGTCAGTAATACCAATACGGTATCGGTATATCTTTTTAGTCCTTTCCCCCATATTCCATCAGGTGCTCTCATATCTCCCCACATTCCACCCCTATTTACGGTAATGTACAGCACTGCATAATATGTTGGCGCTATATAAATCCTGTTTAATAATAATGTTTAATAATAAATTCCATCCAGTGCTCTCATATCTCTC
>NC_092859.1:131661634-131702169 GCF_032062135.1 Pyxicephalus adspersus
AACATCGTATGTTACCAGTATAGTGGGGGGCAAGCACCCAGTCTGTTATGGTACCAGTATGTACCGTACTGTAGTTTTTTTCACGATATTGCCCGTATACCGTATGCAGAGACTTTCTGTGATTTAGCAATAACATTTACGGTACTGTCCCACAGTGTAAAAACACTTTCCAGCCTCTCACAAGGCTAAAAGCTGTCAGCAAAGTTCAGTGTTACCACTACAATGTGTAAATACCCATAAACCATGCAGAGACTTTCTATGCTTTCTTTGCATGGTTTATGGGTATCTACGGTACACATTGTAGTGAGAGAAGAGGCTGGAGAGTGTTTTACACTTTGGGACATTATGGTAAATGTTATTGCTAAATAGCAGAAAGTCTCCGCATACGATATACCGGTATGAAGATTGTACATTTGGAAAGTTACCGGTATAGTATGATGGGAGAACAGTGGCGCTGTGTGACGTATCGGTGTGACGTCCAAGCAGGGCATCCAGCGGATGTTTACTGGTGGGCTGAGATCTACTGTACGCCTACCCAGTAATCAATCACGGCATCCAACGGAGGGCGGAGTTTAACTGGGCACAGAGGAATGATCGGGCACGGAGTCTGCAGCCGGCAAGGAGTGAGGGTTGCGGTATGCTCACCGCAGTGGAGCATTTACCGTACACCGCACCTGGGCTGACATGGAGGCGCGGAGCGGGGCAGACACTCTGGGCACAGAGGAATGGACAGTGGCTGCAGCAAGAGAGACCACACAGAGCCGGGCAAGTACGAAACTTTTTTTTTTTTACAGCATATCTGTAGGCTGTATTTGGACCATAAGACGCAGGGACTTTTTTCCCCCACTTCTGGGGGAAAAAAAATGCCTCTTATGGTCCGAAAAATACGGTACTTCCTGAGGGAGCCGATTCCACATTTTCACAGACCTTACAGTGAAGAATCCCTTCCTTATCCGCAGCTTAAACTTCTTTTCCTCCAGACGCAAAGAGTGCCCTCTTGTTATTTGTAATGATCTCAAAGTGAATAATTGGGAAGAGAGTTCTTTATATGGACTGTTAATATATTTATACAGGGTGATCATCATATCCCCCCTTATACGTCCCTTCTCAAGGGAGAATAGATTCAGTTCAGCCAATCTCTCCTCATAGCTTTGTACCATTACGTTTAGGTTTACAAAACTTTTGATGTGTTAGGGCATCACTAAACAAACAATAGGATTTGTATTTATTCTGCAAGGAACTGCATGGCTAGTGGAATCAGAATGTAAGTTCAGCTTCAGATTCATGCTGGGATCCCTGAACTTGGCACATAATAATGCAACACCATCCATGTGGAACTAGAGAAGAGATGTGTTTCCCTCATCAATGCCATGATTTACAACCTCAGTACAGGTTGTGTGTGCTTTTTTTCCTCTCTAATATTACTCTTTAGCAGCAGTGTTGTACCGCTTACCCCCCCTTCCCCTGAAAGTCATAAGAATCATTCTGCAGCTTTCTGAAGATATAGATAACATTTGACAATATCTACACATCTGAACTACCTGTAATGTCTGAAAGAATATGAGTCAATCATGTGTGAATTAATCTTCAAAAAGAAAATAAAAAAATGCAACTATGTACAGGTATGACACAACTTTTCCCTGTATTTCAGAACTGTGAAAAAAGAACTGGAGTTCTCATATTGCAACAACTCTCTTCCCTATTTTATGTAAGCCATGCTGTCAATCAGCGGTAGTGGAAGAACAGTTCAGCCTAACAATGTCATTTGCTAAGATTATTGTGAAGAGTTAGCCAACTGTTGCAACTGACGCTGATGCAATTGTCTGAGAACATACAATCTCCTGCCTCTATAAACTTTGTCATTTATTGAAAATGATAAAGCATGGATGTAACAGTCAATTACCAGCTGGTAGTCTTACACTCCCCCCCCCCCCCCATTCTACCCGAAACTTTATGTTTTATTATTTCAGAACATGGACATTGTTGTTATTTTGTTTCTTTCAATGACTAAGGCTACGTATACAAGTTAGATAAGCCTTGCCCGATTATCACTTCAGGGCTGGTATCAGACAGAAATCTAACCAGTGTACAGCGGCTGTCCGACGTCGTTCGTGGATCCATCATGGCGGATCCATGAACAACAAATAACCTCATGCAAGTGAATAGGTAAGAGCACAGCTGGGTGCCGCTTGCTCGTTCTCCCTTTCCCCTCTCTATAGATCAGAACATCACTGTACGTACAGCACTCGTTCATTCATCTTTCAGTCTTTTGTCATTGGAAAGTATTGTGAAACGTATAACATATGTACGTAGCCTAAGACATATTGCTTCTTCCGGTTAGAGTAAACCCAGAAAAAATTGTTTTTTTTTATAACGAAGCAAAAACACAAAAGGACTGACTGCATTAGTATATATCTTCTGCAAGTCAGGATTTAGTGAATGCAGAATTGACAGCACCTACAATAAAATCTGTGTGTTCTACACAGGCTTTCCATGTCTGGACACTGCAATTCATTCCTCCTTGGAATACAGGTTGTATGTGTATTGTTTTTACTGGCTCGGCTAGGAAAACCCGCAGCCTCCTGGGGTACTTGAGTCACATATTCCAGGGGGCTGTGGACTGTTCCTTCTGTGTATGCCCAAAACCAGGGTCTGATTTACATTTCAATGACGACACATTACTCGATATGGTGCCTGAGAGGTGTGAGTTCGGGTGATGAGAAGAAAATGAAGATGGCTGTGCTCGCCATTCCGTCCAGTGACAGAAAAACAGAGAAATCTTAAACACAAAAAAATGTTTTCTGGGAAAATTGATTTTACTAAGGAAATGTATGTTAATGGCTGTGCTTAGATGCCACATGTAGTCCTAATTTACAGTGTGGTGGTTTCTGAAAACTGCTTTTTAACTAATATATAAAAATATTTAAAATTGTAAAGATGAATAAAATATAAGATAGATCATTCCATGTGCATTACAAAACAACCAGTCACATCACTTTGGGCTTGTTCACACTGGCTGCTACCCGCTACCATAAAACCATGTAGTTACCACCAACCACCCATCACAGTACTCAGCAGGTGGTCGTACTTAAGCTGCTGTAAGCTGCATGGGTAAGCACAACCAGAAGCTTTTCCCTTTAGATGCACAGAAACCTTGGCTATGGTCAAAAAATATTTACATGTTCCTAACAAGCAGCAAAAGAGCTTCACAACAGGCTATCTATGGCCTTTGTGGGGTTGGGGTGAGGGGCCCAGAAAAGTATCACTCCTGGATGTGTCCTCAGGGAATTGCTTTTCTATAATGGAGTTGTATACAGCAGCTGGGACAGCAAGAAATCTAAGTACAGTAAATCCCTTACTTTTCAATATTGTAATAACAAATGCCAAGTTTCCAAAGAGAAAAAAAACACATTACTTTTTTGGGTGCCTTAAAGATACAAAAACTGCTCGTGAATGCATTAGGTTTTCCTGCTCAAAAACGCTTACCATTGAACTGAAGAGATCCATTCATTATCCTTCATTTTACAGGCAGCCGTAGGCAGAAGTATTTCCATAAGGATTTCTGTACACTCAGCAGTTAGTCACCTCTGCCGCTAACAAAGACTTAAATAGGAAATGCTTAAAAATTCCTAAAAATAAAGCTTGTACGGACGTTTTAAGATTATTTTTAATGCCTTGTTTTTTTAATTTACTTGCCTATAAAGAAAGCCAGCACAGACAGATGCAAATGTCTGCAAAACCAGGTGTTTTGGCCTCAAAATGATCCTGGACACTTGGCTGTGTATTGGAGGAATCCAGGAGCGGTAACCCCATGTTTTTTCACCGCAGGTCTGAACAATCCCGAATATGATGATGTCTGCACTGTACCAAGTAAGGCTAGGTACACACGTGCAATAATTATTGTTTGAAAACCAATGATCAACGATTATTCTCGAATATTTTGAACAATCGTATTGTGCACAATTCTGTACATGCTGTAACAATACGATCGTTCAAATATAATACATCAATAATAGACACACACTAGATACGATCATTGAAACAATGTAGGAAGTGACATGTACAGGAGAAAGTGTATCACTGAACAACCATACACACAATAGATTACGAACGATTGTCGCCCAATCAGATCTGCCTGAACGGTTGTATATTTCCAGTGAGATTCCACGCTCGTCAGCATCGTTGACTAGTCATTGTGCACTTTTTTTCTTAACAATTGTCGAACGATCTGACGCGGATCGTTTGTTTCCAATGACAAATATTGCATGTGTGTACGCAGCCTAAGTGTAAAGACCTGCAATCCAGATTAAACTTGTTTAACAGATGTGTGGTTTATCTATTTGCACCATATTCACAGCAAACAGAAGGACTGAAATGTAGCAGACGGCAACTTTGCCACCACAGATCTATAACTTTATGGAGCCGATGTTTTATAATCCAAGCAGGATGTCAAAAACTAAAAAAAGGTATTCACAGTTACAGGCCTTGAAAGGCTGCACAACAATTCCCACATAGAATGTTGCAGAACGTTGTGGTTTTCTTCAAAAGGAGTTCTGTACTGAGAAAAAAGGGGGGATAACTTTGAAGGATTTGGTATTTAAAAACGCCAGTCTTTGTAAGCTTAATACTAATCTTGGATTTTTTACCTAGCGACTCAAGGAACCGAGTCACTTTAGAATTTTCAGATATTACGGACTACATTGCTTGTTCTCTATGCACAGGTTTTCTTATGGGAAGCTACCAATGATGCTGGGATACATCTTTTTACTTTAGTCAATATTGATGTGACATAAAAGTAATGGGAAAGATGACAAGGAAGAAGACTTATTTTACGTCACCATACAGGGCACCAATTAACATACAACAAGGAGATCCTATATTCATATCATGAAGTCTCAGGAGAGCAGCATTAGCATCGCAGAGACCTGGCTGGCTGGCTGGTTGTTTAGCGTTAAGGACAACTGAAAGATATAGGACTTGTAAGACAGTCTAACCAAATACCACATCCAGTTACAATGTGATGTACAAGTCTCTAAAAGCATACAAAAATCTCCCTTTACCTTCCCTGACAGAACCAATTCTTCCTTAATTTTGTGTGTCACTCTCCCCCTCCGAGGAACTGCGAGTCAGAGAGGGAAGGTTTCAGCAAAGAAGGCTTTGTTGTCAATCAAGAAAGCAGTAGCTGGGACTGGATGTGGTCAGACACTAAATGACAAGCTTTAGGTTTGTGAATTAACAGGGATAATGTAGATAGCCATACCTCCTGCAATCAGATTTCCTCCACTGTAATGGCTCTGAATTCTGGAGCAGTGCAGCATTGTTGTCACACCGTCACAGGTGTATTGGGTGAACTTCACTAGCATGATCAACAGGTATTTGTGGAACTTATAATTATACTACTTATAATTAGTGCTGAGCATTTTTTTTATTGAAGGTTAGAGTTTAAATTTTACCCATCTAAAGCTCTATTTTTTTCCTATGGTAAACAGAAAAAAGATAACATGGACTTTTCCAATCACAACATGAAAGGAAGCATTATTAGAAAGTGCAGTGTATCATATTGACTTAATGCACCAGCTGCACATGACATTTATTAAAAGGTTTATTATCATATCTGGATGTTGATCATTCCATGGAGTCAGATGATGAAACTTTACAATACAGCATTTCAAGAACTCTCCTATGAAACATGTCTGCCTGTCAGCCAGCAGAAAAACCATTTAAAGAAAAACATGATCACAATTTAGTTTCAGAAGATACTTTGCTGTAAAACACAAGTTCCCAGTTTCTGTGTCAGCCAAGTAATCTGGAAATTATTAGTAACATTGTGTTAAAAGTCCTTAATTTATTAAAGGCTTAAACCTACAGCACCTAATCAGAATCCTGTGTTAGTGTGATATTGAAAAGAGGGAATTCTGGTTGTTTGCGATGTGCAACTACATGTAAGCACCATTTGCTGAATAAGGCGACTTGAAACTGTATTTATTATTTTATGGTAGAGATTTGCATTCAGGACTGTAGTATACAAGGCTCAATGATGAATAACAGTAAAATAAATGTGCAGTCCAGGGTCTAGCAACTTTTTCCCCTTTCCAACACAATTTTATTGAACATAAAAGCCTGTTTCCTGGAGTCTCTCGTTGCTAGTACTGATTTAGACAGCATAAAAATGAGACATATTTAGCAACAGCAGAATATGAAGCAATGATAAGGCACTAAAATAGTCAGTAATACTGTACACAGTAAATTACCAGGGAAAGATAAAGAATCCTTTGTTGGGTATAGGACTCCATGTCTCGGAAGATCTCAGTAGGTCTCGGTAGGTCAGAAATGGTGGTGGGAACGGTATAATTCACATGCCAAAAATAACAAAGTTGGTTTAGAAAATATTTATAGAGCCTGCTCCTACTATTTTTTAAATTGCACATGCGTATCCATGCATTTGGAAAGGCAGACCAACCCACCGAGTTCATAGAAATATAGTACATTCTGTGCTTCAGACAGCACAGCAACTCGTCACGTGCTGCTCAGGTGCACTTGAAGTGCCATTAACAATGAATGGAAACCCAGAGAATGTGTTGATCCATGTGTTAAAGCATGTTTTTCACAATGAACAAGTGTGAAGAAGCCTCATAGTTATTTCAGACATTAAAGTTATTTAAGGCAAGAACTACCAGTTTATGATCAATAAACTTGCCCACCACTTCCCACCGCTACATCTCCCCTCCTATTGTGTGTTACTCCCCCCACCTCCTAGATTGTAAACTCTTTGAGGCAGGGCCCTTTACACCTCCTGTGGCACTGTCTGTATCTGTCTGTCATTTGTAAGCCCTATTTATTGTACAGCGCTGCTTAATATGTTAGCACTATATACATCCTGTTTATTAATAATATTAATAATAATAGGGAACAAGGTTTTATTGCACACTGACCAAGAGGCAAAGTAATAACCTGTTTTCTATACACCAAAGTGAAGTATTTTTATTATGGCAAACTTTTCAGAGAATGGGCTACGCTTGTAATCCATGCATACTGTGCCTAATTAATACATTTAAAAACATTCCCCTTCTGACTGATTCCTTTACTGCTGTAAAAATCTCAAACCACTGAAATTGAAACATAATGTTATATATTACCATGGTGTACAATGAACAGTGAGTAGTAAATCATGTTTATCAATCATTCAAATTTCTACACAGTCCTTACACAAGCTTGCATTCTTCTTGTTATAATGGGTTACATAACCCCAGATTGATTATTTGATAAAAAATTAGGAAAGTATGTATGCTGCCCACAGCAATGGGGTTTCAGCAACCATTCCTATGGGGTAAGAATAGTCCACCATTTTACTTTCATGTTGCGTTCACAAATTCTAGTCAATTGTAACCACTAAATACGACAAAGTAAATAACAGATTTCTTCATATTAGGCCTATTCAGATCACATGCAGTTAGTTGCATAAGAAGTTCTAATTATAACTTGAGATGAATCTCAATTTGGCCAATATCTGCCTGTCAGTGTTTAACTATCCCCAGGATATGAATTATTCTGCATGGTAATCCTTGTTCTTGAAATAGACAATGACAGTGCTACACTAAACTGTGACTTCCAGGCTTGAAAACCTAGATGAAGCACTGATAAAAATGTGTAATTATTGAACCAAATAGAAAAAAAGCATATAATTTTGGGAGTTTTTTTAAAGGCCAGTTCATTAACAAAATAAAAAATATTTTAAAACCTTTATTTTAATTTGAAGTAAGTATACCACAATTTTCAATAAGTAAAAACATACAAAGTTGGCATGATCTCCTATGTAGACACCAAAAAGTGCATTACAACTTGTCAACGTGTTTTCGTTTTTCCAAAGTTGTAATGCACTTTTTGGTGTCTACATAGGAGATCATGCCAACTTTGTATGTTTTTACTTATTGAAAATTGTGATATACTTACTTCATATTGAAATAAAGGTTTTTAAAACAATTGTTTTATTATTTTTCTGTTAATGAACTGGCCTTAAAAGTCCCAAAAATATATGCTTTTTTTCTATTTGGTTCTAAAATAGGGATGTGGCTTTTTTATCTCCCATATTGATATAACTGTGTAATTAATTAATCAATAAGTTCATTTTAATAAAGAGAAGACACAACAATTGTACACAGTTTTAAAAACAAAAGAAGCTTATTTTATTCTTTATGGTTTGAAAGATCACTGGCTGGTTATACAAAACCTGAAACATTTTTTACATGTTTCAGACTGTATGTGTGGGTTTTATTTACTAAAAGTATTTGTAAGGAGTGGGAAAAAGATAAACCAGTTAGATTTCCCTGTTGTCTGTGTACAAACTAAATAAATCTGGGTCTCTAACTGCCCTGATGACCATGCTCACCAAGACCAAGTAATAAAAAATAATAAACAATGAGTAAAATATATTGTTACTAGAGCAAAAACTGAAGAAGAAAATGTGCCATCTGGGACATCTGTTCCTATCACACATCTCTAAGCTTGATTTTCTGTAACTGTGACAGTTGATAATGAGATATAAAACAACATCCATGGCTTGCAGTGTATTAGCAATGTTTGTTCACTCAGCCATGTCTGCAAACCTAAAAAAAAAAAAAAGAATCAGTTTTATTTTTTAAACTTTAAGCTAGGTTCCGACCTACCTCGGGATCAATGGATACTGTGCATCACCAAACGGCGGGCACATTCCCAGATGCTTGGTCATCACAGCACGGGTATTTAAATACCCAACAGTAGGCGGCGGTAAACTTCTCCCTGCCACCCTATTCATTCTTTTCATGGCTGCAATAGGTAGAAGCTACTTGTATCACCTCTCCCCTAAAGGCTTCTGTTCACTGGCAGGAGCCTGAGTTTGCCAGTCTGAATATAGACTTAAAATACAACTAAAACTAAAAAATCATTTTTTTAATGATGCCTGCATGCATCTGTTAGGAACATGCTTTAAATATTTTTCTACCCATCAAAAGATAGTCAAGAATGAGTGGCATATGGCAAGCATAAGAAACATTTGCAAAGTGCCCACTATAGATTCCAGTGGAGGTTTATAATTATTTTTTATTATTAATATTAATATTACATAGTATTTATCTAGTGCAATCATATTACGAAGCGCTGTACAAAGTCTATAGTCATGTCACTAACCGTCTCTCAAAGGGTCTCACAATCTAATGTCCCTACCATTGTCGTAACTTTTTCAATATGTCCTGTTGCCCTAGTCTTTATCTCCAAAAGGATACTTTTAATATTATGGAACTTCAAGTACTTTCACTACTGCAGTGACAAAGGATTACTGTTTTAACATTGAGCAGACGAGTGTAGCTAGAATGAATAACGTGTGGTTTCCAAGCAACTCTACAAAACATAAAGTGCTCTTTATGTATGTCAGTACTAGTTGTCCTCTTTAATTATGTTTTTCATTGCAAATATAAAGAGCCTCCATCAAAATACCACTGTGAATAAATATTATCAACATCTGCTGGTACATATTGCATTATACAATTATATAATCTTCTAACTGTAGAGCCCAATAATTTATTCTAAGCACATGCATAGAAAAGGAGAGAGTTTAGCCAAAAATTTTAATATAAGTAAGGAACACCGATATATGGCCCTTATTTATTGTACAATAATAATAATGAAACAGCATTTTCATTAGCACTAAATGTATTCTTCGTTTAACCATTCACAATGTTGAAACACTGACGTCAGTGTGTTTGTACTTTGACCTTTCCATTTTTATTATATACCCTACTTATTATTATTATTATTATTATTACTAAACAGTATTTATATAGCACCAACAAATTAATTATGCAGCGCTGTACATTAAATAGGGGTTGCAAATGACAGACACATACGGACAGTGACAGGAGGAAGGGAGGACCCTGCCCAGAAGAGTTTATTTTATGCCCAGTGACATCATTATTGAGGTTTTGATCTTGCAATGAACGCAAATCATAACTGGCACAAGGTGGAAATTGTATGACTTATATAGCTGTCTGAAAATATCACATCACCCTTTCCCAGAACTTCTATCCCAATTTCCAAGCCCTAATACAAGAAAAGAGTTATGCAAATAATAAAATACCTTAGGCTACGTTCAGATTGGAAATGAGGTTGTGGTGCAGGTACTACTTCTCCATGCCATTGAGCTGCTACCTAGGGTAAAGATGCAACATATATTCCATATAGAAAGAATGGGGATAGTATAGTACTGCTCATTGCAGTCCGCAGATGCTGTTTATTTAAGAACCAGTGCTGCAGTGCAAGTAACCCAGTGGGTGGTTCCAGGAGCTGTGCACAATCACTTGATCCTGCTGCAGGTCCAGTATTCTCTCCAGAAAATTTTTAAAGCTAGGTGGTAAAATGCTGTGGGTAGGTGGTGGCTCCTGTGCTGTGACTTAGCTTTTGAGTAATCACCTAAAAACAGCCAGGTGGTTACTGAAAAATGCCAGGTAGTGCGCTCGGCTAAAGGGGGCTGGGGAGAACACTGAGGTCTGAACCTTGCCTAAATAGGTGGATATCAGTCTGGAGAAAAGGCATTCCTTGGCAGTCTGCATTCACCTGCAGATAGTCCTAGGTAATGTCCATATGTGATGCTTACAGTCCATGAGGATGATAAAGGATGTCCATCAGCCAGGAAAAAAGGCAGGCTTCATCTGACTGCGTACATCGACCTCTCTTTCATTCCAGGCCTCACAAGGGGAAAAATTCTTCTGCATTGGCCCGGGTAACGACCTTTTCTGGAGGTCCACATGTGTCTGGTAAGTCCATTTGAGCACTCGTCGGGCCCGCACAGCAGGGGTCACTCCCAGACAACTCAAAATTTTGTGTCAGTTTTTAGCTTCACATAACGCTTAGCTTCCTCCACTGCAGCCCAAGAGACCTCGGCCAATTGTGTCACCAACAACCAGTTGGTCTCCTGCTGTGCTTTATCACTCTCTCTTTGTACTTCATAACTCTCTCTTAGTGCTTTATCTTATCTGCTGCAATCTTCGGTGCTTAATCCGCTCGGATCCTCCACCAAATGTGGTAGATCACTGGGGGTTGCTCACGGTAATAGGATGCTCACAGGGCAGATCAGAGGCAGCAGACTCCAAAAGACCAAAATAACAGCAGTTTTTAAATGTTTAGGCAAGTGTTACAGCACACTCCAAAGCTTCACAACAAAACAATAAACAGCAGCCGGCTGGGCATCTGGCTACCTCACTTAGGTGCCCTCTCTTCCTAACACATACACTATATCAGTACTGTTAACTCACAACTTTGTAGTACTGTTTGGCCGCTGGCTTTCCTGGAACCCTCTGTCTCTCTCTCAGCCTGGAACACCCTGGCTCCCTCTTCAGCCTGGAACACCCTGGCTCCCTCTTCAGCCTGGAACACCCTGGCTCCCTCTTCAGCCTGGAACCCTCTGGCTTTCTCTCAGCCGGCAATCCACTCTGGCTCTCTCTTCAGCCTCTTGCTGATCACTTCCCTCAGCCTCTTGCTGATCTTTTCCCTCCTTAAATGCACCTGAGTGCAGGTGCACATATCCCAGACAGGATTGGGTTGGGCCAAGGAATCCATCCTTTCACTCCCTTGGCCAGCTCCGGGGCTCTAAAGAACCTGGTTTTTCTTACTAAAAACCTATACAAACAACCACTATCTTTTCCCTGGAGCCATTAATAACACACATCTGTCACAGTATGTATTAAATCTATATAATACTATTATTGCCATCTATTGGCACAATACACAATGTAAAAAAGTTCCTAATTTAAATATAAAATATAGAAATATTTGTGCATCATGTGCAACATTCTAGCTCTGAACAGTGATGTTTACACTAAAGAATTAAACATGTAAATAAAGTTGGTCTATTGAAAAGCATATATTTCATCTGCTTCTTATTTTGTTTCCCAATTTTCATCATCCAAGAATCACTGAAAGAGACTAGAAATACAATGAAATCAGCTATATGGATTTTATTTGCTGTGCCAAAACCAGAAAGTTAAAAAGTACAAAGTAGCTGACTTGTACCTTCCCATGAGAACTCATATTCTGGTTAAGTGGCTGATCGAACAGACTAATGAGTCTTCTTTAAAATCGCAAAACAGCAGTATGAAAAGACTAAAATTAAATGGAAGCTGATCTGAAAATGAATTATTAATGTGCCACATGCAATGAAAGAATAAGTATAATGTAAGCTGTATGATCTGATTATACAAGAGGCTCTATTGGTGCAATGGAGTTTTAGACACGCTGATATTTATTATCACGTTAGCCAGTTTTCTATAAAGGCTAAAAAGGAGATTTTTGACTTTCGAGGCTTTCTATCTGGCTGCACAAACACAAAGAGGAGGTGTGCCAGGTATCAAATATCTATCCTGAGGGGATGGTGAGCAGCCAGGGATTTCTGCTGCATCCAATTACTGTCACTATCTGCTGGAAAGAAAATGATTAGGTAAGAGAAATACAAAAGGGAAGCCCACATCTTAACCTCTATGGTTCTGGGAAGCTTAGTCAGCACAGGAGAGGTTGTACAACAACACTGCACCAATGCTGCATCAGTAGGCATTCACAAAATGATTTCATGATGACTGCACTTGAATGTCAAGTGCAGTAATAGTATTGTATTATATAATATTACATTTCACATTGTTATAGAAATAGATACAACCTAATAGATATACAATACAAAATATGACATACACTAATACCAGTAATAGCTTTTAGGACCATACTACATTAGTTTTATAAAGACCAACCACTAATAATATTACCTCTTAGATTGTAAGCTCTTTTGGGCAGAGTCCTTTCCTCCTCCTGTGTCACTGGGCCTGATTTTTTTTAATATTAAAGCTCTCCAAGGCTGGAGAGGATACACCTTTATCAGTGAAGCTGGGTAATCCAGCAAACCTGGAATGGATTTGGTCCAGGATTCAAAACATTTGCTGGCAAAAGATTCGAGGAAATCCATTCCAGGTTTGTTGGATCACCCAGCTCTACTGATGAACGTGTAACCTCTCCAGCCTTGGGGTGCTTTCATGAATCAGGCTTATTGTGTCTGTCCCCTATTTAATATAAAGCGCTACATAATATGTTGACTTTAAATAAATACAGTTTAATAATAATTATTATTATTACTAAAACTGAACCAAAAAGGCATTGAAGAATCATAAATTCTAGTGTTGCAATGCCACAATTTATTATTCATTTGTAAAAATGTACTAAAATACCAAATATATTCTAAAGAAAATTGACATTGCTATGGGGAGCCAGTCCAAAAGCATGAAATCGTTACCATTACACTTCATAACAGCAATATATTTGTCAAAGAAGGCTTTTATTTTGGCTTGGAACCAAACTCTCTTCTCCACAGTTGACATGGTTACTTCCCTTTTTTGACAGCTATTTTTTATAGAGTGGTGCTGGAGCTCAATGACTACACTTGTACTACTAAATTATTTCAGAAATGGTATAAGTTTATTACCATATGTTTATTGTTATTGATAATAGAACCCTTTTGGTACTCCACTTGGTATGCTAATAATATAACGATGGGAGTGGGATAACCAGCATACATTTTTATATCCAGCCTACTTTATGTTATATCATTGCTCTAAATTTTCCTATATATTTTGTTTTATGTGCTTTCTTTTAAACTGGTATTATCTTGCACTTCTTCTGTTGTTTTGATCATGTTCTTCGACTGAAATTCCCAATAAAAAGTTTATCCTTTTAGATACTGATTTAGTCAATAATTTATTGTCTACAATAATGTATACTCTGCCTGAACCTGCTCAATTCACTTACATTTTTTAGATATTCTCCTCGCTGGTAATGTGTCTGCTTAACTTTGTTAAAATAGAGTATTGTTAAAAGGAAAAAAAAGCAATTAAAAATAAAACATTTTGAGGTGGAAAGATGTAGAATCAGATGTAGAATCTATTCTTGTGAAACATTTATTATTAGCATGTCATATTTTAGTTCTATGTCCACCAACACAACCACACAACAAAGTGTTTAGGACTACAGCGATGGGTCCTGGATGGGAGATATATCTCCCCATTATACAAAGCATGGGCTCTTTAAATGTGTATGTTTGGGAAAGAGTCCAGAGGTAAACACAGCAACTATGCAAGGGGTTTATTTATTTTCAGGGCTCTGGACTCTGGAATGGGAAGGAAGGGACTGGGTGGACCTTCCCATTCTTACTCGGGGATACCCAGTGGTTTGGTTGTAGCAGACTGGAGGTAGAACAGGTTTGCTATCAGAGGGGAGTGAGTGGAATTGCAGCAGGTAGGCTTCTGTGGAAACAAGCTAGGAATCTGTGTTGCTGTTATATGAAAAACTGTTTATTCTGTTTTGGGTTTACTAGATTTATGGATGGTGGAATCCTCTTTAAGAACTGTACTAAAGAGGACTGTACTGGGGATTCAGTGGACTCTGCGCCCACCTTTTTAAGCTGAGTTTTGTTTTATATATGCTGATGGAAGCTATTTTGTTTTGGACGGTAGTAAAGAGACTTGTATAAACTTCTCTGTGCGCTTGCTGCATGGGCTTATTATACCCCTCCATACCACATACAATATCCACTGACCTACCTAATATCACCTCTACAGCACATTTTGGGTTTTATCAATTTGACTCAAAGCAAACTGAACATTTTGTTTAGATATTATAGACCACGAACATAGTTATAAGTGGAAATGCCATGCACCTAGCAGGTTACAATCTAAAAACATAAAAAAACTAACAACAATGTTATAGGAAAAAAGTCAAATGTATCATCCTGATCACAGAATTGACAGAAAGTATTGTCATAGTATAGTGTTTATGGTCTTATATTGTAATCACTTGGACTGTAACTGTTTAACTTACTTCCCACTAGCGCTTAGAAGTGATGTCTTCTTGCTACCATACCAAGTTTACAGTCATGAATATATTTATGTATATATATATTAACAGACACTATTTCAGATATTACTTCTAATGCGGTACATGAATGTAATTACAGTAACACTATTGCAAAAAATATCTCACTCTGATAACTAAATGCAGTTACCTTTTACTTGTGACCAGGAGTCATGGATGTGAAATTTAAAGTGTCTCTAGACATTGCTTATCTTGTCTGCATTTCTTTATCACTTATATATCTATCTATATATCTAATATGTACATTGACATCTTAGCTGGCTACTTGTTGGTAAGCAAGTTTATAATTGGGAACCACCCTGACTGGTTCCTGATCACTGTGTTTGACAGGGGTACGGTCAGTAACAGAGCTGTCATAGAATTAGTGGCATACAATAGACATGACCCAGTCCACCTGTGGATGCAGCACAATGTGGCATAGGGGATTTCAAAAGATAATTCCAAAAAAATATGATTACAAACTAAGATAGCTCCAGATAAGAGTGGCTGTATATGCCAAAGAAAAACAAAGATAGGCAGAAATATATCCCTAAGTGAATATGCTGTTTTTCCCTAGTTAGTCAACCTCATAGCATCTAAAGGTTTAGTTATCCATTAAAGTTAATAATGAAATACATTATTTAACTGATTTAAGTTATACTTAAATAGATCTTTTTACAATATATTCTTCTCATTAAAAGATGCAGATTGATTCAATATCTTTCCTTGGAGCTGGTGCTTATACTTAGCCTTAAATGGCTCCATTTTCTCTATTATCTCTTCAACATATACCTAATATAAAATTCATTCAGAAGGTAGTGATATTTCAAAACACTTATGTTAATGTTGAGAATTGACCTGAATAATAAACTCACAAAAGCTATTCAGTATAAAGTACATCAGTATCTAAACAGGGATAAGGTGCTGCTGGCAGAGACATACCAATACCTGCCCATTGTGACAGTGTATTTTATCCAAGCTTGGCCATTAGGGAGGGGACAGTTTTTATATACTATGAAATTGCCAAGAGTTTAAGGGGCCCATAGTTATGGGAACTATAGGACCACCTTGCAGGGATTTTTAGTGGGGAGAATAGTATCAAATAAATTCTGTGTCGGGTTCAAGGCAAGAATACAATCAATATGAAGTGTAATCAGTTTTCATTAAAGCAGAAAGTTGCACTTTTAAGAATCTATGATCAGACAGGGCATTGTTGCAGAAAGGGACAGGTGATGTTCCTTCTGCAATGATCCTTCCTGCCTGACTGATCTGTGCACACATTAACTAGCAGTGTAAAGACTTATCAAGAAAGAGCTTGTGTACAACATAGAAAACCAAGTCTGACCACTATCATTTTTCCTCGAAGCCATGATTAGTGATGTCTGCAGCACACCTACCCTTAGATCTGGCCTGCTACCATAATGGCACACATTACACATCGTCCTTCAGGTAAAGTAGTTTTAACAGTGACTATTTTATATAATATTTACATTGTCAATTCTTTTTACAAAATATATCAGGCAGACTTTTTATGATTAGTAAAAAATACTTACTGCATATTTAAACTTTTCATTGTATTCACAGTCGTTCGCTTTGACTCGACGTTCCTCCTCTAAAAAAAAGAAAAACTTTATTGGGAGTTCTCATTGAAGCTGAGAATACATATATCAGACACACTGCACACTAACAATAGTTCTGAGTTGATATTAAGACTGGAATGCATTGGCATTTCAACTTTTATGACCTTATGCCAAGATTTTGTACCTTGTGCACAATTGTAAGCCGCTTTCACAGTGTGGATCCAATGTCTTTTAACTAATGTGGATTAACACAGCCTGAAAAATTATAGCCGGACAACATTCTAAAATTACATAAAAAATCCTTTATTTGGGCCTTGTTTGGAAACTATGCAATAGGCATACAAATCAACCTCAATGTGTATACTCTGTATCAAGCCGCTAGCCGTCAGGAAGCATAGGAATTTGGAAAATATTCACATATGTATGCAGAAAGAAAGGTTAGCAGAAATAAGAAAATACTATGAAGCTGAAAAATAGTAAATGCATTTCCTTATTTATGATTGAAAGGGCAATCTGGCATTCTACACAATACTGCAAACTGAGCTCTGCACTGGACTCTGAACTGATTTTATTAGTTTTAATGTTTGTAACTGCAGACTATACAACAGAATTCTTATTATTAATAATATTACTACTAATAATAAACAGTATT
This sequence comes from Pyxicephalus adspersus, assembly GCF_032062135.1. Lineage (NCBI taxonomy): Eukaryota > Metazoa > Chordata > Amphibia > Anura > Pyxicephalidae > Pyxicephalus > Pyxicephalus adspersus. Next base: position 131,678,783 of record NC_092859.1, read on the forward strand.
TATATAGCACCAACATATTATGCAGCACTGTACATTAAATAAAGGCTGCAAATGACAGACAGTGACAAAGGAGGTGGAGAGCACCCTGCCCCAAAGAGCTTACAATCTAGGAGGTGGGGGATCACACAATAACAGGGGAGATATGGAATGGTGGGAAGTAGTGAGGGTTGAGGAGACAGAAGAAGACGGGTAGGCAGGTTTGAAAGGATGGGTTTTGAGTGCTCTTTTAAATGAGCAAAAAAATGGAGCAAAAAAAAGGAGCAAGCCGAATAGGACGAGGAGGACCAGAGAGTCATGGCAGCTCTAGAAAGTCTTGGAGCCGTCCATGTGACAAGGTTATGAGTGAGGAATTTCAGAGAAAGAACAATATTTGGGGGAAATCTGCAGTTTTAAAAGCTGGCTGAGATTGGTAATTGGAAAAGACAATCAACAACCTGACTGAATAGCATGAAATTTCGATGTAGCATATTTACAAAGATTCACCAAACATTCCCTGCATATTGTTTCAACCTGCAGAAGGTTTGTGAATAAATGTACACCAAGGTTTTCCTAAATTTAAATTTTACCCTCTTCTAGCAGGCATACAAGGCAAAAGCACTTTGGGACCTGACACATAAAGCTGCCCTAGTGATTACCAACTTGGTGGAAATTTTGTTTTTGTTTAGAACACACATGCCAGTGTTCTTCCTAGAATTTTTTTAATCTGAATGGCAGTCCCTGTAATATGACCTAACTATACAAAAACAGCCAGGTGGTTACTGTAAAGTGGTACTGTAAACATTTTTGTAATGGGACGCAACTCATTTAACAAACACAATTGCCTTTAAATATGGATATATTTAAACACAGGAGATTCATGTAATGTTCATTCTCGATCGCCTAGGCACTAGTTGCATTTAAAAAAAAAAAAAAATTGTCTACCTTTTAATGTAAAGTGAAAATTCAGAGTTTAGGTATGCTTTAATGTCAATATATTCTCTATTCAGTATATTTACATAACTAATCATAAAGAAGTCATTGAAAAACTCAGTTTGTATGATTTTCTTTTATGCTGATGATCAGGACAATCACGTTGAAGGCTCCAGCGGTAGTCTGCCATCATGTGTCTATCCCATCTGCCCTGATACCTTTCTTCCATCACCTTTACACCTTGATGGAACCTAACCCCTTGTTCCTCACTGAAATCGCCAAGGCTTTCTGGAAATTTTTGCAAATGGCTATGGAGATAGTGTATCTGTACCTTTTGTACCAGTTCTTCATAATTTTGTGCTTTATGGTTACCCAAGAAGTTCTTGACAACCATGACATAGCTATGCCAGGCAGGAGCTTCAGTATCAGTCATATAACTTGTGAAAGTTGAATCATTTATCAGTTTCCGAAACTGGGGTCCATCAAAAATGTATGCTTTTAATTTTTCAGTACTCAATCCGGGGAGAAATCTACAAATTTCGAAGCAATCACCGTCCTTGTTCAGAGCTGTAACAAATTGCTTCATTAATCCCAACTTTATGTGTAGTGGAGGGAGAATTATTTTTTCTTTGTCAAACATTGGCTCCTTAATGATGTTCGCTGCACCTTTTTTAATAGTTCCCTTAGAGGCCATGTCACCTTTTTCCAGTGATTCTGCTTTGCTCTACTATCCCACAAGCAGATGAAGCATGGGTACTTTGTGTATCCACTTTGCTGTCCAAGTAGGAAGTTCACCATTTTTCAATCAACACATATGGACCATCAGTGTTCATGATAGCAAAGCTTTTGTAAGACCATTTGATATTTTCATATTCTTCTTTAAGTTTTGTTGAGTGACCAATTGGAATTGATGCATAGCAGTTGCCATTATGCAGTAAAACAGATTTCAAACTTCGAGTGGAACTGTCTATGAAAAGCTGCCAGTCTTCTGCTCGGTATTCTGGTACTTCCATATGGGCTAGTAGTCCAGGGATTTTACATCAGTACACAAAGTCTTCATCTTCACTGAAATATGGTAGGAGTGTCACCTCTCTTGTCCTATAAACAGTTATTTTAACTTCTGGTCTCAGACAGTTCTGATGCTTGTTTTGACAGACTTAGGTCACATATTAAATCATTGAGCTCTTCTTGGGAGAACTGCTGGTTTGATGAAACACTTCCTTCATATTCACTTCCACTGCTAACTCCTGGATTACGCTCCAAACCCTGTATTATCCTCAATGTCGGACACAGCAATATCATGGAGTGTACTAAACACTGGTATGGAAACATCAGCACAATGCGGCAGGGGTCGCCTTGCTGAAATCAAATTAGGGTATTCCCACTTGTTATTCTTATAACCATTGAAACCGTTTACATTCACAGCACAAAAATAACAATCATTATGATGATTTTTGGGCTGTCGCCATACCAAAGGGACACCAAATTTCAAACTTTTCAGTTTTCTTTTTTAAAAATGATGTAGACACTCTACACAAGTTTTGCATACCATATAAAGAGCCCTAAAATTATCTTGGTCCCCCAGTTTAATACCAAAATAAGCAAGATATTTTTGTTTCCCAAATTCTGTAATGTTTCATTCTCTTCTTTTTTGCTGAGAATATTCACCACAAATGAAGCAAAATACATTAGGGTCATTTAAACAACTTCTTCTTGAAGAACTCATATTTCTGTTAAAAAAGAAAATATATGAATAAAAAGAAGGCAAATGAAAGTTTCATGAAAATAATGCTACATTTAACATATAAAATGCAAAACAAAAGTGTAAATAAGGATTGATAATAATATGCTGTGTTAACATTTGTTGTTGGTAAAATTGTCTATTCTGATTCCTGTATCACAAGAACTAGAGCCATTTCAATTAAACTGATGTCATTTCTGGATTCAGCAGACCTGAAATACACTAAATATATTGAAAAATCCTTGGCAAGTGAAAAAAAATATTTTAGTTGAGCTGTGTTTTTTGAACATGTAAACTAAAACATATATTTAAAACAAAGGTAATAAAGGGTCCTTTCTACAACTGCAATTGTCATTGTGCAGTATAGGAAGTACATTTTATAAAAGGAAAGAGTTGCACTTTAAATACAATTTCAAAACTGCTATTTCCTAAACATTTTCCAAAACAGGAAAAAAATACAAGAAACAGCTGAGAACTGAAATTGGTAAACCTCTCACAGTAATAAAAGCACTAAAAAAACATTCCACAAAATGAAAATCAAAATTCTATTTTTCTTAGAAACTCATCTTATTGACCAACTGCCCAACCTATATATTGATTCTAGTAATGACATCTTTAACCTTCCTATACTCTCCCTTTAAACTCCCTATTACAAATATTTTCCCGGGCTGAACCTACTGTATGAAATGTATTAAATGGACCTAAACTCTTTTTTATTTCCAATCAGGTGCTATTATTTTTTTGTATATTCACTTAAACTGGAATAAACTGTATCTATTCCCTTGGATTAGGCAAACCATCATTGTTAAGTGTTCCCTTTGTTTAATTTAGTTTTGATTTATTTTAAAAATTGTAGACCTACAGCAAGGGAAAGAAGTATTTGATCCCCTGCTGATTTTGTACGTTTGCCCTCTGAGAAAGAAATGACCAGTCTATAATTGTAATGGTAGAATATTGTAGCTGTGAGAGACAGAATACCAACAAAAGAACCCTCAAACCCAGTGCTCCAAAGTCAGAGTTTAATGTGCATCTTAATGAGTATAAGTATTTGATCCCCTATCAATCAGTAAGATTTCAGGCTCCCAGGTGTCTTACCTGTATGTGGGTAACGAACTGAGATTAGGAGCACCCTCTGTAGGGGAGTGCTCCTAATCCAAGCTGCAGTTTGCCAATGAACATCTAAATGATCCAGTGGAGAACTGGGTGAAAGTGTTGTGGTCAGATGAGACCAAAATTGAGCTCTTTGGCATCAACTCAACTCGCCGTGTTTGGAGGAGGAGGAATGCTGCCTATGACCCCAAGAACACCATCCCCACCGTCAAACATGGAGGTGGACACATTATGCTTTGGGGGTGTTTTTCTGCTAGGGGGACAGGACACCTTCACCACATCGAAGGGACAATGGGCGGGGCCATGTACCGTCAAAGGCATTAAAAATGGGTCATGGATGGGTGTTCCAGCATGACAATGACCCAAAACACATGGCCAAGGCAACAAAGAAGTGGCTCAAGAAGAAGCACATGAAGGTCCTGGAGTGCCCTAGCTAGTCTCCAGACAGGTTGACAGGGGATCAAATACTTATTTCACTTATTACAATGCACATCAAGCTCTGACTTTTGAGCACTGGGTTTTAGAGGGTTCTTTTGTTGTTTTTGTTTCTCTCACAGCTACAACAAACCTACCATTACAATTATAGACTGGCCATTTCTTTGTCAGAGGGCAAATGTACAAAATCAGCAGGGGATCAAATACGTCTTTCTCTCACTGTATAGACTGGATGTGGCTGCCACCAACCTGTGCCATTTAATTCTACTAGCATGTATCTTACTGTAGCAGACATTATCTAGGTGAAAAAACATAACTAGAGGTTTTTAGCGTTTTTCTACAATACAGGCAGGACAAATTACTAATTAAGATTCAAACAATAACGATTGCTGCTGTCTGACAATTATTTATGCAACGTTCAGTTTTTGGGTTTAGGGTTTTCACAAAATGAACTTGCAAGCCCCCACCTCCACAATCAAAAATACTAATTAAAAGTTACAAATCAAGAAGAAAACTTCTTATCGGCATCAGTGATCTCACTGACCTGCACCAAGGCCTCCTAGGAAACTCTGGGAAAAGAGGCTCCTGGAGAATTTTGCAGCTCTTTCTAATGGTATATATAGTATCAGTGAGGCCTATAGTTGTCACAGGTGCCTATGGAAAGTGACCAGAAGCCTGGCATTGAGAAAAGTTCCTTGTCCTTTTTGTCTTCTCAAGTTTTGGGTTTTTAATTAATGTCTAATATACAAGGCACACACAAGTAAGCCTGTCAGGAACATACTGGTACCATAGATCTGCAAGTTCTTGAAAATCTATTGGCCCATCTTAATTGATAAACAGAAAAGTTTGGTCAATGCAAGGCAAATCAAAAGGTTTACAGTAATGCTGGTCCTTAGAGCTGCTTTTTACTGCCTTGGCTTGGTTAGCTATCAGGAGCGAAATAAACACTCAATACTTGAGTGGTGCGGAGTAAAATTTTACCTACTGTCCTCTCACGTGGCAGCGTTGGTGCTTAGAAGTGGCCCCACAAATCAGCTCCGGACTTCTACTCCTAACTTTCCTATAGAAAGGAACCACTGCTTTGCTCTCCAAGCTCAAAGCAAAGGGTTATTATAGAGTTATTATCATTAACTTGTATTCATATAGCGCCAACATATTATGTGGCACTTTACAGTCCATATCACTGTCATATCACTGTCAGAATAACAATTGTTATTTTTAGCAATTTTTGTGGTCATTGCCAATAATTATTAATATAACTTATATAGACTTATAAGTTATTTCAGCCTTCTTAACTTTGGAACTGCCACTAAAAGTTTTTGTTTTGTCCATGACTAAATGGTCCCTGTTCATTGGTGGTTTATACTGAAACTTACTGAGAGACATAATTGAAAGTTTTCTTCGAATTGCAGAGATTTTGTAACTGTATGTGGCATGTTTTGCTTGTCCTTAATATTTTAACTTTTATCTTGTATTACCTTTCACTTATTCATGGTAACAAGAGCTTTACAAAATTAGAAGTGAAGAAAACGATCACCCTATATAAATACATAAATCGTCCAAATGAAGACAAATATTTATTTTAGAGTCATTGCAAAGGACAAGGGGGAACTCTTTGTGTTTGGAAAAGTTTAAATTTAATCTCTGCATACAAAGGGATTTTAAATTTTGCAGTTGCACTAGTTTCTGATCAGTCAAATCACATGGTGGCACTGTATAAAAAACAATGAGCAATCCGAGTCTGAATAAAAAAAAAAAAGACCTAACTATACAAATACAACAAGAAAATAAGCAAAACAGTCAGACCACCAACTACCTTTTGGAGCCACTTTTATCTTCATTGCAAAATGCTCGGGTAGAGTCGTTCACCAGGCAGCTATAGTGTTCAGCCAACTGGACCAATATCATTTAAATGTCAAAAAATTTCCAGCTTTAGGAGAGCAGAGACTACAAGATGCGTGCTCGTTTCAGCTTACTGCACTATTACTTGAGCTGTCAGAAAGCTGATGTGTACAAGAATCGAGCCTAACAGCACCTGCATTATTTATATTATGGCTGAATATTATACAAGAAAGTCCTGGGCTACACATGCCAGGCTTCAACAACTCCGTTTTCTATTAACTTAATTTCCTCTCATGACTCATTAAACCCAATGCATGAAATAAACCTATTTGAAAAGGCACAAAACCACCTTTGAAATAATAATACATATACGAACGGGAGATCAGCATGCTCCTTCTCTCATCAGTCATAAACTGATTGTTTTGACTCACACTTACTAAGGCAGCCAATATAATTAAAGCTAAACACCAGTTTTATCTTCAAACTTGCACAGCTGTAGGGCCCCGTCTAATGTACGGAAATTACTTATTCTGATTTTACTGCATACTGTAAGCTTTTCATTCAACCTCATTTCCTGGTTGGACAATGTCCAGCATTATCCAGCCCTTGTTACATATGTCATATAGTCCCTGGCCCCTCTAATTTAATCAATTTGATTTTAGTTCAATTATGATGGCCCACATACAATAGCACCCTGTCTAGGAACACTCCACCTAATTACCATCCATAAATTATGTCTCCCAAAAAACAGGCTACTGCTTAGAGTTCTGCAAGCCCATTCTATGAGATGTAAAGTGTTTGCATTGCAAAGAAACACAGTAATAATGTAAGGGTGTGGTTTAAAAAAAAATATTACCATGAGGAAGAGAGGGAGACCAGGAAAGACAAAATATAGGCAGGTTAAACTTGTAAAAGTGCTATCCATCCCAGTTATAGCCAATGGAGAACTGCACATGCATGACCTTTTCTACTGTAAACAGTCATTCTACAAACCATGATATTACTCTCTAAAGAAGATTTGGGAGGATGGGGGCTAGGGTTAAGGTAATTATATTCTTTTTTTTTTTTTTCATTTTTTCTTCCATGCTTATAGTGTTTTGGCATGTCATCCATCTCAGGAAAGAAAAATAAAGAGTTTCCCTGTGGACACAATTAGGACATATATACAACAGGGTACAATCAAGAAGTAGACATGATGCAGCCTCAATACAATATCAAATTTAATTAAACAGGAGCATTAAATTAATGCTTGCTTCTCCTTTATTGCCTATGAGTACTATCAAGGTGGCCATGTTCAGATTTTTTAAATGTCAGGCTACATTTTTTATTTCATTTAGAATCAAGCAAACTTAGAATTGCACATTCAGATTTAGCATGTGATTTCTCATTCCTCTTTCCTGTGTTTATGAGGACAGTTCTAGGACTGTTCCTAGAAAGAGATCAGTACAGAAATGTGTAGTAGATGGAACAGAGGGGAATGGTTTCTTGTTCCTGGGATTGCAAGGTGTGTATTGCTGTATAGGTGATGTACAATGTCACTGCAATGAAAGAAGCCCTGTATATCTGTGACTTGAAATTAGAAGTATGTTAAACATCTGAGCTAGAAGACCGAGAACTTTTATATAGGAAATTCACTGTGACCAGATACCGGTCCCGATTAAACCATTAAAAATGTTACAATAAAACTATATTGTGCCCTTTATGGTCAGTTTGGAAGCATACTGTGCATAGTTTGGTTCCTGTTTATTAAATATGATTCTGTAAGTTGGAGTTTCTGTCTTAAGGTGCGTACACACTTCCAATTTTTATCGTTCAAAACGAACGATCGATTGGGCAAAAAATCGTTCGTAAAAAAGTAACCAACGACGCCGACAAACGAGGAAAGTCGTTGGAAACGAACGACCGGACCGGCGGATCGGATTGGACGACGATCGTTGAACATCGTTCGTGTGTACGGTCGTTCGTTGATCGTCCATGATCTGAGCATGCGTAATGAACGAACGTTCGTTCACTTTCCTGTCGTGCACATAGTTCCTCTATCGCTCAAACGATCGTATCTATTGTGTGTACAATATCTACGAACGATCGTGTCGTTATCTCTATGTGCAGGATCGGTGCTATACGATCGTTCGTAGATATCGTGCAGGATCATTCGTCGTTCGTTTTCCAACGATAATAATTGGAAGTGTGTACGTAGCTTAAGCCTTCGCTTTGTGAAGAATTACTAAAACAATGGATATCCCACTGACCAAGGGCTGTGCACAATAATTGATTCTGACTCCAGAGTCCTGTCACTAACAATAGGGTTTAAAAGAACATTTCCTAATAATTTCAACAGCCTTGTTTGTAGTTCCTACTTATATTGTTGGTCTACATAAATGAAACAATGACAATCATGCATGCTGTGCCTGGTATGTTAACAATATATTATTATTATTATTATTATTATTAATAAACAGGATTTATATATCGCCAACATGTTACGCAGCACTGTACATTAAATAGTATATGAAGAAACCTCAGAAATAAAGTTACGTACCAAGCTTTTTAGTATTTCTACAAAGCATTGTAGAATCCGGTCACCTCCCAAAGTAGCTATAGTATGGCCTGTAAATAGCAAACAAAAAAGTTAGCAATCGTGATGAATTCTGCGTGGCTTTTCAGAGAATAGCAGAAATAAAAGTGAAAGACATGAAAGGAAACAGCTGAACATTTATTCATGCACTTTCTAAAAGATTAACTAATTTCTGTGAATTTCTGCAACTTGAAAAACAGTTATCAATATTACACAGATGTGGCTCTGAAAAGCAGAGTATTCTGCAAATATTTAAAAAGAAACTATCTGATAATGTTAGTAAGACATTAGGTTATAGTCAAATCGAGGCACGGAATAAAAAAATAAAGGCATTTTCAGTAACATTTGCATGATACGTGTATTGTGGGGTCTTGTAGTAAAAGTATGCTGCCTGTTTCTGGGTAAAAATATGAAAAATAAACAACTTGCAACAAGTTTAAACATGTACATTTTTTTTAAGAACACAAATAGACACCATCAAAACTGCTTTTCTATCAATATAAGTCAAAAGGAACAGAGTAGAGGCTTGAAGTAGTTTATTGCTGCTTAGGCTGGGACCAAATACAAGTCAGAGTCACCTGTGAAGGGTCTCAGAATCATCTAAACTGATGTTACATGCAAGCAGATTCACCAGAAAACATGCTGTATTTCTAGATGTGCACAATTACAGTAATAAGTTTCAGAAATTATGAGAAAAGTGATGCAGGGTTTTACCTCCTGCAGAGCTTTATTTGCTGACCTTAACTTCAACAAAAGTGATCTCAAGCTACTTTTGGCACAGCTGTCATTCCTTACTTTCCCACTTTGAAGAGCAGTCTTCATATATTCCTGAGAATCCAGCGGGCAGTTAAGGAAACCAACTGTATGGGATCACTATAATCCTTAGTAATTTCTCTATAGGAATAAATGAAAAAAAATGCTAAAAGGATAGGACCTAGGAAAATCAGCTCAGAAGATCCCCAACTATTGGACCAAGGTGGGGAAAGAGAGGTTGTTATGAATGGGGACACAAACGACAGTTATGCTGAGTATATACTTTCACCAATTTACTCAATGCAATTAGCAGTCTCTACCTTGTGCCCACTTCTCCTGTTCTTCCCTATCGTGCTAAATACACCCTCATCAAGGGCCTGGTCTGATGTTCCTGAAAACAAATTACAAAAGCTGTTGTTGTGTGGATCAGTCAGTTGATTTGTTGCATTCACACCACATGCCATACCATCAGTTCTGAAGCTACCTTGGTACGTATTTGGGATGCACAACACAAGCTTTTGCATCCTGTAAAAATTTAGAAACCTATCTTAACAAATACGTATCTTCCTCATTGCAGCAGACACACTATCTGAAGCAATCAAAATTCTGCACAACTGTTATTCGGCCCTCCCATCAGGCACGTTGTCTTGGTGTCGCTTCCAATTCTGCCCTCTCATTTACTCCCATATTCAGAACATTTCCAGGTCCTGTCACTTTCACCTGCCCAATATCTCAAAAATCTGCCCCTACCTGTCCCCTCCTTGTACACGCTCTTATCTCTCATCTGGACTACTGTAACCTCCTCCTCTCTGGTATTCCACTAACCCGACTCTCTCCTCTACAATCTATCATGAATGCTACAGCCAGACTCATCCATTCTTCCCTCCGCTCCTCTTCCGCTGCATCTCTTTGTAGTTCTCTTCATTGGCTTCCATTTCACCTTAGAATCAAATTCAAGCTCCTGTGCTTTGCCTTCAAATCCCTACACAGTTATTGTCCCACTTACCTTTCTGAAAAATACCCCTCACCCAACCTCTAACCCCTTTCTTATTCCTCTTTACTTGTTATTGTATACAATGTTTTGTAACTATATGAAGCTTAGAGTGAGTTACCCTCCTTTTTCTACCTATGTAAAAACCTGACTGTAGGATTGTCTGTTTATTTTGTAAATGTTTTGCTTCTTTTTTTTTTTGTAAAATTTATTTAAAAATTTACTGAAATTAAAAAAAAATACTCCCCTAGCCGCACTCTTTGCTCTTCCAATGACCTACTAATGACTTCCTCACTCATAACCTCATCACACGCACGGCTCCAAGACTTTTCTAGAGCTGCCCAGACTCTTTGGAATGGTCTTCCTCGTCCTATTTGGCTTGCTTCTACTTTCTGCTCATTTGAAAGAGCACTCAAAACCCATCTTTTCAAACTTGCTTATCTGTCTTCTTCTGTCTTTTGAAACTACTCCCACCACTACATATCCCCCCTCCTATTCTGTGTTACTTCTCCCACCTCTTAGTTTGTAAGCTCTTGGGGACAGGGACCTCTTCTCCTCCTGTGTCACTGTCTTTATCTGTCATTTGCAACCCCTATTTAATGTACAGCGCTGCATAATATGTTGGCGCTATAATATTCCTGTTCAATAATACCATTCTTTTTCACTGTAGTTATGTTACTTTTAGATACAGAGATTTCATAAATGTCTCATAACTTACATATGACAAAACCCAGAAAACCCTGACATATAACCTTTTCTGAGTACTGGTTTTACCTTGAAAAGGTATCTGTGTGATACTGATACCATGCTTACCAGGAAGCAATCTAATGTAGCACATGAAAAAATAAAGAGCAGTTTAAATAGGAGAACAAGATGGTCATCAGGCCAAGGCGTACAGATAAACCTTGATATGTTATAGGAGCAGTACTACTAAGACAGTGACAGGGATTGTAAAAAAAACTATGTCATTGATAGGGGTGCTTACACAGGCTGCCTTTTCATCATAGGGTTATGGGTTACAATATAAATCTTGTGCTCCTACTCAAAGACCCTTGGAACTATTAGGGATACGTAAAGAGGCTTTTGAGCTGTTTATACCCCCTATACAGGTCAATTAGATGCAAATTATGGCAACTATAAAATAATAAAATGCAAATCAAAGCATTTCTAATTTAAAATCACCTGAATGCATACTATATTCAGACATTCTTCTGGTTCCCAGGTATATGAACACTGTGCCCCAATTACTGCCACTGTCACTTTTGTTAGACAGTTTGGTTAGGTAAGGCAAAATATTAAACAAGGCATGTAACAAAGACACAAGATGAATACTATTGTAACATGTATTAACATGATACAGTTATGAATACACAGTGACATTGATTTACTAAAGGAGTAGCAGCAGTTTCATTAGCAAAGTGAATGTTTAGGGCAAAGCAACACATGTATCATGCAATGCTGTAACTAATGCAAGCAATACCACACAGTGCTGCAAGTCCTTATCTTGCAACGTAAATGGTGGAAAATAAGGTTATTAATAATCTCCTAGATTGTAAGCTCTTCTGGACAGGGTCCTCTCCTCCTCCTGTGTCACTGTCTGTATCTGTCTGTCATTTGCAACCCCTATTTAATGTACAGCGCTGCGTAATATGTTGGCGCTAAATAAATCCTTTTTAATAAGAATAATAGTAATAATAAACAGGATTAGTATAGTGCCAACATATTACCCAGCACTGGGCATTAAATGAGGATTGCAAATGACAGACAGTGACACAGGAGGAGGAGAAGACCCTGCCCCAAAGAGCTTACAATCTAGGAGGTAGGAATGTTTATGTTGTATGAACCTAATTAGCAATATTGTTATTTTTGTTTTTAATTTTTATCTCATATGAGTGAATAAAGGCTCTTTATTGACAAGACCTCACTTTGCTGTATATTTTCACCATCCCCCTCGCCTTGAGAATAATGTTTCTGTGTGTAATGCTCCCCTGCCATTGAATTACTATTTGCTATTTGCATAAGCCTGTGGTGCACAGCTGGTAGCCTCTGATGCAGGTATAACATTTTCTCTTTGAAAGCAAAATATCTGCAAAATATATAAAAATTAGTGTCAAGTAAATATCTTTTTTCATTTTCTTTAGCATGTGTGCGCATCTCAAACCACCTGTTACATTAACAGTTGTCAAAATCTGTAATTTGTACTTCTGATTGCAGCACAATTATATTTATTTTACTTGGCAGCCAAGACATGCCCCAGATACTAAATAAGTATGAACAGCAGTTACTAAATGTCTTGAAAATATCAGACATCTGATCATTCTTTATTTCTAGCGGTTTTCCGGCACAAGTTCTCTCTTTTTTATATATAAAGCAATAACCCAATATATGTCATAGAACAATTAATTTCAACCCAATCTTGCCATTCTGTAAAACAGATGTCCCTAAAAATTTTTAACTTGGGATCCAAAATAAAATATAGCACCATAATGGCACACACACAGACATTACGGGCCTGATTTATAAAAGCTTTCCAAGGCTTGACAGTGTACACTTTCATCAGTGAAGCTAGGTGATCCAGCAAACCTGGGATGGATCTGGTACAGGATTCCAAACATTTTCTAGCAAATATCAAATGACTTTGAAGAAATCCATTCCAGGTTTACTGGATCATCCAGCTTCACTGATGAAAATGTTTCCTCTCCAGCTTTGGATAGCTTTATTAAATCAGGCCTTACATCTAAACTTCTAAATTAGCTGCAGCAATGAAACAAAAGAAGAGTCTACTTTCTGGACTGCAGAAGTGAAAGGTCCTTTTTAATATTGTTATTATATTGTATTTATATAGTGCCAACACATTACACAGCGCTGTGTGTTACACAGAGGTAGCAAATAAAAGACTGATACAAACAATGTCACAGGAGGATGAGAGGATTCTGCCCAAAAGAGATTGTAATCAAAGAGGAGGAGAAAGGAGCACACAATAGGTGGGGTAATATGGAAGAAGACGGGTAGGCAAGCATAAAAGAGGAGTTCTTTTGAATGTGCAGAAGCAGAATGTTAGGAGCAAGCATAATAGTATGAGTCTCAGAGATTGGAGCAGCCCTACAGAAGTCTTGGAGTCATTCAAGTAATGAGGTTATGAGTGAGGAAGTCAGTAGTAGGTCATTGGAGGAAGAGACTGGCTAGGGGAGTATTTTTCTATCAGGTCAGAAAGGTAAGTGGGACAAGAACTGTGGAGGGATTTGAAGACAAAGCACAGAAGCTTGAACTGGAGGTGAAATGGCCAGTGTAGAGATTTGCAAAGAGAAGCAGCAGAAGGAGGAGTGATAGATAAGTATGATTGCTCCCTATTTAGGAGCCTACTGCCTGGATGATGATATTGCCGTGAAGGACCCAGCCTGCAGTAGGTGAAGACAAAGCTGGATCACCTGTCTCCACTCCAAGAGAAGGCGCCAACTAGGCACATGTGACTGTCCACGTCTTTGCAAAAAAAACTGCACTGGAACCACTTTTTTTACTTTTCTGAATTGTGGAACAACTAGATAACTAGTAATACATTCCTGACATGTCACTAATTTTCTAATTAAAAACAGTATTTAAACTCCAAGCAAGTGCCTATGTTTGAGAAGTGTAACTGAGTGTTATTAGTGAGCTTCAGACAGAAAGAAGTATTTCTTCAGTCTTTCCTTCCTGGTGGTCACACGTCATACGTTTGTAGCATGTCACAAAGTGAGGCAATAAGGGTTGATCTGCCTAAACCAATCTTTATACAAACAGCCCAAAACATAAAGGCTACTGAAAGGGTATCAGGATTTATAACAAACTGTAAATAATACGCCTGGCCTTGAATGATGCTACAACACTGCACTGATCCTTAGCAGAAGAAAGTAAATCAATTACACATCCCCTTTAGTTTACTGTAGTCGGGCTAATGAGAGATATGATATTGACTCAGATAAAATAAAGGCCTGAGAATGAAATGATATAAAATAAAAGCAGTAACATAAAATAAATATTTAAGCACTCTTGAATCTGATTGTTTAATTAAGCAATTTTTAATTTATGAATATGGAAAATGTATAATGCAGCAGTTCGGAAAGCACTGATCAACTGCTGAGAGCAATATCCACCCGCTAAGTGCAAAAATCCACCTGCTGAGAGCAATATCAAAGGCAAGCGAGGGCCGCCTGCAGCTTTTTAAGTCACTTGCTGGGCACCACAACTATCACTCTTTGTGACTACAGCACTAAATTGACATAATTTTTAATTACTAAAAAAGCAACGTGGTTATAGCTCAAAGTGAGAGAATCTTTGAACTGCTCATGTTTTTCCTTGGCTAGACATATTTTACAACACGATTCTGTGCTACCCAGAAACGATTAAATCCAAAACTCATACAGCCAATAAGGTTAAATGTTTTTTAAGCATTCTGTTTTGCTAGGAAGAATCTTACTCTCATTTCCTCCTCTATACTTTCCTGTATCCAAAAAAAATTCTCAACAAAACATTAAATTGTCTAGCTTGGTTCAATCCACAAAGCATGGTTAATCCTTTAAATCAGGGGTTGGCAAACTCCGGCATTTAGGCCGGAGAGGGCCTAGCCGGTAGTTTATTCTGGCCTAACGCCCCCTGGCTGAGCCAGTCTAATGCCAGGGGGCATTAGGAACTAGCGGAGCCGGAGCTCCGGTGCCGCCTCCTTGCTGTTGCTCCCCTATTTACCTCAGCCAGCGTTGATACTTCCACCGGCGCTGTAAATAGGGAAAGCTATCTGAAGGAAATCCCTCTCCTCTGCAATGCATACGGAGGAAAGAGATTTCACTTCAGGGGGTCTTCCATGGTGGTGGGTGGGGCCATTAGGGCGGGACTAAAATTCGGGCCTACTGTGCTCCCACCCACCCCTGAAATGGCCTAGTGGCCATAAAAGTTTGCCGACCCCTGCTTTATATCATGTATACACTAAAGTGTACTTCCCTTTTTCATATTTTATGCTTGCCTTCATCTCTTCTAACATTATATATAAGCTCTTGGGGCCAAGGTCCTCTCCCTCTCCTGTGTCAATGTCTGTAACTGTCATTTGCAACCCCTAAATATTGTACAGCTCTGCATAATATGTTGGTGCTATATAAATCCTGTTTATTATTAATAATTTTATTAAAAATTAAAATATATAGCAGCCAGGATATTCATGTAATGTTTTAGTCACTTCTTTCCATGTGTACTTTCTTTATTGTAATATGTGTCCAGCCATTGTAACGAAATGACAGTCACCATGTTCTGTTTTCTAACCTGGGGGGATGGATCATGCATGGACCTCCAACCCTATGAATAATATTTATTGGAATGGGCAGAATTAAGAATATGCAGAAATTGGAAATTGAGTCTTTAGCCTGAGTTTTGGGCACAGCTGCTACTTATCACCTACCTATCCTCATACACTGCACACCCAAAAGATTGGAGATGTATTAAACAGGGCTGAAATTGTCAAATGTTAGATAACTTAAATGTGTTTAAACAGTCGGGACAACTGTGTTGGAGCAAAATGCATTTGTATGTGTTTAAATGGACAACAATATAAAATATAAGAGGTTTTATTTACCTAATTTTCACTGCAGGAAACATGAACCAAGAAATTAAAAGGGAGGATAACACAAAACAGGTCAAACCAAGTCTTTGAACTGTGTTGTTTTTTTACAGGCATTGCAGTATACTTTCCGTCTTTCTCTTCATAACTAACCACAACCAATGCAAGATAAAGATCATTGGGGGCTGGAAGAAACATGAGTACACACTTCTTCAAATCAGCCTTTGCATTTTTGAGAGACAGAAAAGAGCCGATGATGAGTGTGTCTGTGAAACTTTTTTGAGCTTTACAAGTAGGGGTTCTCAGATCACCAGATCTCCCATTTAATGGAATTGGGTCAACTGGTAAACTATGGCAATGTCTGGATGCTATCTGTATGCATCTTAAGGTTTGGGCAATGCAAGGTCTGACCTTGTGTACAACTTGCTGGAGGCAAAAGAGCACACACAAAACATGACTTGGTCTAAAAACTGAAGACTTAGGCTATGTACACAGGTTGGACTTTTGTCGTTGGAAAGGATTGTGAAAGATCCTTTCCAACAACAAAAGACTGAAAGATTCACGAACGAGCGCTGTACTTACAAGACTGTTCTGCTCTATGCAGAGGGGAGAAGGGAAAATGAGAAAGCAGCACCCCACTGCTCTCTCTCCCCTTCCCTTCTATTGCAGTCGTTTGTTGGAAGAGTGCTGTACACACGCCAGATTCTCCTCAGATATCAGCCCTGAAACGATATTCCGATGAGAATCATCCAACGTGTGTACATAGCCCAAGACTGCTGTGCACCAAAGCCATGCTTTCAACTGAACCATTTATCTCAGAGCACAATTTTTGCCTTGGGGTTCGGTAGTGGTCACCATAGACAAGCATGTGCCACAGTGTAAAAGAGCTTTTACATTGTCAACAAAAGTTTTTTTTGGCAATTTTAAAGGGGAATATATCCTTACTGAAGCAATACAATATCTAAACACGTACGGACCTGGACAACTACATATGTTCACACACAAGGCTTCTTTGCAAAACCCCTGCCCTTTACCACAACCTGGGTGATCCAGCAATCCTGGAATGGATTCGGTCAAGGATTGATAACATTTACCAGATAGTAGGAAATTATTTCATGAAATCCATTGCAGGTTTGCTGGATCACCCAGGTTCTGTTTCCTTAGAAAGTCTATCTTCTCCAGTCTTGGAGAGATTTAATAAATCAGGCCCAATATCTAACAGGAATATGTTATATGATACAAACAGACAAAACAATCTAAAAACATAATAAAACCACTTCAATGTATTTCATGTCATGACATTATGAAAACAAGGAAATCACATTACCTGATTCATCTGCAGGACAGTGGGAGGATCTTATCTCTGAAGATCCCAGTGTAGAAATGTAATACCAAAAATAGCTGGAAAAAAAGGAAAATAATACAAATAAATAATAGGAAGCAATGGGAATTTACAAAGCAACAAAATATCCTCAACAACTACTAGAGCAAAAACTAATTCAAGTAGAATATTATTTTTTACTGTCATTATTATTATTATTATTAATATTAATAAACAGGATTTATATAGCTGTACATTAAAGAGGGGTTGCAAATGACAGACAGATACAGACAGTGACACAGGAAGAGGAGAGGACCCTGCCCAGAAGAGCTTACAATCTAAGAGGTGGGGAAAGCAGCAAACACTAGGAAGGGGGATATGTAGTGGTGGGAAGTAGTGAGGGTTTAGGGGACAGAAGAAGATGGGTAAGCAAGTTTGAAGAGATGGGTTTTAAGGGCTGTTTTAAAAAAGCATAAAGTATGAGCAAGCTGAATAAGACATCAAAATTATTCCAGAGAGTTGGGGCGGCTCTAGAAAAGTCTTGGAACCGTGCATGTGATAAGGTTATGAGTGAGGAAGTCATTAGTAGTAATTGGAGGAGCGAAGAGAGCAGGTAGAGGGGTATTTTTCTACCATGTCAGACAAGTGGGGCAAAGTGGGACAAGAACTGTTTTTACTACATACTTTTTTTAGGTTATTTAATTACCAGATCCTATTATATGGGTGGTCAGTAGGTGGGGAGCACAGGGAAGGGGGAACATGGAGTTAGGGTATGGCAAGGATGTATCCAAAGAAAGTGCCTGCAAATACTTCTCAGAGTCAAAGAACATGGTTCAGGAAAACCATCTTTGTCCGTTGACTTCCTCTGTACCGCGTATAGAGGCTGTAAGGTCTTCCATTATTTGAAGCTCATTAACACGCTCAAACCATTGTGCTATACAGGGGGGTACCCTGCTGACCCCACAGTGCCAAAATACATGCTTGCACCGCATCAATGATTCCTATTAAAAGTAACTTGCATAGAGTTTTTTTTTAAAGCAGTGGTCTCCAACCTTTTGGACATCACTGACCACTGAATTTACGGACTTCAGACCATCCATGTGACGTCATGATGCCAGAACCCACCCACTCTCCCATGGCAGGCCTGAGCCTGCGATGCATACAGGAGACATGGTCCCCAGCTCTGCCCGCTGGGGGGTGCACCGGCCAGAGCCGCAGACCACCAAAATTTTGTTGTGGACCACAGGTTAGGGACCACTGCACATTTGTTATGATGTAAGAGAAAGAAAGTAAGCTTCAATGGGTATGGGTAAATCAGTAAAATTTGACAGCAAGTTATGTACTTTTTCCCACAATAGACAAACTCTCAGGCAATCCCAGAAAATGTGTCTGTGCTGCATCGCCAACATTTGTCTGATACTTCTGGGTATGTTGAATCGAAGGGACTCTGTACCATCTTGTTAGAAGCTTGAACCCAGTTTCCTGGTATGTGGAACTGATTGAGGAAGTCTGTGCAGTATAAAGTAGTATATCTATTTGTGCTGGGGTAAAGGTAACATTTAAGTCCTGCTCCCACTTCCATATATATGTCGCTGTGAAGCCTGCAGCTGGAGCAATAAGTTCAGAATAAAGCATAGAAATCAAGTGACGTATGGGTCCCCGGCCTACACATAATTCTTCAAACTCAGTGAGTGGTCTACGAAAATTATCTAGACACAGGAGGGAAAATGGAAAATAGTGTAATTGGTGAATTCTCCAGAAACCCAATGCTCCATATATGTCTTAGTAACTCATTTCAGATAAGGATGGCCAAGACCGCCATCCTAACTTTTCTAGCCACCAGGTCGGCTGTGGCCTGAGAGCCTGGGTCTGAATACCTGGCTGGAATTGGGCAGAGATTTTTGCAGTTAGTGACAGGGTGGTTCCCACCGTAGGGTGTGCACTTAAATTGGATGCTATGCTTATTTAAATAACCTTAGGACTGCAGCAACATACCTTTGCAGCCATCTGAGAAGCTATAGCAGGTGCTAATGTGTTAAGTCTCATAGGTCCATTATATAGTAATTTATTACAAACAGTTACAACTTATATTTTGATTTATATATTGTACTTATAGTACAATAAAAATAACTTTTTATTCATTTATACAATACCATAAAATACAATAAAATCTGACAACAAGCTCCACCTTAGCGCTGAGTATCTCGCAAGTGCTTTTCTTTGCAGTATGCTGATGTATATACATTAATAGCCGTTCATTCCCTAATAAAGCTTCCTCCTTAATCATTAAGGATTCCATCGTTTATATCATTGATGAACTAATAAGGAGAATGAGTGGTCAGTAGGAAGTATTTCTCTTACATTGCTGGCCAGTGGAATGAATGGCAGCCCTACAGATCATTGGTGTCACCTAAATTGACCTGAGAGGCACAAACTGCTCATTGCAAGCTCTGGAGGAACCCTGGTTGAGAAACGCTGCACTGTAGGGGATGCTGTACAGTGCAGCCAAAGCTATTTTATTTAATCTTTAATAAATGAGAAAGCAGTTAGAATCTCTGGCAGGACATGACAACTATATAACTTTGGGTTTACAATCTGTCCTTGTGACAATGGCAGATTAGGCAAGAAAGGAGGATAAATCTACTATAAATACAGCAAAAAAAAAGACTCTTTTCTTTTTGTAATAAAAAAGTTTAAATGTTAAAAACACGTATTGCCCCATTCTGGCTAAAAACGATTTCATTCTGCATTCTGAAAAAAAAACATATGCTCACCTAAATTTACTATCCAGGTCTCTTGCCGGTACCGTTTCTAGGTGTGGGAGACTACAAATCCAGCCCTGCAAATGTTCCAATGGCAGCCAATGCCCAGAGGTCCACTCACTGTCATCAATGCTGCGGACCCTTCTGAACCCCACCGCTGGACAGTCAATAGGAAGTGTCCATGTCATGCAGAAAGTAATGTGGACAACCAAAAAGCATTTGCACATTTGACAGCAGGCGTCAGGGAGCAGTACTGAACCTTTCGTTGCTGCCTCCATTTATTTTCCATTGGGCTGCCTCACTTGCATGAGAAAAGGGTAATCCCACTGCAACCTCACTGCCAGTCTAAACATAGCCTGTTTTGCATTTTATCCACAAAAAAAAAAAAAAACAATTGAATGGAATTGTGCATTGCCTTGCATTTTCTGCAGATGGAATTTAAATGTAAACTAAACTGTAAAAATAAATTGCAACCAGGCAACGTCCCTCCTGCAATAAAATGTACCTGCCGGTTTGGAATTTTTCCTGGTATGGACAGTGTGGACTCCTGACATATCCAACTGCTGGGAATAAATTAACTCCTGCACGACTGTGTGTGTGTTATATGATTTCTGACTGGCCAATCAAGGTGGCCAAAGATCCTGAACCCGGAGGAGGATCGGGGGCAAGGAAAGAATTATATGCTTTAAAAAGACAGGAATTTTTATTTTAATGTAGAAGGGACACTGCAAAAAAAAAAAAAAAAACAACCTAACTGCTCATATTTTTTTATTTTTACATTATAGTTCTACTATGGGAATGGGAGTTGCAAACAAACTGAATGTTACCTAAAGTTAAAAAAAGTCAATAAAAAACTAAAACCGGCAAAACTCTGCACTGCAAAAAGAAAAAAATCATTCAGGGAATTCCTACCAACATGTCAAAATAATTAAAAATAATACAAACACTGAGCAAAAAAAAAAACATAAAAAGACTTTCTTACCTCCCTTTACTATGTTATATGTTGATGAAAATTGATCTTCCGTAAATAAAAACACATACTAATTTCCTATTACCCTAATAACCTTACTACTTTGGCAAGTGTGTATTCCTTGTATTTCATTTAGTAACAAACAACCGGACATGAAGACATAACAAGCCACAAGAGGAAATGAGCGTGTCACCACTAACAGTTCTACTGTCAGAGTTTCAGGACAACTTCGGCGCTGTTGAGTCATCTGCTGCATCTTATTCACCACTTCAAATGCATTTGTGATCATTGTGCTACAATTGTACATTTTGTAGACCTTTCTCAACCTATTTACCTTGGGGGAACCTTAAAACACCTTTTAGGGGAGCATGGTGGCTAGAGGTTAGCACTCTGGCCTTTGCAGCGCTGGGTCCAAGGTTCGAATGTTGTCCAGGACACTATCTGCATGGAGTTTGCAGGTTCTGCATGGAGTTTGCGCAGGTTTCCTCCCACATTCCAAAAACATGCAGTTAGGTTAATTAGCTTTCCCCCCAAAGTTGAACTTAAACTGTGTTAAAAGACATATGACTGAGGTAGGGACATTAGATTGTAAGCCCCTTTGAGGGACAGCTAGTGACATGATTATGGACTTTGTACAGCGCTGCGTAAAATGTTGGCGCGATATAAGTAGTGTGTAATAATAATTATAATAGGTCTGAGGGACCTCCGACAACAATACCAATATCCAAAGTGCAGAGTACATTAGTATGATGCTTCTACTGGTTCTGACTTGAGGGAAGTATGCCGCCCTCACTATTGCTCAAAGAACCCTTTTAACTTCTGGACTAACCCTGGTTGAGAGACAATTATGTATACTGTAAGAGTGGCCAGAAGACATTGGAAAGAGAGGAAAGGGGTAGATATGTTTATGTGATCCATGACCTGATTGGATCCCAGAATTATGCACTGTTGGATCGCATTTCATCTCTGGTGCCCAAATATTTTGGGGAAAACAAAAACAATCCCCCAATTATCTCACCTCAGTCAGAAGAAAGCACAGACAAAAGTCTGCTAATTTTCTAACATTTTAATATTGCGTAAAAAGACTGAGACCCACTAAATACAAGAAAGCACCCCCTTGAGAATACCAGGCTGCTAGCTTAGAGATCCAGTACTGATAATTGCATGTTTCACCCAATAAACTCAAGCAGGACATGCATTGCTCCCGAGAAGATTTGGCCATGTCACATGGAGATTTCTGTACTACAGGTGACCTCCTGCCTTATGTTAAGTTCAAAGCTTGCACAATTGTAGGGGCTCCTCTCCCATTATAACATTGCTTATTCTAATGTCACTGCACAATGTGAGCTTCTCATAGTGTGCATTACATGCTACAGCAAGTCTCAGAGAGCCTGACCTATTTCCTGGCTGGAGGACTTTCAGAATCTTTGAGAACTTTTCTTGCCAACCTTATAATCCCTGACCTGAATATTTGTATTGCATTTCAGTTCTTCCAATCATGGAGGCTCATCAATGCATGTAGCCAAATGCAGCCTGCCTAAGAATGCCCATTTTTCCAAACATTTAAAGACATTTTGATATTTGCATTGCCCTTCCTTAACATTAGCCCACTGCTTCTATCAGTTTAAGGCTCTTGAAGCCAGTACTGTGGCAGGATGCTGATGTTATCAGGGAGCTATGTACAGCACCCTGCCACTGGTTATGATCTCCCTGCATTGCAAAAGGTAGAACAGAGACCTAAAGGGAAAGTAAACCCTTCCTTCTTTTTTTCCTCCTCCTTACAAATCTTTAGCCATTTGGACTGGCAATCCCAGAATGCAGGCAGTTCAACCATTACCGGCATGCACAAGGGAATCCAGAACAGCTGAGCTGCCCTGGTTTGAGCAGCTCAGCTTTTTTGACAGTTCCCCAGAACGATCAGGCAGGTAAGGTGGATTATTGCAAAAGGGTCATCACCCCACATCTCTTTCTGCAATTACCTCCTGCCTGATCCTGTATTTTGCAAAGTGGAAATTTAGTTCTCATTTATTGAGGACTGAAATAAGGTATGCTATGAAAAGAGAAAGGTGTAAATAAAAGACGTAATTAACAGGGAATAGGAGAAACCAGGAATGGCAACAAATAATCATTTAGGTCAGCAGGAATACATGCCATGTTTTCTTCCCGCTCACGCTTTATTGGGAGAATACAGGAACATCTATTTCCTAATGATGCTGGCAGACAAATCAGTCTGTAGAAGAAGCAGTGCACACAGCGCTGTTCTATGCAGAATAAAGAGAGGAGGACAATCACCACCCCGCTGTGCTCTCACCTATAGGAAAGCATGCCAGTCATTCATCAATCTGCCAGGTGATTATCAATTACTCATAGCCATTGTAGTAGCTAATTTTCAAACCT
>NC_092859.1:131702261-131707601 GCF_032062135.1 Pyxicephalus adspersus
CCCCCCCCCCCCCCCCCCCCTTAACTCTTTCTTCTGACATAAAATACCCGGTGTCAAAGCCTAATAAGAACAATGACAATCACTCCCTATAAGCGATGCATTACTAGAAAAGGGCTCATGTTCCCCTATATCTGGAAGAAGAATATTTTTAGAAGCACCATGACAATGCATATAACAAGGTCAGGGGTTTTACTTTCAAGAGGCCCTGTCAGTTTACCTGAAATGAACAAGGAGCCAAGGTAACAGAAAACATTGCAAGCTTGTAAAAATGACAAACTAGTAAGGACTTCAAAGTAAACATCCTCTAGATTGTAAGCTCTTGGGGGCAGGGTACTTTCCACCTCCTGTGTCACTGTCTGTATCTATCATCTGCAACCCCTATTTAATGTACAGCACTGCGTAATATGTTGCTGCTATATAAATTCTTTTTAATAATAATGATAATATTAATACATAATAAACATTGCAATAATAAAAAAATTTTTAAAGTTTAGGATATAGTAATTGTTACTTTTGGTGGTGAGTAGTAAACTATTGTGGAAATTTCCCTTCACTTCCTGTCCCAGAGACACAAAAGCTCTGTGTGCTGTGCTGTGTGTGCTATAGTTGTGAGAGTTTTGTATGGCACCAGTGGTTCATCCCCATTTAGAGGTGACATTTTAGCCCCACTTATCTCATCCGAGCCTGTAATAAGTAATAAAATACATTGCAGACAGATCATCAGAGATGTATAAAGCAGAAGGTGGGAGTGACCCACAGATCAGCAGCTTTCAGTTTCTTTTCAACATCTACAGAAAACTTTTTATTTACAAAAAGTAATTGCAAACTAAAGTCAAGATCAGCTTGCCTGACAACAGCTGTCAGACAAGTTGGGAGGCCATGCAAGCAGCACATGCAAGAGTGAAGAGTGATGTCACCGTATAACAGGAAACATATAGAGAAATAAGGATCAGCAGGCAAATAATATATCATCATTATGTGCAAGGAGAAAGAGATGACACCACTTGCGTCTGCACTGCAATGTAATCCTTCAGCAAGGTGTACTGGGGTGCAATGAATGGCAGGGCATCATACCAATGCATAGTGTGAATGGGCCCTGAGAGTTAACATCCACCTTCAGCCCTCTTCTGTGAACCCATTCACTGGTTGTTTTAATGAATAAATACCTAATTGTCCTGACTACATTTACACTTTAAAGTGGAACTAAGGTCCCACTTTGAAAAATCCACATCAGGCCAGTGTTTTTTGCAAAAAGGGGCAGAGGATGTCCCTTTGGCAATAACTATTCTTACCCGCCTGATTGCCACCCAGCTCCCAAGTTTTGCTGCATGTGCAGCTCAGTGTTGGTTTCCAGTGAAATCCGGCAATCCCGGCTTTCCTTGTGCGTGTTGGGAATGAATTAACTACCACACGCCTGCACAGGAGTTACGTCGTCCTGGCATGGCCAATCAAAGTGTCCATAGATCGTCTCTAGGAGGAAAGAAGAAACGAAAAGAAGGAAGATGGCAGCACCCTGCAATGGAACAGGGATAGGCAAGTATCGTGGGTTAAGTTCCACTTTAAAGTTAAATCATAGCTTTACACTTAAAAGTTGTGCGCAGGCACGTTTTTTGGTGCAGAAGGGACAGGTGATTCTATACCAAAACACACTTACCTGCCTAATCACTTGAAATGCACTGGGTATGCGCAGTGCAGGATGCCAGGATATACTAGGTATCTTGTCAAAATGAACAAACTCCCATTGACATGTGCTGGATGCCCAATACAGATGGTCGAAGACCTGGCACCCAGAGGAAGAACGATTTAAGATGACAGTGCCTGCGACAGAGCGATTGTGTCATTTTAAAAAAATTCAATAAGGTCTGCAATACAGGACCTGCCTGGTCGCAATTTTTTTCAATTTGGAAGGTTTAGTTGCACTTTAAGCTGCAGTTTGAAGCATGCTAATAGCTGCCATGAGAGACACGGCCGATCACTGCTGGCTTTCTCCTGAAAATGCCAACTGCTTAGCTGTGCCCGACTCTCACACTCTGGAGTCACAAATCTGCAGCAATCATAATAAAGATGACAGAAATGTCTCAATTAAATCATTGTATCTTTATTTGTGGGTCAGTTATTTAGGTTGGCAATGACAACTTGCAGATTGTTCCCTGATCACTGAAGGAATTACCGTAAAGATCGGCTGAATTTACTGCAACAACATGATCGTATTGATTGTTAGATATATTTTTATATTCCCATGGGTCATTGCTCGGTTAGCTTACAATTAGTGGAGTTTCCATTTCCAGGTCTACAACCATACAAGCCATACAACAAAGGGATAAAAGTAAATCCTCCAACAGAATCTGTTGTAGGGAAAAGAGATGGGAATTCAGTTTACTTTGAGAGATTTCCACTCATTTCCTAATTGATGAGACAGAAAGGAAATTAATTCTCCTAAGCAACAAGTAATTTCCCCCAGATTGCAGAAAACAGGGGTCTAATTCTCCTCATTCTCTTACAGAAGATTGCCTGGACCTGACTTGGTTAGTGAACTGAAAAGCTTCTAATAATAAAAAAGAAAACAACAAAACAGTTATTACAGGAAAGCTAAAAGTACCCACAGACGTCTGATGCTCACAGTCCAATACGTGCTATGCCGGTCCTAGACCTAATACACACAGACAGATATGATGCCAATTTCAGGTTCAGTAAGAAATCCCAAAACACAGAACACACACGTACAACAATAATAAACAATTCTGTCTTTATAATTTAGGATGGGGATGGGGTGAACCACAGACAGTTCAGAGCTTATCATCAGATCTACTTGACCAGTCAAATCCACATGACTTGTGTAAACCATTTACTAATACTTCCAATCTGTCCTGGTCTGGTTGGGGACCCAAAAATTAGATGTTTATGGGTAAATTCATTTTTTTGCATTTCAAAAGGTAAATTCCAACAGTAGAGTCATAAGAAAGAACAATACGAAAATAGAGCAATTGTACATCCAATAAGGACCATAGTAAGAAACACAAATGATATAAAACAATAATAATACATGGGAAGTTTTACATTTATGATTGGTCAGATGTTCTCCTCAGAATATATCATTTACATGGGTGATCACCTAGATCAATCGCCTCAATCTGTTCTACGGTTGATCACAACAATCTGTTCTATCATTCTTTGGTTGATCACTTTGATCCCTTCTTTCTGGTTTTGATATCCCTGATTGGTTTTATTGTTCTGTGGTAGTTTTCCTCAATCTGTTCTGACTTTCAGCGGTCAATCACCACAGTCTGTTTTATTGTCCCATAGTCAATCTCCTTGATCTTTCTGTAGTTGATCCCCTTGATCTGTTGGGATGTTGATCACCTTGTTCTGTTTTGCCGTGGTCATTCACCTCAATCTATTCTATCTCTCTGTGGTCAACAGCTTTATTGTATTCTTTCTGTGGTTGATCACCTCGGTTTGCTTTATATTTCTGTGGTCTATTACCTTGATCTATTCTTTCTGTGGTAATTGCCCCAATCTGTTCTATTTTTTTGTGGTCGATCACCTTGATCTGTTCTATCGTTCTGAGCTTGATCACTTCTTCTGTCTTTTGGTAATGGATCATGACAACCTAAACTAATATTCTGTGGTCATTCACCTTGATCTATTCTGTCTTTCAGCGGTGGATCACCTTGATCTATTCTATCATTCCATGGTTGATTGCCTTAAGCTGTTCTATCAATATTTGACCTGTTATTTCTGTATTCGATCAGCTTAATCTGTTCTATCATCCTGTGGTTGACTATCTTGATCTATTCCATCGTTGTGAGATTGATTACTCCATTCTGTTTTATGGTGGTCAATCACCTCAATTTTTCTATCTTTCTTTGGTTGATCACCTTGATCTGTTTCTTCTGTGGTTAATCGCCCCAATTTGTTCTATATTTCTGTGGCCATTCACCTCGATCTGTCCTACTGTTTTGAGGCTGATCACCTCGATCTGTTCTGTCTTTTGGTGCTTAACCACCTTGATCAATTCTGCCTTTCCGTGGGTGATCAGTACAAACTGTTCTATTGCTCTGCGATTGATCACCTTGATATATTCTATCCTTCTGCGATTGATAACTTCGATCTGTTCTGTTGTTCTATGGTGGATCACCTTGATCTATTCTATCATTCTGCAATTGATCACCTTGATTGTTCTATCATTCTGCGATTGATCACTTTGATCTGCTCTATAATTCTGCGATTGATCACCTTTATCTGCTCTATCATTCTACGATTTATCACTTTGATCTGTTCTACCGATCTGTGATTGATCACTTTGATCTATTCTATCACTCTGCAAATGATCACCTTGATCGTTCTATCATTCTGCAATTGATCACCTTGATCGTTCTATCATTCTGCGATTAATCACTTTGATCTGATCTATCATTCTGCAATTGATCACTTTGATCTGTTCTACCGATCTGTGATTGATCGCATTGATCTAATATATCATTCTGCAATTGATCACCTTGATCTGTTCTACCGATCTGCGATTGATCACTTTGATCTGTTCCAACGTTCTGCCGTGGATCACCTCGATCTATCCTTTCTGTGGTTGATCACCTCGATCTATTCTATGATTGGTGGTCAGGCTCTGTACATTTCTGCTTCTATGGGCAGCCTTGGAGCCCCCCGAGCTGTACGATGCTCCCCCCATACACATACCGAGGTGTGATGATACAAAGCCCCAGCATCAGGCGGCTCTGTACACCGGGAAAGCCGGGGGGTTCCTCGTCATGAGGGGGGAGGGAGACACGCCGGCACCCGGAGCCTTCCCCGGTACCCAGGCCTCTCTGTGTGCGGTGCCTTTCCTTCACCCACCCCCACCTCCATCACACCTTCCCCGGACACTCACCGTGAATGGAGCCCGCTAGGTAAACAATCATCTTCCAGCGCGGAGAGGGTGGGGCCGGGCTGGCTGTGGAGCTCCGGGGCTGAGGATGAAGTCACAGCCCGAGGAGGAGGCGTCCTGCACGGGGGACCCGGAGCTTCCGCTGCCCAGACTCAGCACTGCTCCCGGGGCAGGGCGGCCAGGTGCCGTCTGAAGGAGCCCAACACCGGCACACCGGCAGCGGCCCGGGGAGAGGGAGACATGTCAGGGGCGGCTGTCACAGCACCGACACACACTGCACTCACATTCATCAGGCGAATGGCTCTGCAGCTATTCACTGGTGAAAAACCGACCAACCTGCTGCTAGGTGCTTCACTGGAAGCTTTCTCATTCACCTATCTCCTGATTCACCCATCCTCCTCACTCACCTATCTCATTATTCACCTACCTCATCCTCACTCACCTATCTCATCATTCAC
>NC_092859.1:131707713-131708071 GCF_032062135.1 Pyxicephalus adspersus
TCACCTATCTCATCATTCACACATCCTCCTCACTCACCTATCTCATCATTCACCCATCCTCCTCACTCACCTATCTCATCATTCACCTATCTCCTGATTCACCCAACCTCCTTACTCACCTTGCTCCTCATTCTCCTTTTTCCTCACCCATCATCCTTACTATCTCTTCCTTACCTATCTCATAATTCACCTACCTCATCCTCACTCACCTATCTCCTGATTTACCCATCCTCCTCATACACCTTTCTTATCATTCACCTATCTCCTGATTCACCCATCCTCCTCACTCATCCATGCTTCTCATTCACCTATCATCCTCACTCACCCATCATCCTTACTATCTCTTCCTCACCTATCT
>NC_092859.1:131710993-131740294 GCF_032062135.1 Pyxicephalus adspersus
AATATATACACAGCTTTATGGGGGGGTACAATGTGTGTGTACAAATATATACACAGCTTTATGGGGGGGTACAATGTGTGTGTACAAATATATACACAGCTTTATGGGGGGTACAATGTGTGTGTACAAATATATACAGGTGAGTCTATTAAACAATTGTGATCAGGCAGGTAAGTTTATTTTATTGTGACATCACCTGTTGTAAAGGACTTTCCTCATTGCAGATTATTAACGTTTACATATGGTTCCACTTTAGGATTTATTATTATTATTATTATTATTATTAATAAACAGGATTTATATAGCGCCAACATATTACGCAGCGCTGTACATTAAATAGGATTTGTAGCTGTGTATGTGATGTACATATACCATAGCAATCTCTATAGCTTGCAGCCTAGGTAGGTATACAGCTAGGTAGGTATATATATTTTGCTTTATATATGTATTATAGATTTCTCTACACATGCATATTTTGTTGTATAAATGTGCAAAAACCATCTCGTACAATATATATAAATAATATTGATCCATGAATCATTTGGAGAGACTTGAGGCCATCAGCATATGACAACTTAGGTTTTGCAGTTTTTGTGAGCGTATCATTCTCCTAACCATGACTCACCAATTGACATTGGAGCAGCGTTGCAAAATTGCGGCTTGACAAGAAGTTTTCCAGTCCCTGACTGCAGTTCAGCGCCAGTTTGAGAAACTTTATGGCCGTCACACTGCTCCAACGCATAACACAATTTACGCTATCCATGGCATTTCTACAACAGGATCTGTTCCTGACAAAGCATGCAGTGAAAGGCCTGCTACTAACACCGCCGATTAAAAAGAAACACTAAACTCCTGGAGCAGGCATTCCTGCAAAGCCAGGGAAAGTCCATCTGGAGGGCTGCACAGGAACTTAGCATCAACAAAAGCTCAAATCAGTGCATACTTCAGAGAGTGATAAAGTTCTACCCCAGGCTACATCAAAAGCAAGGTGTATGCCACTACAACCCATAACCTGTCACAGCTTGAGGAAAGAATTTGCACTGCCTGCAGCAAGGTCAGGGAAGAGATGCTGCAAAAAGTCAGAGAGGCGTCCAAAGGTGGCTGAAAGAGCCACATAAACTACAGCAGTGTGTAAGAAACTAAAGCCCTCATCCAGATTGTGTGTTAGTGACTGACCAAACTCATCTCCTGCAGGTTTTAGGAGTCCATAACACACAGCTCTCATCCAAACAAGGCGGCACAAATGTAACTCATCTGCTTGCAGTGCTTACCGGATATAATGTAATAACAGCAGTTTAATGAAATTACCTAAATCCCCCTCTTTCACTGGGTATTTGGCTTTGTGACAACTATTGAGATGATGCAGGTAAAACAAGCAATAGGAAAATAGTTTACCTTGGCCAGACAGCAACTATAATCTGCCATTTAACAACAAACAAAATGTTTTGTAAAAGTTTCCTTTACAGACAGCTCTTATGAAAGTTAAAGCCGTTGTGTACAAGGCCCAGCACCCTAGCCAAACGGCTCAAGGCTTACTGCTTTTCACCACAATGCCGTCTGGCCTTGAGAATTGTTTTTCATTACGAGCTGCGCCGAACATATGCAGCTAACCTCATAGGCTCATCAATAAGCAATGGCTTTCCAAGGACAGTCTGTATTATGCCAATGAAACCAAGCTCTCCCCAACACGATACATCTGCTCCCTGCGACACGGACCTTACAATAAAAAAATGCGGACTGGGGATGTAATAAAACTAAGCAATTACATTTGTTTAGGAAAATGTAATACATTGCATCTTACCATAAATTGCGGCTGCATTAGTTTTGTTTTTCCAAGAACAATACTAACAATTACAGAAAATATCTGTTGATCTTTCTTTTGACTTCCTGTGAACTGTACAATGTTATATTTCTTCTAAAGACTACTTAGACTACCTACCCAACCAACCCAGGGACAACCATGATTCTCATTATAGACACAGTGAAATGAGTGGCACCATTCTAGGCAAGGAAGTTTGCTATTCAGGAGTTTAATGGGTGCAAATAAAGCCTGAAAACTAAAGCAGCCACCTTTTGAGGAGCTGTTGCATAATATAGAAGCATGGAGTACCCGTAATAATGATTGAGAGGCCCCTTGTTGTAACTTATGGTCTATTGTTCTTTGATGTGCCAGACATATACACACAACAGGACTTCACAGGAAGTCTCAGTTCACACTTGCTAAAAATGAATGTGTTCAGTTTTTTTGTGTTAGTGCTGCAGTGTTTTTTTTTTTTTTTTACGCAGGGCTAGCAAGTAAAGAAAGAGTCGGGAAATAGGGCAGTAACAGATCAGCCAAAATAAAGAGAGAAGCCTGCATAAAAGTATTTCCACATAATAGAGCACATATAACAGCATAACTACATAATCAATGCCAATATTTCTAAAATTATCACTTACAGAACACAGCAAATACATTGTGCATTAAATGTGCTGCTAGAAACTCGCCCAGAGTGCCAGACAAGACCAAGACCTAGACATACATTATGTGAGGACACATGAATAGGTAATGTTTGGACAGATAAAATATATATATATGCATACAGTGTCAGGGACATTCACACACAATAACACAAGGCCAGGACAGCCAGATACACAAATGTCCATTGTCACAGCAGACAAACACATTAGGGCAGACACATACACATAACAAAGTATCAGGGCACACATAGTCAGCACACACATGGACATTTAGGGCAGGCACATATACTTAGATTGTAAGCTCTTCTGGGCAGGGTCCTCTACTCCTCCTGTGTCACTGTCTGTATCTGTCATTTGCAACCCCTATTTAATGTACAGTGCTGCGTAATATGTTAGAGCTATATAAATAGCATTTTATTATTATTAATAATAATATACACCATATTACACACAGACATTCACAGAATCTGCACATTGCAAGACAACAACAGAGAACAGCTATACATACGGTAGCACATAAGCTCTGCACCCCAAGAGTACACATATTCCTTACAATAAAATGTCGTAATCTTGTGGTAAGTGTTGCTAGAAAAGCATGCTGACCAAATGGAAGCCTTAAAAAAAAATACAGTTTACACAGAACTATTTTAAAAAACACTATATATGCTACATAACTAATAATAGTTACACCTAAATGAAACCCACCGTTCTGAATCAGACATTGTAGAACAGTTACACTTTTCTAAAAGTAAGGCGTATTTGTACAAAACCACTATACAAATACAAAGTATATAGCTCAATCATGACAAAGCTTTTCATTAAAACTCAGTGACCAGGTGGAAGGGTGTCGGAGAAATAACCAAAATACCACTCTATGACCTTGCAGAAATGGCTGCTATCCCCATAGGTACCTGTAGATTAGCCATGGTCTTCTTTGTTTGTGATAATCACACAGCTCTGAGTAGATTGGGTCATTTCTTAACAGTTAAGACCATTTTAATGAACACTTGAAGAATTCTCTGGAAAATATTTGAATCAAAGTCATTAGGGATTCTCACGACCGACTTTTCTTTGTTCTTTAGAGATAAACTGTGTTCATTAAAGCCGAATAGTACATTTCTAAGCTGGACAAATTGACTTCTTCATGAATACCAACTCATTTGAGATTTTAAAAGCAAAGAAGAGCTTTTAGGTTCATTAATATATGCTTGTAAAACATTCAAAAGATTTAAGGCTTACTTGCAAACCTTTTTACAACAAAAGACAAATTGCAGTCTATTCAGTAGAAGAGGGTATTGTTTCCTCACTAATAATTAAAATGATTCTAAACCCCTAATAGTAATTTGCAGGCTTTGGTATTTACTAATAAATGCAGTGCAGCCATCATTATCCTTTCTTAAATTTTTTTTTCTGATATGAAGCCTTAAGCACCGTTTTTATGGACATTGGTGTAGATCTGTAGGTACCTGCATGTTGCAATAGTGGAGTCATGTTCAAGCGGCTGAAACCCACCCCCCCATTCCCATTTGATATTGCTGAAATTGAACTTTGGTAAGTTGTTCTATACCATTGCAAAGTTACAGCTTAGGTAAGACATGGAAACTCTTTATTTACCTATAACTTGAATCTCAATGGACCTCAATGGGTTTTAGGTTTATTCCTTTTGGACATTTTGGCTATTAGTATCAATTTGGTCAATTTGTTAGGCTCCTTGACTGCTTTCACCCCCCAGGCCTAATGTATTTGCTGATGTGCTGCAGGTGTTGCATAACAAGTATAAAAGTATCTCTGTTTTACATTTTCAACTTCAAAACTTATCATGATAAATTAGCCACTCTTGACAGGGTTTCTCCATAGCAACCTTTATCGATCTTTTGAACATGACGGGTTTTAGCAGGGGTTGACCTGCGCATAATTTTATAAGTTCCTCAGGGGTTGAAGAGTTAAGAAAGGCTTTTCTAGGCTCAAACTGTTTGAACATCCTGGCCCTTTTCCTGGATGTTTTCTATTCTATAATATACTTTATAATATACATGTATATGCATTTGCAACCTTAAAGTTATAAAATCTTTGATATGGTACTTCTTAAGAAATTCAACATTTTATGTGGAAACATTAAAATGTGAAGTTTTTAGATAAATTATTTTAGCCAAGTCCCTTTATTTTGGTTCACTTTCAACCTTAATATGTGTTGTTTATTTATCGTCATTAGTTGTTTTTCCATGAAATGTGAATTAGAGGGGCAGAGCATTTGTAGGATGAGTGGAGAGACGTTTTTCCTGAGAAACACCAGGAGACATTTATGTGAATACCTGGGTGATGTGCCAACATTGGCAATTTGATGTCAATTACCATAACTAGTTTGTGCTTCAGTATGGCCAACTAAACAAAAGATGTTACCTGCTAAGTACATTTCTTGTAGATTCAACAGTTATGGTTGGGGAGAAATAGCGACCCCAAAAGGAAAGTCTATGTATTGTTGTTTTTTTGCAGGTTGGATCATGTGTGAATCTTAAATGTAACTAAATGTTAGCAGAGAATAACTTTTGCAATCTATACCATACAGGGCAAGTATTCTGGTATATTTAATTGTAAAGTATTAGTTGCTGCTTTACCTCGCTCCCTACTTGAATGCAGATTGGGATGGTTTTCGGATATAGCCACGTAAGCCATCCCAAAAGTTGAGTAATATTGAGCTAATCACATGTGCAGGAAATGCAATTTTTCTGACATTCTGTACACCAACTGTTCACAGAACAACCCTATGCAATCAAGCCATTTTGAAATTTTTGGGCAATGTTACAAAATCACCTTAACATTACCAGTCCATACCCCCATACATGGAATCGGTGTTTAGCCAACGATGGTGTTGGATGTTTTGTCTATCTCTTTTCCAACCTCTAATTTGACCATAGGTAAATCTAAATCAATAAATGGGTAGAAAATAGTAACAGAAATGCTGACATTTGTTCTTTGGTACTTGTGTGCAGGAAATGTTTTTAAATTCTGTACACAAACCTTTTACAGAACAGTCCCATGAAATCTATTTAAAAAAAAATTGGGCCATGTTGCAAAATCACATCAATGTTACAATTTCATACCACCAAAGATGGAATCAGTGCTCGGATGATGATAAAGGCAGATATTTTTTCTGTGTTGTCTATTTTCTAGCCTCAAATTTGATCATGGTTGAAGCTAAATCCATAAATGGGTAGAACATGATCATTCAAGTGCCTATATTTCTTCTACAGTATGTGTACTCTTTCTAGCATTGTTAATTATTTCTGTCAAACCCATTGACAATTTGTCACGTTTTTATCCCTACTGACAGGCTCTCCTGCCTTGTATTGACACAATTCCTCCTCCAACATAAGACCAGAGGGCTACACAATGCAATGGGTCACCTGCTCACAACATTCTACAGTAGATTGGCTATATTATTACTGCCAACATTATTCTTGTAGATTAATAATCTTCCTCCCCAAAGAGTGCCAGTGTGTGTGTGTATGACTGATATAGAATACTTTAGGACCAACCTTCTCGAAGCAAGGACACATATTACAGATGTATATTTTATTTGTTATTAAAACTATTCTATAATAAAAATTAAATAAACAAAATGCAATTTAAATTAGGTTGTTGAGCTTCTTTAGGGCTTCTGTACCCTTCCAAAAATAAATAGCTCTCACATGACAAGATGAATTCTATGAAAATGGACGAATGGT
This sequence comes from Pyxicephalus adspersus, assembly GCF_032062135.1. Lineage (NCBI taxonomy): Eukaryota > Metazoa > Chordata > Amphibia > Anura > Pyxicephalidae > Pyxicephalus > Pyxicephalus adspersus. Next base: position 131,717,179 of record NC_092859.1, read on the forward strand.
CACTGTATCTAATTGCTTACATAGTTATTATAGAATATGTAGGTATTGTATGATAGTTTGTTCAGCAGTTTTGTAAGGATATTTGTTCTAAAAATAAGGCCTGTGTGTTGTGATCAGCTTAGAACCAAGCTTTATATAAAGTGTATCTTAAACCAAAAACAAAAATGTGATTTATTGGTAATATATAATGTATATATTATGACTACAAAATATTCAGTGTATACAAATCCAGCTAAACTACATTTGTATATAAGAATCTGCTGAGCAGTCTGTAAATTTGTTAACATCTAAAAACTACAATTGCATCACAATTTGAAGAGATCTCTTTCCTGATACAGTGTTGCCAACCATACGTAAATTCAAAGACCACCAGAGAAAGGCAAATTTGGTCTCTCTGGGATGTGCCCAATAAAATAATGCCTGGTTGCCCATCCTGAGCCTTACCATTAAACCAGGAACTTACTGACAGAGAACCAGTAGCCCAGAGCAGGCTACTAGGAAATAGACTAATGAGGACACTAAGGGGCACACTGGCATCACCAATATGAAGAAATACAGGGGCCCAACACCCACCCCACCAACAACATGGCATGAGAGGTGGCAGCTAGGGAGAACATAGACACACATGAGGAATGTAGTGGGTTATAGTCATTGCTGGGCTCCCTGGGGGCTTACAGGCAAGGCTAACGAAATGTAAAAATTATGACTATGCCCAAAATTTACAAATATTAATCTAAGGAAGGATAAGAGTATATACTGTAAATGTCACATCCCAAGTAAACAGATATATAACAAAGAAAAAACAGGCTTTTTAAGGCATAATATTTCTATCCAAAAATGTAAAATAAAAACAATAATTTTATTATACAATATTTTACATAGAATTACAACAATAAAATATTGACAAATATGACAAATATTCACATGAAAGGGTCTTAATCACTGTTTGACGTGACATATATATATATATATATATATATATACATTGTTATGTTTTTTTTGCTTTAATTGTATGAAAAATATTGTATAATAAAAATATTGTTTTATTTTACATTTTTGGATTGAAATATTATGCCTTAAAAAATCTTATTTTTTCTTTTCCTTTGTTGTACATGCCCACAATTTAGTAACACTCTCAATTTTCCAACAGTATGCAATATTGACTCTTTCCCTGTCCATAATTTTTTGGCCTTTTGTTTTTTTAAAAATATATTTTGGCAACCCTGACCCGATATTAGGATTTTGGGCACACATATTGCCCCATAGCTTCCTGCCTATGCATATGTATTTATACAGCTCACAATCTACCATTCCTGACCATAGAGATATGTCATAAATAGCCTAAGCTTAGTTTGGGGAGAAGTTAATTAACCTATCAGTATGTTTTTGGGATGAGGGGGAAAACTGGGGTTCCCAGAAGAATAGCACATAAACTGTCATAGTCAGGATGGTGGACCCTTCATGTCACCAGCCCGCTTGGCAGAAATGTGTATGGGGCACAGAGTCTAAGACAACAGCCTTAGGCTTCACAAGTGCACCCCTCAATAGGTGATGGACTTTAGGAGGTGGTGCCCAGGATGCAGCCCCCTGAACACGCAGGGGATGGTAACTGCAGACTGGGTAAGACCAAAGCGTAGCACAGGAGCGTGAGGCAGAGGCGCAGTCAGACGAGCCAGAGGTCAGGGCAGGCGGCAGGGGTAGTCTGACATATCCGGGGTTGGTATAGCCGAGAGTCAGAAGCAGAATCAGGAAATGCAGACAGGAACATGGAAGAAGAGCCTAGGAAGATGTTATAGTTCTAATAAATAACTAGATAATCCAGCTTTCAGCTGTGACACTTATAACAGTGGTTTCAGCAATATGATTGAGAAGCATGTTTCAATTGTAACTGACTCATTTTTTAATTAAGGATTCACTCTATGCGACTAATAAACCCTTAGGGTTCTATTAATAGAGCAGCGAATCTGACATTCACCAATACATTCCCCGGTGGAGAATTTTAAAGATTCCAGAGAATGTTTCAGATGGAGGCCTTTCCGAGGACACTGCTTGCTGTGCTTTGTATACACAAATCTAATCTCAGTAAAACATTTTTAGCGTTTAGAACATGCCATCCAGACCTGTATTTCTGGCATGATTATTTTATGAAGTACAATTGAAATAGAAAGAACACAGGTTTTCTAATGATTAATTGAATCAAGAACATCATAGCAACTCTGGGAACATGTATTATTTCCAAGTTAAGTGTGTTTTCTGTATAAATGTTCAGCTCCAAGTGAAATCATCCCTAATCCAGTCTCATCTAAACAATATTATTAGTGTTCTAGAAAACACATTGTTTATATCAATGCAGCTTGACCTGGGATGCTCTTTGCGGAACATTTATTGATGCAATCTGAAGTGTTCCTTTACTGTAATAGAGATATAATGTGGAATTAGCTATCTTCTGAAGAAAGGGAACAATAAATATTGTGTATGGTCTACAAATGTTTAATCCACCTCTTTTCTCCTTGGGTTTGCCATCCTGCACCTAGCAAGAACTGTGCACTGTATTCTACAGAAATATATTTGGCCCGCCAGTGTTACATATTTGGATTAAGCTTTGCAAACAAAGGATTACTATTTCAATTTTAATCCTGCAAGAATGTGCTGCTGAAATTCAAATTTGCATATGAAATGTGAGATTGGATTAGCCATGTCCTAAAACACCAAACAGATCTCATAATTTATTATGTTAAACTAGCAATAGTGTGCTGTCTTCAGAATTGACAGGGTTAGGGTATTACAAATAGAGGATATTACAGGCAATTATATATGCAGGAGAATAGTGCAAAGGTTATAATGGGCAATATGAGTAAGAAAACAGTGAGGAGGGTATGACAGCTAGCAATAAATAGGAAAAATGCATGGGGTGGGGGGTTAAACGGGACAGTTTGCGCAGGGCAGGAATGTAAAGGGTATAAGTGGGGGGCAGTGTGTATGTAGAGCAAGTAACATCGGGCAATATCTGCATGATAGCAGTGCAGATGTCTGATGCAAAGAGAATGTAAAAGGGAAGAGAGTAGAGGATATATGGCAATGGGAAGTATATGGAGGGCAGGAATGTAGAGGATATGAAGGAGTGCAGAGATTATTATGTGGTATGGCGGTAGGCAGTATGTGAGACAGAAGTGTGGAAGGGAAGATAAAGAACTGAGGGAGTACAGAGGGTATTATGATGGGAAGTACATGCAGGGTAATAGTGTAGAAAGTATGACAACAGCAATAGGCTCTTTAAAGGAGTATACTGGTGATCAGTATGTGTAAGGCAAGGTGTCAAACTCTGGCATGTGGGCCAAATCTGTCTGGCAACATCCTTTTTTTTGGCCCCAAGGAATCCTAAATATGAATTTCAGATGGCCCTCCGCTGCATTGAAATAGCGCCGCTACTACAATTCCCGGTATCACTCACATCTATAGACCAGCGGCCTCTCTGCCTATGCGTGGCCCCGCATAGGACTGTTTTCTTGAGGCAGGGAATTAAAGTAACTATTTCAGTTTTAAGTTTGGCCTGCTACTTTGTCCAAGGTTTTAATTTTAGCCCACAGTGTATTTGACTTTGACACCCCTGGTGTAGGAGAAGACTGTGAATAGTATAATGGCATGCAGTATGTGCAGGGGAGAAATGCAGAGGATATGACAGTTTGCAGTATGTGCAGAATGGAATTTTGATGGTGGGAACAAGAAAATAGAAATGGAGAAAGTATAACAGCAGTAGTAGGTGTAGGAGAAGAATGAGAAGGGTATGATTGGGGGCAGTATGTAAAGGGAAGATAACCTGGAGGGTATGATGGTGGGCAGTTTGTCCAAGGAGGAAAGGCAGAGGGCAGGCAGCATGTGCAGTGAGGGAGTATGGACAAGGAAAGAGTACAGAGGGTATAGCATTGTTCAGTATGTGCAGAGGAGGATAGCAGAGACAATTATATAAGACATTTGGGTCTACTAGACTGTGAAGAGCAATGCATCTGCATGAGGACTGAAAAAAAGCATTGGAAACTCTCTAGATTCTGCTTTTCACAAATGTCACAGTTGGGTGGGTGAGATCATGAAGAAATGGGGTCACTGTAAGGTCTTAGTTAAAGATTGAAAGGGTCTTCCTTTTCCCAGCACTTTACAGAGATCACTTTCTCATTAGCTGCTTACTTCTGGGATGCATACATGTTGCCCAATATGCTGTAAAGCACAGCATGCAGACAGGGTAAACGTGTATGCCTGCGTCTGTGGTCACAGTAATCAAAGCACAAGAAAATAAAAAGCCAAATGTAAGAAATATAACAAATGAATGTGTACATTATTAATTAACAGCAGACCTATCACCAAATATTTAATTTTGGGTGGTAAGACTGCTTGTTCCCTTGAATTATTTTTTTTAACACATATATAAAAGTCAGTGTTCTCCCAGCCCATTTTAGCTGGGCGCACCCCCTGGCACAGTAACCACCCGGCTGGTTTTGGATGGTTACTGATAAGTTGGGTCACAATACAGGGGCTTTCATCCGCCTACAGCTTCTTTCCACCCAGCTTGAAAAACATTCTGGATTGAACACTGAAAGTAACAAATCTTCCCCTTATTTTTAGTGTTCCATCGAACCTCTTGCACCACACCCTCTAAAACAGAGGGGAGAAGAAGAGGGCTTGTATTTGGCTTTTCTCTCTGGGACTAAATACCGTCGTAAGAGCTCTTTGTAATATGCTTCAACCAGCGAGGAATTAAAGGACACTTTCGACAGGGAATGGGCTAACTCACTCCACTCCTCCAACTCCCAAGTCTTACCCAGATCTGCTTCCCACGCACGCACGTAGGAGAGTTTTGCAACCAGAGCCAATATGGCTCCATAAATAAAAGAGATTTGGCCCTTGGTGTCTGCTAAAGGATCTGCACGAGCTCTCAAATGTTGTAGAGCAGAAAGGAGGGACACCTAATCTGAGTTTGGAAGAGATGATTTCAACTGCCTATATCTGAAATACTCACTTCCCAGGAGCTCCCTTTTACTGCATAAGTATTGAAAATTAGCATTCCTCTTACATCTATTGTATCTCGTAATTGTAGGAAACCTTTTTCAATCCACCATCTAAATGTAAGAATATTTTCGTTTTACTTTCTTTCCTTTAAAGCGTACCTAAACTCAGAATTTTCACTTACCTAAAAGGGTAGAGAACCTAAAAATTCAGTTTTTTTTTTAGTTGCAACACAACTTAAAAAAAAAAAAGAAAAAAAAGGAAGCAGCACTGCTCCCTAATTCTTGGCCGCCTAGGCGGTCGAGAATGAATGGGAGCGCAAAGCCTCCCAGGATACCTACGTCATGCATCCCGGGAAGCTCTTGGGCGCTCCTTCTGCACGTACCCGGAGAAGGAGACTTTTTGCTCAAAGAGAAAAATTTGCCGATCTCACGCATGCGCAATGAGATCGGCAAAATTTTTTATTCTACGCGCCTGGGTCGGCTGACGTAGGATTAAGAACTCAGAAGAGAAGACAAAGATGGCAGCGCCCGGAGCGCCGGCTCCAGGACAGATGCTGACGAAGACCCGATGCCGGACACTCCTGGAGTGATGGTACTGCCCTGGGAGGTTGAAGTTAAGTGTGTTTTTATTTTTTTATTTTTAAGTATAGTTCCTCTTGAATTCTCATTGCATGCAGCACTTTGTATTCTTGCACACATGGAGCCAGCACACAGAATAATTCAATATAGCTGAAGTGAGCGCAGTGCGGCTGCCACCTGCTGGTCAAATAGAAGCGTTACAATTATCAAGCTTTTTATAAGGAAGAACTAAAACATCGGTGGCTGTAAACAAAGCTGCCAAAACACAACCCCATGCTTCATGTTTGCATCAATAGACCAGATGATTTGTTGTTCTACAGCTGTGAGAGTAAAAGAACAGCATCCTAACAACTCTATGTTAGCTTACTACTCTCAGGTGATTGGCTGAGCGAGCCTCCATTGGATCAGAAGCCTGAAACTACATCTCCCAGCATGCAGCGGGGTCACGTGTCATTGACCCAGGAAGTTGTTGCTGGAGGAACACATGTGTGTATGGTATGTTATTGCTGGGATAAATGTGATTGTACTTCCTTCTAGACTTTTTTATGCTTTATATAGATTTATACTGACCTCAGCTTCATGCACTGTGCTCAGGTTAGTTATTGTTGTGTTTAATATTATGAGGTTCCCATATTTGTAGCAAGAACACAGTGGCTGGATTACAGGCTCAGCTCTGAAACCTAAAGTACAGCTCTAACCCAAACCTTATTTTATAATTATGACAGGAGGAATTAATACTTTAGAAAGAAAATTTCCATAGGGGCTCATACTTGTATTACTAGGGTCCCCAAATCAAATCTCAACCAGGGATCTTTCTTGGATTTGTCTGGGTACTCCAGTCTCTTCCCACAACTCAAAAACATACCAGTAGGTTAATCAATCCCCCGTAATTATTATCAAGCTCTTTAAAATGGATCTAATCCAAAATTGCAGCCAATGTCCCTTCTGCAATAAATCATACTTCCCCTCCTGTTCGTAATCCTTTCTAAAATGCACAGCTCGGTGTACAATGCTGGGCAACCGGCATATCCTTGCCGAGACTCTGAAAGTGAATTAACACTTTCTGTTGTTCCGCCCTGGCCAACAAAGATGGCCAAAGATCCGGAACCCAGAAGAAGACTGGGTAAAGATGGCAGCAGCCATGATGGAGCGAAGACAGCTGAGTTAAATTTAAAAATTGCGTTCAGGCAGGTATGTTTATTTTATTGCAAAAAAGACATGGCCTGTCCCTTTTGCAGTAAACGACATTCTTGCTCACATTTTTTTAAATTTTGATTTTCATTTTACTGATTTACAGATTGGCAGGTAATCCCACAGCCTCCTGGGATACCTAGGTCGAAGCGCCCATTCTTGTTCTGATTGGGCACCTCAGTGGGTATTCCACAAATGTAAATGACTAACCGCTCTGTTTTGCACATGTGCAGAAGGAGATTGGACACACAATTGCTCACATTTTTTTTCATTTTGAATTTTAGTTTCGCTTCAACTAAGGGACATTAGGTTATGCCCATGGTAGCAAAATACAATTGTGAGCTGCTCTAAGGAAAAGCTAGTGACATGATTATAGATTCTGTAAAGTGCTACAGTGACCATGCTATATACATGGATAATGATAAATATTGCTACCCATTATTTGACAGTGATGTTACCTACCTTTCTGACCTGGTAGAAAAATACTCCCCTAGCCGCACCCTTCGCTCCTCCAATGACCTACTACTGACTTCCTCACTCATAACCTTATCACACGCACACCTCCAGGACTTTTCTAGAGCCTTCCGGACTCTCTGGAACAGTTTTCCTTGCCCTACTCGCTCCTACTCTCAAAACCCATTTTTTTTAAACTTACCTACCTGTCTTATTCTGTCTCACTACTTTCCCCCACTTCATATCCCCTTCCTATTGTGTGATACTTCCCCCACCTCCTAGATTGTATGCTCTTCTGGGCAGGGTCCTCTCCTCCTGTGTCACTGTCTGTCATTTGCTACCCCTATTTAATGTTCAGCGCTGTGTAATATGTTGGCGCTATATAATATTATAATATATCCTGTTTCATAATAAAATAATGTTATTTTGTTACAGATGGACTTGGGGCTTAAGCTGTTACCTCTAGATCATGAAGACCATGGAACCCAGCGATGTAGATTGGGACCCAAAGCTATGTCTCATCTGGGAGCTAAAATCGGTTTCCCAATCCTGATATCATTACCAAGTGGCAGCTGTCTGTGCACAACTTGGCCAAGAAAAGACCTTTCTGACGGCTTTCTCCAAATTGACACCATGTGTTCTACATTGCCTAATTCCACATTAGACTGCACAAGTTCGGGTGTTTGTTTAAGTTCTTTAAAAGTTTTAAACCCGATTAAGTTAAAAAAGGTGACTGTGAAAGTGGTACTGAGGAATTTGGAAGTAAAATTAGCTATTTCACCAGCGATGCTCCATGATGTAGTAAGAGACGTGCTCAGAAATGTGTATGTATTACCTGGTTATGTGGTAAAAATGACCAATGACTGTCCAGTTGGTATTGTGGATATAATAGACATGGACCCGGTAACTGATGGTGCCGGCTTAATAACTGCAAAAACAAGTGTGAACATTAAAGAAACCATAACGCTGGAGTGGTACAAGCACACAGTGGACAATGCTCCTCAGTACAAAATTGCAGGAATGGATGAAGTATTTGTCTCTCTCTGTGAGATCATCAAGTTTCCTTTCCAGTATCAAAATACTTTAACTAAACTAGGTTTAACCTGTCCCAAAGGTCTTCTCTTAGTTGGTCCTCCTGGAGTTGGAAAAACTCTTCTCGTAAAAGCTGTTGCGAGTCAAGTTGGTGCTTATCTAATTAGCCTGAATGGCCCGGCGATTCATGGGTCAAGACCTGGAGAGAGTGAGGAAAATTTAAGAAAGCATTTTGAGAGAGCCAGAGACATTTCTCGTGGAGGTCCGTGCATCCTATTTATTGATGAGATTGAGTCTCTGTGTCCTAAACGTGGAAGCTCAAGTAATGCCCCAGAAAACCGCATAGTTGCTCAGCTTCTGACACTTATGGATGGGATTCACAGTGATAACAAAATGGTTATTGTTGCTGCCTCCAACCGTCCCGATGCCATAGATTCTGCACTGAGACGACCAGGGAGATTCGACAGGGAGGTAAAAATGTTAATTATGATATAACCAGTGATAATCCAAGGACTTGTTCATATAGCTTTCATCTTGTAGATGTTAGTATGAAAAGCCACGTGTACTTCAAGATTTAAAAGAAAATGTACATTAAAAGCATAGGAGTGCAGCAAGTTGTTAAACAACTTTTTAAAATCTTTCAGTGACCTTCTGTAAGTTTTCTTGCAACCTTTAAAGGTAAATTCAACTTGAGTTTGCATGTTAAGATGAATCTGTATGGGAGTGTCACTTTAAACAAGCTGTCATTAGGTAGGACTGACCTGGTAGTGAATCAGGTAGCCTTAGGTAATGCTGAAATGACCAGTAAGCCTATTAAAGCCTTCTATCAATTCTGGATTACATTTAGCTACCTACTTTCCTTACAAATTTACTTTTACAAAGGCTGGGAAAATAAGGGGATCTTATCCAGGATATGGTCACCTATGTTCAAAAGCTGTTGAGAAAATCATTTCTGTGCTTAACACAATGATAAAAGAAAATTAGCTGTCTGCATTCCATAGAGAAAATTGTTGATGAAATCACTTAATCCAATGTAAAATATGTAATAAAAACTAAAAGAACAAAACTCTCCCCCTTCCTCATTATTATGGTAAACACATTAAACTTCAGCTTTAAAATTGGGGAATAGTACACTGGCAGAATTTCATTCTCTGCAGTTGACTTTAAAGAAAAGGTTTTGTGCTGCAAGATTCTGTTTTCATATCAAATCTCATTTTTTGGCATAACATATTTTTATTTTTAATGAATACTTTTAGCCTAATAAGAAAGAATTGTAAATAATCTTTTTCTTTTCTGCAGGTTATTATTGGAACTCCCACACTCGGTCAGAGACGAGCCATTCTTGAAGTACTTATATCCAGTATGCCTGTCAGTAGTGATGTGGATGTTGGGGTCCTGGCTGACATGACTGTGGGTTATGTAGGGGCTGATCTCACCGCACTGTGCCGTGAAGCTGCAATGCAAGCTGTATTCCAGGTACACCAGGTAAGAGAAATGGCTTCAAGGACTTTTGGCCAGGTATAACTTGTTTTAGCAGAGTTGCTACATAAAGTACAACTATCATTGTTCAATTTATGTGTAAAGTCACACACACAAAACATATATATATATATATATATATATATATATTTTTTTTTTTTATTTAATTAATTTTTCCCCCTTAAAAAATTTGCATATGTGCTGTGCAAGACTGAGTGAGGCTTGAGTTCAGCTTAAAAAAATTGCTTGCTTTGACTAATAAAGAAACTATTTTATTTATGATATTCCTGTTTAATTTCAGGACAATTCCGACAATCAAGTCACTAGGACACATTTTTATGAAGCCATTAAAAAGATCCGACCTTCCACTGCCCGTAGTGCAATCGGACAAGTGGAGTTTAAGCCTATCCACTGGGAACAGATTGGTGGCCTGGAAGATGTTAAACGCTTACTTAAACAGGTAAAGAAGCTATGTACAGGGATTCTTAACATCTGCAGCAAATCTTACAAATATTGTTACAGTACTACTGTTTTTTCGGATTAGAAACAAAAGACCTTTTCTTCCAAAATTTAGGAATTGAGTTTTTTTTACAAACTTTATATGTTGGTATAAAATCCAGACATTAAAGCAGATGGGATGGTCTAATTATAGCATACAAGTTTAATAAATATAAGGAATACCTACATAAACTGTACATCAATTACTTTCTTATAAAAAGTATCCGAACCTTCTACACTGAGGGTACGATGTAGTATGAGTGTGTATATGTAGTACTACATAAAATACTTGTAAGTCAGTACTTTGTAGGGCCACCCGTTGCTGCAATTAAAGCTGTAAGTCTCCTGGGTATGTCTCCAATAGCTTACCACATCCAGCCATTGAAATTTTTACCCATTCTTCCACGCAAAACTGCCCCAATTTCTGCAGTACTACCTATGTGTCTCCAGGTTACATGAGTTGAATTGGTGCATAGCAGTTATCTAGTAATGCCACAGATTTCCAATTCAATTTAGATTTGGGCCTTGTTGATGCCATTCCAAGACATTATATATATATATATATATATATATATATATATATATTTATATATATATAGCAAAAGATACATTTACTAAAGCATTAATACTCAATGAATAAAAGGTATTTGTACATGTAATGGGGTATACAGGCTGTAGAGGTTAACAGTAAAAAAAACTTACAAAATATTCAGTAATTTTCAATCACATCAAAAGTTACCAGGGACCTTTTAAAATCACTCTCATAATATACCAAGATGTTTATTCAAAAGATTGTATTATTACAATAATAGTAAGTATCTTTAAATGACTCACAAATATCAAAAACCTTACTGACTCGGGCATCTTTGTCTAATGAGACCTCAATCCAAGCTATATTAAATACCAGCAACAAAAAGTCCTAAGTTGGGTCTGAATCCAGCCATGTATGCAAAATTGCTGTATTTGCAGCTAGTAGGATAATAAATAACAAGTTTCAACTTCCTCAAGTAATTCAAGCTCCATGCAAGCTAATAAAGCCCACAGTTACTCATTTTGGGGGTCCAACACAATGTAAATGATTTCCTTTGAACTACTACAGTGTAGCTTTAGCAGTTTATTTAGAGTCATTGCACCGCTGGAAGGAGAACTTTTATCCCACTCTCAGATCTCTGGCAGACAGAAACAAGCTTTCCTCAATCATTGTCCTGAATTTATTGCCATTCAAGAGACTGGCAGCTTCTGTACAGAATAATTCATTTAATGGACACTATTTTCTTTTTTCTTTTTCATTACTTTGTCTAGTGCATTGAGTGGCCTATGAAGTATCCTGAAGCTTTTCTGAGAATGGGTCTCACTCTACCAAAAGGAGTTCTGCTCTATGGCCCCCCTGGATGTGCTAAAACCACGCTAGTGAAAGCTTTGGCGACAAGCTGCCATTGTGCCTTTTTCTCAGTCAGTGGTGCTGATCTCTTCTCACCATATGTAGGCGACTCAGAAAAGACTTTAGCACAGGTAAATATTACATGGCACAGGTTTAAGGTTTACAGGTTTTTTTTTTTTCTTCTAAAGTTTTGAGAAAGTTATTTTGTTTCCAGTTTTTCATACATTTATATGGTGGTTCTCTTTATCTCTGCAGCTTTTCAGACAGGCAAGAGCAAGCACACCGGCAATTGTTTTTCTTGATGAGATTGATGCTATAGTAGGGTGTCGGTCAGAAGGCAAGACAGGTTCTGGTGTTCAGGAGAGAATCCTTTCTGTTCTCTTGAATGAACTAGACGGCGTTGGGCTGAAAACTACAGAACGCAGAGGGAAACAGAAACTTTTGGAGGGCAGTGATAATAACTGCCATAATGAACCTGTAAGTTTTCCGGTCAGTTTGATTAGAAACATGAAAGATCACAAAAACTTGAAAAAAAAGTTTGTTGGTTTAAAATAATATTTTGTATCGATTTTCCTTCTGTTCTGAAATAGGTAGATGTGATTATCAGTACAGAGAGCAGAAATGGCATTTTACATTGACAGCTATACCATTGCAAATCAATCATTGATTTGTGGAAGTACTTTTCCAGCAGGCTGTGAAATGATCTGTAGTGTACACAGTTGCACGTCGGAATAGAGAAGAAGTCATGATGTGCTACGACATACTAAAATATCAATAGGAAAAGAATCAATATTCAAAGAAAATTGTACTTATCATACACAAATCAGAACAGCGTGTCTGTGTTATGTAGAGAGGAAAATAAAATAATCATTATTTCCAAATAGTAGGTAAAGGATATCATAAATAAAAAAATCTAATGTTCTGTTTAAAACATTTGACTGTGGCCAAGGAAGCTGAGGGTTCATTACCGCTTCCTGGGCTGCCTTTAAAGCACGCCTGTACGCTAAAATTAAATGTTTTAATCAAAGTAAAAAGCCTTTAATGGTGGGTAATCTTCCAGTTCCATGTCTTTTTAACAGCAGTGATTGGCAATATGTCAGTTAAGGTTACCATTGATCCAGGTCATTATATACCTAGTAGTAGTTAGTCACATTCAACTGGACATGTTCTTGTAATGTTGAAGATGTTTTATAGCCTTCCAGGCTACTTCATGTACTCTGAACAACTTGGAAGGCTACAAAACATCTTCAACATGACCAGCAGAAGTCCAGTTGAAGGTGGCTAACTATTACTAGAATTAGCAGTGATTTAATCCCCTGTGTTCTGAATGTCAGATCCACTGCTCTGTTAGCAGACCCCTAGTCCTGTTCACCTGGCTGTTCTGATCATCATATAGCCATCTAAGCTTGAAGCAAGGTGACCCTTTATGTCTTGCACAGGTGAATATATATTAGATATTGGTGCCCTGGATGTTCTTATGTATATTTCTGCAGCCTTCCTGTCTCTGGGCATGTTTCCTCCAAATCCCTTGAAAGCACAGCCTTCAATCCGAAGACTGATAATGAAAAGAATTACCATGTTAGTTAGGAAGCTTGTGTCATGTGGGTAGTGAGGGAACCTTTTCAGGAGTCCGAATGGCTAAAGGTGGGAAAAGCTGCATCTGTGGCATGTCACTAGTTTAGTGGAGCAAGAAGGGAAAATCACTTATGGCGGATGCTAGACAGGGAATACATAATAGAGGTAGACAACCCTCTCCCCTCCATCATGGTTTTAAACATGGACCCATTTGTATGTAAATAAATCTAGGTCCACCTAAAGCCCGATGTGGGGGGGGGGCGTGGGTGTTCTGTTGTCCCAACAGACATCTTGTTCTTTGGGTACAATGCTTCTCCTCCAGTGGAGCGAGTAAGCATTGTCACCTTAGTCCAGAGAGTGTGTTAGTGGTAGGATCATCATGATAAAATAAAGGTAATACATTCTGATGCAGACATCACATATAAAGTTGTGTGAAAAGATATTTTTTTTAGGTTCAGATGTATTTTAGGCTTGTCATTGTCTAGTGAGTATCCATACTTGGCTGTATTCATATAAACAAACTGCATTGAAGCTGTATACAAAGACTTTGTGCAGTCTGCCTGTATGATAAAGGTCAAAGCAAGTAATGATCAAACCAAACAATGGTGTTAACTTGATAATTGTCAGAAAAACCTGTGCACAGAACTGCATAAGTATTGTAAAATGCAGAGCAGTGATTCATAACCTGAACGTCAGCATAAGGAAAATATAATTAAAGGGCAGAGCCTGCTTTTTAAAATAGAAATCTACCAGGAAGCAATGTTTGTTGGATAATATTAGTTAATAATTTATTACAGAATTACCTCAATTAAACATTCTCATCACTTGAAATGTTATTTTAAAATGTTCCACACCCAGGTGGAGTTCCAGGAGGTAATAAACAAATCAGTAATGATCGTAGCAGCTACAAACAGGCCGGATGTTCTGGATGATGCTTTACTGCGACCTGGCAGACTGGATAAACTGCTTTATATTCCACCACCAGATGAAAAGGTAATTATCAGCCAAAGCATTGCTGCTCAGCTCTGGACCTCAAGGCCCTGTATCAGTACCCAATTTGCAAATGGTAGATTCATGACATGTATAAACCAATATCCCTTGTCACTGGAAAAACAGCAGTGTGGGTACCATTGTGGTAATTTCCTTTTTCTTCCAGAAACACAACAATAAGCCTTGAAAAATACAGACTATCTATGTATCTTATGTCTCTTGAAAAAAAAAAAAAAAAAAAACTCAAATTGGTATATTTATAAATTATTCCCATCAATTCGGCTGCATGTTCGCTGCCAAAAATCATTCTACATTTCTCATTTGAATGCCTGTTAAAACAATAGCTCATTCTTCCACCTTGTGGCCAGTTGTCATAAGTCACAATAGTAATTTCTATGTATTCTGATAATTGAATGAATTTAGGTAACATTTATGGGGGGATAATTTATAAATATAGGTATGTGACGGGCAGGGTTGACACAAAGAAAACCCCAATATTTCAAGCAACTGAAAAGCCTGAATTCACCAACTCACTGGGGAGACCTTCAGGATTTTGGCTTTCCAACTGAATAACAAAGTTTTGATCCAGAAAACCATTTTTTTTTAGGAAACTATGCTAAAATAATTGTGGCATTGTATTATAGATTATCTGGGTAACCTTGTCTTTTGTCCATCCTCCTGTAGGTGGCAGCATAACACATGGTAGAGCCAACACATTATTACATTCTTAAACAGTGATTGTCCACAAATGGTTATTTTTTCTCAATAGCTAAAAATTCAGATCAACATATTTATCCTTTGGCCTGCCTTAGATGAAAAAAAAAACTAAAGTCTTGCTGCATCTTCATTGAAAATTCCCCTGTAAACGTACCCTTTACCTACATTTATTCTTTCATAGCTAGAAAATGTATTTGTAGACTTGTATATAGCGTCCAGTATTTCTTTGCAGATCTAACACTTTGTCACTATTGTGAACTCCTTGTCAATGCCTACATGGCCTGAAGGTTGCACGTTCCTACCAGTCTGCATGAATTCCTGTTAAATCCCAATAAAGTTCAACAATTTATAATATATATTTTTCATAAAAAGCTTAGTCCTCCCTTAAAGTGACTGCATATAGGAGAAATCTGGAAGAATGCCATGTTTCTGCTGCAGGCAGGATGGAGTGTTTCCTTAGTTGCTAACCCACTGTGTGGTATGGGCGCCCTTAATATGGAAACATTTATCTGATGCTAGGTCTGCTTACCATAACCATATGATCCATTAGGCTGATGGGAATTCAGTAATTCTTAACTATATTTAGCTCCCTGTCATTCAAATACTTTAGCATTTAAATTGATGTGACTACAACTTGAAAATGGCTGATATCAATCTGTAATTATAATGGTGTACAACTTAGTAAGGTATCAAAAGATAAAAGCATTTAACAGGGTGGAAACAAAAAAAATAATTTTTTTCTGTTTTTTTATTGCATTACTTTTGATTTGTTTGTATTTTGTTCATGGTTTTGCTCTCATGTGACAGGCTCGGCTCTGTATCCTGAAAATCTGCACTAACAATATGCCGTTACATCATGATGTGTGCCTCGAAAGTCTGGCAGCTGACACTACATTTTACTCTGGTGCTGATCTTCACAATCTGTGTAAAGAGGTGAGAATCATTTCAGTCTTGCAGTCATTCTTTAGGTCAGTAGATGTTTGTCTACCATGTGCTGCAATAGCGCCCATGCATTACCCAAAGAAATGGGTTAGTACTATATTTTGTAAAGCAGCATTTTACAATCTACTGTGCATTTATAATGGCACTGTTTACATTGCATGCCTGCGGCCAAAGAGCATTGGGGTGCCATTCAGAATAAATGTCATCCCATCACACCGATGCCTGTAGTATATATGCATTACAAAAAAAATTATTCCAGTGAAAACAGGGTTAGTACCTTTACCAGGCTTTTTATAACATCTGTATCCCAGTTGAGTTTTGCTTAAATTCTTGTTCTATTATCATTATTATCATCACACAGTATTTATATAGCGCCAACATATTACACAATGTTGTACAAAGTCCATAGTCATTTCACTATTTGTCACAATCTAATGTCCCTACCTCAATTAACGTAACTTCATGTTTTTGGAATGTTCTAGAGATTGTGTGTCAAAGAAGTTGTTTAACATGTAAAACAAATAACTTGAGAAAGGCTTTACAATATAATGTTATTGATCTTTATAAAGATGCAAGCGTGTTATTCGGATATGTTCATGATTTTTTTTTTTTTTTGTTTTTCTGTAGGCTGCCCTAGTTGCTTTACAAGAAAGTGAACTACAGGCTACCTGTGTAAAACAGGAGCATTTCCAGAAAGCTTTGGCATCTGTACCACCATCTTTGAAGGCCAGAGACCTTTTATCCTATAAAAAATTACAGGGATATACATAGATAATAAAACTAAACTATACCCCAGTAACGTGGTGTGTACAAGTTATCCTGTGAGCTCCGACATCTTCTCCAGGTCTTCTTTCTGGTTTGGGATCTTTGGACATGTCCGGGTAATGTAACTCCCAGGCATGCATACCAGAGTTTATTCATCCCAGGGCTAGGCAGGTGCCAGGATTGCATGCTGATCTGCATATGCTGTCAGGAATATTCCAGCAGACAGCTAAGAATCTTGTTCTGCAGAAAAGCCAATTGCTCCGTAATAAAGGCTTAACTGTTCTTCAAATTCTAATTTTAATGTAAAGTTCCACGTTATGCATTTTTTTTAACAAATGTATATGTCTACTTTAACCCATTTGTATAGAATGCATGTTTGCCTTCATATGACTATTAAGTCTAAACCCATAAAGTGATATAAAAAAAACAATGTTGCAGCTGGGCTACATTACAAAAGTGTTTTTTTTTTATCCAGGATACTATAAAAAGGACTTTTACCTCCCTTATCCCTTAATTGTCCCTTTTCTCCTAGGTGCTTCATATGGTGGTAACAGACTCTGATGTCATTCCCTGCAATGCAGAACAAACGGTCTATCATTGTAGGAATGGCAAGGATCTGCTTACAACCTGGAACATCAGAGGGATGATGAGAGCATTGGTTGCCAAGAGAGTGAGGGATAACGTTTGTAAAAACTGCTTTTTATTGGTACTGTAAGCAAACATGAGCATTTAACACATTCAGGGTGGGAGAACAAGGTTACATTTTATTTATTTCTTAAGCAGGCTTTTAATTTAGGGATTGCTTCACCAAATTACATTCTCAGTGTTACATTGCATACCCATCTTGTAAAGTAAATGAAGTATGTAAATATGTTACCAATATAATATTTTGGTGTACACACTCCAGTACATTTAGGCTTTAAACGATACCAGTTTTAGTAGAGCCAATTCATAGTGGATTTCCCAGTATGTTAACCATGTCATGCATTGGGGTTGTTTTACTAAGAGGATATACAGTGTTCAACCCAGGCATTTTTTTAAGCAGGGTGTGAGGAAATTGTAGCTGTATGGCAGCCCTCGTATTGTGACCCAACTCATCAGTAACCACCCAAAAAAAAAAACAGGTAGTTACTGAAAAGTGCCGGGTGGTGCACCCTGTTAAAAGGGGCTGGGGAGAACACTGGGGTTATAGGCTGTTCTTATAGTCAAGTGAATTATCACCTGGCTTAGTGAAAGAGCAGAAGCTTTGGCATCTTGAACCATTCAATCACGTGCAAGCAAAATATTTTCTTACAAATATTTTTTACAAAGTGAATTTTTACCACATTTATTTGTCTAAATGCAAGTTCCCTTACAAGATGATTATTTGCATTTGTAAATGAACTGCCTAGTCCCCTTTTTAAGGAGTGGACTTAGCAATAGGTTACTGAGTCACAAAGATATCTGAAGGCAGTAATATAATGAAAAGGAAGCAGCCACTATACATTTTAAACATACTGAAATGTGAGCAGCCCCATGTTAATATGTTCCTGGGGAAATGCATGTTAAGGAATGGACAAGTGTGTTGTATTTGTGAGTTTTAAAGTATTACATGTTTGCACAAGAAGGCAATGCAAACATGTCATGGGTGTCCATCCTATCGGTCATGGGTGTCCATCCTTGGATAGGTGAATACACTATCCACAAAGTCCTCAGGGCTTTTTGTTTGCATTAAATATTGCTTCTCTGCCAGTACAAGTCTAAAATACAGAACTGTTTTTCATTTGTCAGTGAATTTTGAATAATAGGTTTCAAACTGATATCAAAAGCCGTATTTGCCTATCAACACAGAAAGCTAGTCAACACACCACCTTTAATTATCTTCTATTATTCCTTCTAAGCCACTGAGCAGTGTAATCTGCAATATAAGAATATTCATTGGACACTTATACCTACTTTGTATACATGGTGCAATTTGTATGCTGTAATGAAGTTCTATATCTGCAGATGTGTATATACATTTGTACTGTAATATCCATGAGAGCTTAGTTTTCTATAAAAGACTACTTTATAATTGTGGTCTGTACATGGTATCGAATAAAGAACCCTTGTAGTCATCAGGATTTATTATTTTTGAGACTGGAGCAGCAATTTCAATATGTTGCTTTTGCAAGTTTTATTGCAGTAATAAATTCTTGATAGTACACTTTACTATTTGAATAAATATTTTATTAAATGAATATTAATTTGGTCAGGAGCCTAAAAACACATTCTAACTCGTGAAGGGGAAAACCAAACAAACACGGGACAAATTCTACCTTGTGAAGGGGAAAACACGATGCATAGTCTATCTTTTGGTGATGGGGAAAACCAAACACAGGGCATATTCTATTTTTTGTGATAGGGAAAACAAAATATGGGGCATATTTTACCTTGTGAAGGGGAAAACACAGAGCATATTCTACCTTGTGATAGGGTAAACCAAACCCAGGGCCATATTCTACCCTTTGAAGGGGAAAAAACAGGGCATAGTCTAACTTGTGATGGGCTTTTTGCAAATGTAAAGTAATCAGAATTCTTCTCAGATTTGATCTGCTGGTTAATAAACATGACACGATGTATGCACTTTTCAATGATTATTTGCCAACATATCAGATCTATCCACATCCAATCAGAAACCTAAAAAATAGTTGCTAATAATCATTTGGTTACTGCATTACTTTTACATCAGATCGTGTTAATGGACTGGCAGTTAAATTCAGCCTGTGTAAAAGTCTTACATTTGGGAAACACAAAAAAGCTGATCTGCAGGCAGCCCTTTCCAACCAATGTAGTTATAGAGTTATTAAAAAATACAAAACTGTAAGAAGGTAAAGTATCTAAAGAAGTCTGTGGACCCCTTCCCAGCAAATGCTGAAGTGGAGAGCACTAGGAGCTATCAGGATCTGCTGTAGTGTTCATGCATTAGCTATAAATATACACACAGGAGAGAATGATCGCCTCATTAGTGTTCTGCTGCTCTTGGTTGGGATGCGTTACCATAGTACAGAGTACCTGACTGTGCTTTGCGGCTACATTTGCATAGGTCAAAGATGAATTCCTGCTGTGTTTGCAGATACAACAATGTATTTAGGAATTTTACTAAAATTCAGCTTTAAATGTTTATGAATACTACAGTGCCAACTTATGGCTTAACAGTTTAAACAAACCGAACACTCTTCAGTAATGAAAATACTACTGCATGTCAACACAGCAAATTGTATAATTCTAAAATTAAAAAGTAAACACTGGCCTAGCTATGCAAATTTTATATACAACATTGTTTCCTTAAATACCTATTGTTTGGAAGGCAAAACTGGGAGAATTTATACAGCACAAAAATCACTACCTAAATATATTATTAGGTTCGATAAATGGTGGTTATAGCACAAGAACCAGGTCACAGTATTAACCTGAGTGAATGTACCCTCATAAGTTATAAAGACAGCGCTAGCTGAAGGAGTCGCTGTACTGAAAAGTGGAAGAAGTTTGCTCTATTATCGCCCTGAGGCTCCATTGTAAACCTACTGTGTGTATGATAGCAGTAAAAATTTATGGAGACTGCTTTATCTGGATTGAAATGTAACTGAACTTTT
The DNA here is from genome assembly GCF_032062135.1 of Pyxicephalus adspersus. NCBI lineage: Eukaryota > Metazoa > Chordata > Amphibia > Anura > Pyxicephalidae > Pyxicephalus > Pyxicephalus adspersus. Next base: position 131,737,395 of record NC_092859.1, read on the forward strand.
AACCTTTGCACCAGAAAGCCAATAAAAGTGGAATTTGAAGGAGATAGTTTTATGAAGCATTGTAATTATCTGGTAGGAATGTGAAAAGCATCGACAGGGAATAGGTATCGTGTCGGCCAAAAAATAAATGCTGATACACCTGTTAAGAAGAAACATATTGTGTCCTATCAAAGATTCTTACAATATATAAACAATATAAACAATATATTCTGTAAAACAAGTCATTAGATATGATCACCAAAATAGTGTTCTTTGGATCCTCACTTTAGGGCTTCATTTCTCTACCCTAGATCTGAGGAATGTGCAAACTTGCTTAGAACTGTAAACAGCATTATAAAATTGTTAGTTCACAATGGTGCATTTCCTTTTTTCTGGCAGCAGTAAAGGCTCTTATTAAAAGTGTGCTTTAGAAGGCACCATCTCCTCTGCAGAAGGGGTTCAAGGTGAATGTATATATTGCTGTATTCTGCTCGGTCTGTGGTAAGGCTGCAGCAGTCCATAGGACTTAGGCACTGGAACAGTTAGCGCAAGCTGTGCTCTGTTCTTGCCTGTAACTTTGCAGCTGTATAAAGCACTTGTACATTCCATATGTGTTTAGTAGTATCTGCCTGGCCTTGTTTTGTACCTCCTCCCACTTTGATGAAGAACTAGGATCTAAAAGGAAAAAAAAAAAGTTTGAAAGTTAATTTTCAATATTATGTAAATTAGCTAAAATTATTGTGGAACTGAAAGTTCAAAATCTGGGATCAGGCAGAGCTTTTGTTGCAAAAAGGGTCAGGCTATGCATGCAAAGCTCCGCATAGGATGTGGCGATACCGAACTCGTCCCAGCTTCCCCTGTGGCTGCTTGGGACTGAGTTAATTTGTTAAAAAGATGTTGCATCATCCCAGCCTGGCCAATTAAGATGGCCAAAGAGCAGGAAGAAAAGAAAGAAGATTGCAGTGCCTAAGGTAAAACAAAGACATGTGCGTGCAATGAAACTGCAGTCAGGCAGCTAAGGTTATTTTTTGCAGATGGAACAAAGAATAAAGAACCTGATGCAATAAAGAACCTGCCGTATTGCAGTTTTTTTTTTGTTTTGTTTTTTTAATTAGCGTAAAAAAAAACAAAAAACAAAAAAAAACACATTATTATGATAGGAGAGAACTTGGACAAGGCTGACAACACCGCTTGTGATTCACGGTCGATAAAGATGAATACTGTCTTGGATACTTTTTATGTGCAACACTTAAAATCTCAGGGCAAACTTTTGACGGTCCACCAACATCTTGTAAGAAAGAAGTTGGTAAGTCCATGAAAGCTTGTCCTAAACTGTTGCAATAAAAAAAGGATCATGGACAGGACCCAAGTCTGTTGCAAAAGTGCAAAAAGTATTTTTTTTGCTTGCATTGTTTTTACAAAGATAGAACGTTGGGAATTCTGCATATACTGAAAAAAATGTACTGATTGTCTCTTCAGATGAAAACCTAAACAATGTCTAGTAAAAGGGAACACAAGTAAAAATAGATTTAAATGTGCACAATTTGTTCTTTGTTCTGTTACTTAAATTCAGTGCACATCAAGTTTCATTTCACAGGAACTTATAATATACCTAAGTCTACAACAGACTGAATGCAATCCACCAGCTATCATAGCTAGCTGACTGATCAGGGCTGCAAACACATTTAACATTCTCCATCATAGGATCCTTTCAGCCAAGCTTTTTGCTTTTTTTCATTGATTCACAAATAATCAACAACTTACTTAGCTGTAAAGTGATTATGGCAGTGGATTTTCCTGTGGTCAGTGACCAAACATTAAGGTCTTTTACGGAGTGCACATCCTCTATTTTCATCAGGTCACTCTTGATTTGATCCACATTTAGGTGTCTTGGAACTCCTGGAGTGAAGTCAAGAAGAATTTCATAAAATGGGACATACGAGTCTAAACATGTTTCACTTACACTGCTGACCTAAAAATTCAATGCTACTTATTTATAAGCGGACACTCCCCACAGAAGACTTGTACAATAGCTAGCTTGTGCAAGATGATTAATGCATTCCACAATCCCACAAAGTGAAAAACTGAAATTATTCCAGTTATATAACCTTGTAGTTATATAATGGCAGGTTATACCTTTTATCTCCAGAATATAACAAACCCTACAAATAATGAAAACTGGTCCAGACTGTAATCAGGCAAAGCTCTCCATGAACTGCACAGTCTGCAATAAAGACAGAACAGTACCTTCCTAATGGCCAGGGTAAAAGGGCAACTGCGATTTTGGCTCCTATTTTATGGACCAATCAATGTTCTTCAAATGCCCCCTCTATAGAATGAGCTAATATAAGCAGAATTTTCACTAAACCAAATTTGCAATCGTCTTGAGTGGATTACCTTGTAAAAGGTAATATTTAAATGGATTTTCAACTAGGCAGAAAAGTAAGTAGCTAGTGCACAGTTTTCCTCATAGTAAGTTCTACAAACATAATTTCAGAGGCACAACCAGTACTGAATATTATATCTCTAATAAGTGTAAGAAAATAATCAGTAAAAAACAAAATATCAGTAAATAGTATAACATAATTTCGACCAAAAACAATTAGTTTTAGTTAATTAAACAAGTTTTTTCTTATATTTAGTTGGGGCTGAATATATTACCATTTACCAATAGTATGGTATGCTTCTATGCACTGTACTGAACTTCTGAAAACATTTTATATGTGGCCATAAGCGTAGAGAAAAGAACATTTATATTTAAAGTGGAACTATTGTGTGTAGAAGAGTAAGGACAGGCGAGTGTAAAAAAAAAAAAAAATTATTATATTGCAATAAGGAAATCACCAGGTTTTTATGTGTTTAATTTAGTTCAGCTTTCAGCTGGCCACACAGACCAATTTTGGTTTATTATGTCAGAAGAC
>NC_092859.1:131740688-131741594 GCF_032062135.1 Pyxicephalus adspersus
ATGCAACAATATTTACAGTTCTTCTCACCTTCAAGTATAATGAGCACGGTGTCTCTTATTAGCCTCAAAGTAGTAAAGACGACCAGTACAGAAAATATATAGGTACAGATGGGATCTGCAATTTTGTATTCTGGCTGAAAAGACAGTTAAAGTATTCATTACATGCTTTTGGATACTACAGTACATACATATAAATATGTATATAAAAACTTTATCCCAGATTATTATTATTATTATTAAACAGGATTTATATAGCGCCAACATATTACGCAGCGCTGTACATTAAATAGGGAATAGCAAATGACAGACTAATACAGACAGTGATACAGGAGGAGAGGACCCTGCCCCGAAGAGCTTACAATCAGATCAACAAGATCATACTCATGGAAGATCTGACATCCACCATTCATAGTACAGAGGAGAAGTTCCACAATACCCAGGTTTTCATCTACAAAACCAAGACTCTCCCGTCAATAAAGCCTATTCAGCCAAGGTAACATAAGGCTATTTTAGCTGTATGTGTTATTCCTAGATGGTCTCAATTAAACTTCTTTCCTTTGACAGCTTTCACGCATATTTTCCTACCTACTTTTGAACTTTGTTCTATGTTGGTCTATAAATCTGATCTAGTTTATACCTACACCTCCCCTAGCCTTCCCATCCCAATTGTCCCCCCCCCCTTTTGTGTTTATAGTCTAATGTACAGCGAGTATTGTTTACAACTCTGATCTAAGGCCAAGTACACACGTGCAATAAGTGTTAGAAAACGAACGACTAATGACAGATCAACGATTATTTTGAATGATCGTATCGTTACAGCATGTACAGAAACATGCGCTATCTGATCATTCAAAATAATCCATCAATAATGTACACACACTGAATACCATCGTTTGAACAATGCAG
>NC_092859.1:131741796-131742928 GCF_032062135.1 Pyxicephalus adspersus
TTTTTTTTTGTAGTTTTAGAGTGGAAAATAATACTGATTGTATTTAGTATTGCTTTATTATAATATATTGTCAAAACTGTAGTTGATGGCAACACTGGCTTGTTCAATTGCAGCACAAAGATGAAATGTCAGAATACCTGGATTTATATCCGTTCCTCTAACCCTCTAATGTGCAGTGGGAAAGAAGGCTTGGGTGAAGTCTGAACCCAATCAGGAACATACTGCAATAAAAATTAATCTTACATACATCATAAAATGATTATCCATGGCACACCCTCTTCCTACCAACCACTTCCTCTTGGAAAAGCGGACTGCAGAGCGGTTACAAACTTATATGCCTTGAGATGATTTTTTTTACTTTGAACAATACATGCTAGTTTTGTTACTGCCATGTTAGATCAGTAAAACCAATTTTCCAGCAGAAAGCCAGCTTAGTATTTCTCTGTAGCACTGCTCAGTTAAATATTAGCTTTAAGCCTACAGCTCTCAGCATTTCACAAAGCCACATAGAGAATCTAGCCATCTCCTAGCTCTTCTGATATGTGAAGGTATGAACTCAATACATCCTCTCTTTACCCGCCTACAGTGACCAGCTAGGCAGCACATATCCAAGATTTGTAAACTAAACTTTTCATTTTTTAAAGACACCTAAAGGTTAGAATGACTCCAATGGGAGCGGTAAGATCTGCAAATGTACATTTGTACATACTAAATTTTTAAAATGCCACATTTAGGTTTTGATCACTACAGTACAGATGCAGGAACGCTAAAAAAATTTGTAACCACTTTTTATGTTTACTATTATTGTGTAGTTAAAGGTGGAGCTTTTCTATAAATCTTAGGAGGCCAGTACATGTTTTGAGATGTGTCATTTGTTAAAGCAGGCTAGATTTTATAAGGTCACCGTGACCTCCATTTTCATTATTTTGTGACAATCCCATTACCTGACAGGCAACAATGATGGCTGGTAAATAAGTAGAAATTTAACCTTAAACACACTCTAGGTAAATGTACAAAGAGCATGCTCCCAGTGTTCTCCTCAGTCCCTTTTAGCCAGACGCACTACCAGGCACTTTTCAGTAACCACTGGCTGTTTTTGGTTAGTTACTGAAAAATTGGGTCACAATACAGG
>NC_092859.1:131743636-131804154 GCF_032062135.1 Pyxicephalus adspersus
ATATAAAAAACAATGGTGAAGGAATTGATAGCACCTTTAATTGAATGAATGTGCAGGCATTATCCAGCAACCATTTACTGAAGCTGGCTGGGAGATGGAGAAAGCAGGGGAATAGTAATATATCATCTGCTATAATGTATGCATTGTACTAACTGCAAACAGCGGGCCTACGAAACCATCAAGTACTGCACTAGTTAATAAATTCTTAGTTTTACAGCATATGGTTTGATGGAAGTTGTGCAGTTTTATATTGGTCACCAAGTCACTTTTTTCTATGTTAAACTCTGTGTAAAATGTAGGAGCTGATTAATACAGATACATTCATATGGAAACTGTAAAAAACAAAAAAAGGGGGCAAGCAAGTACAGATTGATTAGGTATATCTAAGCTAGCCAATTTGTTGTTTCAAATTCAATATAATCAAATAGGCAGATGTACACAGAAATATAACTTTTGCTACTTACATGAGGTTTACAGCAACACCAACAGCTGCTGTTATTAACATTACATCTCCATTAATAGTATAGTCCATAGAAATAGTCCTCTGCACTGCTTCATAGAGCAAGAAGGCCGTTAGAATGTACACCAGTAATACACTAATAATGGCAGACAAGACCTCTACAATAAAAAAAATAAATAAATACATTTATCATGGAAGAAAAAGCACATTTGATAATGCAGATTACTTATGAGCTTACTGCAAAGAGTTAAATAACAGTGTTATAGGCTGTAATTTATTTAAAAGCTGAATGAATCCCCCCTGAAAGCTCTAAGGCTGGAACATGTTCATATAATTTAAATTTTAAGTTTTTTTAAATATTAAACTCTCATGTATCCCTTTTTATGTTCCCTTTGGCTCACACATTCAGTGATGTCATTGGGTCGCCTTCTCCATTCATTTAATAGCAGCCCTGCTCTTCTCATTCCTTCCTGGCTAAAATATAAATGCCTCCATAGATACAATTTTCTCTTCTTCTTGGTCATTAAAGAGTTGCAAGGTACTACAGATCACCCACAACCTCCGTGTTTAGAAAAAGTTTTTCTCTGCAAGCAAGTCATACAAACCACCCCCTCCAAGCCTCCGTCCTGCACACAAGGGAGCAGGGAAGCCCAGTTCGTATCTAGGAGTTGTCCGTATGTCTTAACACTACCTGTTATATAAATATATATACACACACACTATTCCAGTGTTGTACCCAGGCATTTTTTTTTAAGACGGTGGGAATAAATTGTAGGGGGGAGGCACCTCCTGTATTGTGATTCAGCTCAGGTGCTTACTTAAAAGTGCTGGGTGATACGCTTAGCTAAAAAGGGCTGTCTCTTTCTGCAATAACCACCCGCATGACTGACAATTTTCAAAGCGGCCTTTATTTTCTTATACTATTTTAGAACGTTTTTAGAAGTCCAAACTTACACCAAAATGATTCCCCAATAGGACACTGATAATAATCTGATAATATTTAACCCTTCCTTGGTCTCTTCCACAATGCATACGGAGGAGAGGGAACTCGCCATAGCAAGAGGAGGCTCAAGAGCTGCATGTGGCTTCATTAGTTTGTTCTGGCCTAATCCCTGAGCCGCAAGTTGCTGGCCGGCACTAGGTCGGATCGGCCAAGGGTCATAAGGCTGGAACAAACTACCCGCTAGGCCGTATCTGGCCTAAAGGCCAGAGTTTGCTGACCACTGGCTTAGACGATTGAGAATGAATGGGAGTGCACAGCCTCCCGGGAAACCTACGACACGCATCTCGGGTGGCTCTTGGGTGCTCCTGTGCATGCCCGAGCATCTCAGACATGCACAGAAGCCTTTTCATGAGAAGAGAAAAATTGGCTGATCTCACGCATCTGCAATTTTTTTCCAACCTACATCACCGGATCTCGCGCCTGGGTCAGGTGACGTAGGAAGAAGAACCCGGAAGAAGAGAAATGGCAGCGCCCCGAGTGCCAGCTCCGGGACGACGCTGGACAACTCGGGATGGATCAGACTGCCCTGCGGGATTGAAGGTAAGTGTATTTGTTTTAGGCTATCTTGAGTTTAGTTCTTCTTTAAAGTTTGACATTCACTCTGATATTCATTCTGAGTGACGCTGCTGATCGGGACAATTGAATAAAGTGAATAGAGAAAGGAATGGGAAGCAGGCAGCTGCTGGAACCCCTCAGCACTGCATCTATATAGGAATATCTGCCCCTAAATACACCCGGGGGTAGCTCTGTGCCCCAGGCTGGTTCTCACCCAGCAGCTCGGCCACCATGAAGAGGAGATATAGCAGTGCGGCCAGCCCCAGCCTCTTCTGCACCGTCCTGTCCTTCTGCCTCTCCCGCTGCTGCCGGCAGCTGTCACACGGCTCTGTCCGGGGAGGAGGCGCGGAGGTGTCCCGTTCCAGCAGGGAGTCATCATCGGAGGACAGAGCCAGAGCTCCCCCATTAATAGCCGGGATGTCATCCGCCACCAGCACCCTCAGCTTATTGAAGGCGGGCAGCTCCCCATCCGCCGCCTCCGCTTCATCCGGATAGTCGAAGCCCGTATCATCGCTCAGGTAAGGATGCTGCTCGTCCCGGTGAAACTTCTGCCTCAGGGCGCTCCACCAGGCTGGAGGCCGCCGCCACATGGCAGCCCGGACTGCTCAGCTCTCTTCTCCTCACTGACCAGCCGAGCGTCTCTCAGCTCTGCCACTTCCGGGTTCCAGCATCCAGCACTAAAAACAATTTATCACATGACACCACGGGGGCGCGCAGGGCAAACATGTAATCACGTGGCTGTCGTGATTGCGTGCCAAGTTATCACATGACGCTTTTTTGTTACTTTATTGGCAAATGTGGGACTTCTAAAAGCTGATTGGATGCTCAATTGAACAACTTTTTTTTTTCATCAAGCTTTATCGATCAACGTTGACGTCAGGGATGTCTCCAAACAAGTAAACGAGTTATTTCCGGGTTCTAACCGAGAATCACATGCCTGGGTCGGGCTGAAATCAGCTGAATGTGCCCACGGGTGGAGAGGAAAGCTGTATTTCATGGAGGAAGAAGGCAACACTAATGGACAGGCAGTAGACAGCAGGTTACCCCAGGGGCAAAATGCTGCCGCAGGTAGGTTAGTATAGGAGGCAGATATGCTGTAGAAGGTAAATTAAATCGTGATTGGTTATAAGGGGGGCAGGCATGCCATTGAATACCTTTATAGGAATTGGAGACAGACCTTGTGTACAACTAAAAGATAGGAGTCCATGGGGTGGTACAGAGGAAAATGTTATTATTAGAAGTCACCCTGAACTATTAGACTGCCAGCAGAAATCCACATGTGACAATTCCTGGGATACCTGACTCCTGTACTCCCCCATATTCTGCACTTCCACCTGCCTGCCTCCATGTTACTATATGGTGATGGGTGAAACCACTGCACAGAGTGGGGGGGGATATAGGTGTCTGATGCTTCCAGGAACTTGTTATTGCATGTTGAAGGATTGTGCTGTAATCATAGCTCTCACATAACTCATCGACCGACAGAGAGCCGCATAATACCACTTCTTCTTTTTCAACCATTATATTTTAGAATCTTTTTCCAAGACTTAAATTCTAATTCTCAAAAATAAACCCCAGCACCAAACGGTGTTAAATTAAAACACCAAGCAAGACCTTCGTTTTGGATTTTGGGTAGAGTGGTGAGGGGTTAGTGTCTTTTTGTCCAGAGACACCACAGGAAATGAGAGAAAATCTCCTGCAAGTGTGTGGGTGGGGGGTTGAGGGTTATCACCTTTACTGTGTTTGGTGCAAATATAAAATGTTCTTTTATTTTCATAAAGTGAGCCTGAATCTCCCCAATTGGGTCACATGCAGCAATAAATACCTGATGGGGTCTTACACATTCCCTGCTTGGGGGAGCGCACAGCAGCCATGGACCATGTCCCCCATACAATTCCTAGGCTTAGGGCAGTGGGCTGAGCCTGCGTGGTAGGTACTGGCAATATGGTGTCAATATGGGGGAAATTTCTTACCCTTTGAGTTACACACGGCTCCGTGAGCTCCAAAAGGTTTGGGGCTACTGATGTAATTGCCACAAACAACACAATTTGCCCTACCCTATCACACAGTATATTAGTGCTAGGAGCAGACATACTGCATGATCAGGTCATATCCTATTCAGTGGGGGAGCTGTACTTGTCAGAAACAAAGCATTTGGTTATTGCTGTCATTTTATCCGTCAGGGCAGTCTTCTAAGTTTGTTTGCACTACTGCAATTAGAAGCTTTTCTTCTTCTTTCCACTGCTTGCTGCCTCAGCTTCCTCGATTTACCATATATACTCAAACATAAGTCAAGATTTTTGTGCCTTCAATATGCCTTTAGGAAAAAAACATCTTGGTTTACCCTCTTAAAAAACCGGGAAGCGGAAACTGCATTTGTGTCTGGTTTGGAAGATCTGAGCTGTCAAAAAACATGTTACATGAGAACACAGCGCCCTCTACATGTAGCCAACAACCTAAAAAAATAACATTTTCAAAGATGCATTTATTACCATTCATTAATTCGGAATTTCTATTGATTACCATTTTGAATGTTAGCAGTGATGGCCTCATTTTGTTCCCATAGTCAAAATAAAGTCCTTTATATTTTCCATTTTTTTTAGGCAAAAGTCTGCAATTTTGGTTTATATTTGAGTATATATGGTAATACAATTTTTGTAAATACCTGTAGGTATTTTTTTTTTTTTTTTTTAAACATGTTTTTGAAGAAATAATGGTGTGGTAAATCTGTAGGAAATATTTTGACTATAGTTCTGCTTTCATCACTGAACAAATTTTTTAAATGTAAGCAATCCAACTTAAATCCCAGCTAAAGCTAAAACTGAACAAGATAAACAAGGTGACTCAGTGGCTAGCACTCTGGCCTTTGCAGTGCTGGGTTCCAGGTTCAAATCTCGGCCAGGACACTATGTGCATGGAGTTTGCAGGTTCTCCCTGTGTTTGTGTGGGTTTCCTGTGGGTGCTCCGGTTTCCTTCCACATTCCAAAACCATGCAGTTAGGTTAATTGGCCTCCTCCCAACATTGACCTTAGACTGTATTAAAAGACGTATGACTATGGTGGGGGCATTACATTGTGAGCCCCTTTGAGGGACAGTTAGTGACATGACTATTAACTTTATACAGCACTGCATAATATGTCAGCACTATATAAATACTGTGTAATAATAATAATTCTGTAAGCAGGCGTGCTGAAAAAGCCTAAATAAATGTATTCACCTTTTAACTAAATTTTTCAAATTTAAAATGCAATTGTGTAGCTATGCCCTCCTATGACCCTCTTATTGTTGAGAGTAATGAAATTTAGTGCAGTGTACAAACACATTTGACCCATTTTACAGATATTCTGTCCACCACTTTGCGTCTATGTGCTGTTTGTGTTCAAATATAAACCTGATTACTGTTAGAATTTTCCTTGGGTGGTTTTGTATGACCTTCTAATGATTAATGTTCTGCAAGTTCTCATATCGCTTAAATATCTTTCAGGGACAAGTACTGACACAATTGATGAAGGATTACCAGAAGATCAGTTTCCCGTTGACCTAAAGGCTGTGGAGCACCTCAGTGAAGGGCTCATTGCTCATTACTTACCCAATCTTCAGAACTCAAAGCTCGCCTTACAGGAACTCACGTATGTAGAACACATGCAACCTTATTGCTGAAAGAGGCCACATATACTACTGCAATGCATGTTACAGCACATTATGGGCTCTGTTTACAAAAAGGACAATCTGACATTTTCTAGGTCTATGCGTTTTAATGGCAATAATTGATTCCCATGGAATATTTGAGGGAATGTCAGATTCCCCGTTTTATAAATAGAGCCCTATGTGTAATTTTGTGCTGCAATGCTGTTTATTTTTTAGGCTGGCCCTACTATGACAACACATCTAATGCAGCATGACCTTGCATTGTATTGGAGAAATTGCTGCGTGTCTGTTTTCTTCTTTGGAGTCTTATCAGCCTTCTCATTAGACATGCTTAATCCAAAGCATGAAAAACATTGTTTAATGCAACACCACACACCAAGGTTTAAATATTCACTGAAAGTGTTACCTCTTCTATTACCTTTATTAGGAAATATGCCATACGTTAAATATATTGTATTGGGGATGGTAACAAAAATTGTTTTTAAATTGCTTTTTTCCTAAATATTCTCCATGGGAGAATATTGCATCTTTTTCCTTTCTTGAGACAAGGGCTATATCAGAATGTCCAAATTGAGCTTCTCCTTGCAGAATGTTTAAAAAGCACCAGTTTTTGAAAAACACAGATCAGTTCTTTGTATTGCTCCCCCTACTAGATTTTTGATTCTATGCATTTTTCCCCTGTAACTACGGTACAGTGTTCAACCCAGAATGTTTAGCTGAGTGGGAAGAAATTTTAGGCGGGTGGCAGCCCCTGTGTTTTCACCCAACTCTTAGTAACTACCCAAAAATAGCTAGGTGGTTAGTGAAAAGTGCCGGGTGGTGCACAAAAGATGCTAAAAAAGCCTGGGGAAGCACTGAATTATATGCAAAACTACAGCAGTAAATTATATGGATACTTATGCCTATCAACAAATTTATATATCTTTGGGAAATTATTACCTTGCCCCCACCACCAACCTTCCTGCAAGCTTTTATTAGGAAGATTTACTCACCTAAATATGCCATTCAGTATTATTGACAATGCTGTTACAGGAGCAGGGAACCACTAATCTAGATCTGAACATTCAGTTTCCAATCATTCCCTTGTATTGATGTTCTTGGTGCATTCTCCTTTTCTGGATCCTAAGGGGTCCCCATTGCATAATATTCCTCAATGCCACTTTGCATGCCTAACCAATTTATTACTTGGCCTGGAGTTATCCTTTAACCCATTATTTTTCTGTTCCCTATAAAATGAATTCCTTGTTAGGTATTCCCAAAAAGTTAATATGTGTTTGCTAGTGACAAACTGTACATAATTTCTAAAAATCTTTCAACCAAACTATATTAAAGTTGAATTATAGTTCTGCAAAAGCAATCTGTGATCAGGTCAAGTTTATTATTGCAGAAGGGACAAATGATGGCGGGATGGATCCTGCACAGCTCAGCATTCAGTGCCGGGGGTATAGAGTATTCCAGCATCCTCTGGGGGTGGGGGTACTTTAATGTACTATTCTTAGTTCAAAACACTGAATCACCCAAGTAGCCACCATTTAATTTCCTCCTCCTATTGTGTATTACTCTCCTCCACCTCTTAGCTTGTAGGTTGCATTGGGCAGGGACCTCTCCTCTTTATGTGTCATTGTTTGTACTTGTCAAGTGTTCAGGATTGTCATTTGTATCCCCTAATAAATGTACACTGATGCATAATATGTTAGCCATAATACTATAAATAATAAAGTGAAAACCGATCTCTGAGAAGTTATTTTTAAAAACCTTCAGTAAAATGAACACAAAATCATTGATTGTATATGAGTACACTGCCAGACATATAACTAAATGGAGATCACAGTGTGTGGTCAAATGATTGTAATATACATATTGTTACAACTTGAGCTATAATCATGTTTTTTTCCCTTTATGTTTTCTTCTAGGCAGAATCAAGTAGTATTACTAGACACTTTAGATCAGGAAATCTCTAAATTCAAAGAGTGTAATTCAGTTCTTGACATCAATGCTCTGGTGAGTTAAAGATTTTTGCCTCTTTTTTATTTTATTTAGGGTCCAGGCAACTGTTTGGATAAAATGACAACAGCTTAAAATATCATTGTAGTCTGAGCTGCTTTTGTATCTTGTTTTTTGTTACAAGATATTTGTAGTCTTTCAAGTTGAATGACATTGAGTGTCTGAGCTTATACTGTGAATGTAGGATGCCTGGTAACCATTCTTTCAGATGGGCTCAACACTGATGCCAGAAGTGATGCTAGTAAATTCACTTCATTTTCTGCATCGTTGAAAAGATCACTCACTGTCAGGATTAGTGCAAAGAGTAAGAGGGCCCAGTGTTTTAAATAGCAAACCTTAAGTTGAAAAAATCCTGAAAAATCATACTTACCGGGGGAGAAATTGTGATTGGTGGGCAAATGGCTGAGCACATATTTGGGCTTTAAAAACAAATGGAAGTTTCCTTGTAAAGTCTTTAGATTATTGAAGATTCAGTAAAAAAAAAAACAATATTTTTTGTCTTTACTTTTTAATGAAGTCCCATCGGTATTAGAAAAGTCTAACCTGTTCGTACACTACAGATAAAGTCCACTTGGCTTTGTGTGAAAGCAGCAATGGTTCTATATGCCATGGTCACAACTGCAAGCCTGCTGTCATTAGCACTGCCTGTGCAGGAGGGTTGCATATTGCAGAGAGGTCTGATTAGGCACTGGGTGCATCTGATTGGGCAGGAGGTGTGACGGACCGATTCCATAAATTGCTGATTTCACAAAGCCAAGCAGTCTTTTTCTGCAGCCTCATGCTGATGGGGCTGCATTAAATAGAAACACAAGGACAGAAATGTGTTTTTTACTGCACCACTAATTTATCTATAGCTTTCGCAGGAAAAGTCAGTTGCTCCTTATATGTAACTGCAGATTTTTACTCCTAATTGTCGAGATATTTCGCACTTCCAGTGCTCAGGGGCACAACGGAAAGTAAAATTCTGCCTAAATTGAGAGGAAACTCTTACCTCTGACAGCTGTCACCAGAACAAGTATCTCATTCTGTTGGCAGATAACCCCTTCTCCCTTGTTCCAGTAATTCTATGTAATGCCAGGAGGGGTTTCCTCTGACATCTGATCCAAAAGCCAAATGCAGTTCTTGCTATTCTAGTAGTGCTTGGCCAGTAGCAGGAGATTTTTGTTACAGGGAGCACAAGGGTTTACTATTTTCAGATAGTAGTGATGTTTTGCAGTCAACAAACCTCGCCAATTTGAAAGTAATCCTCTTGGCGATGATAAGGTAACCCCTCACCTTTGCATTACAGCTGTATTTGATGATGAGAAATAAATGATTGAGTGTATGTAGAGCATTCATTTAGAAAGTAGTTTTAGCAAGTTCTATAGACTGATTTAAGAAAAGACTGGACACACAGACTGTAACTGTGTAGTAAAGTTTTAATGTAAAGGCAGCAGAGAGTTGATCCAGGGAACATCCGATTGCCTCATGGGATCAGGAAGGAATTTTTTTCCCCTCCTGGTGCAAATTGAACAGGGTTTTATAAGGGTTTTTTTGCTTTCCTGTGGGTCAACTGTGTCTATAGAGCATACATTTTGGTTTTGTTTACAAATTTCCCTAGTGATTGAACTTGATGGATTTATTTTTTCAAACTGACTAACTATGTTACTATGTATTATACAAACTATTTTTCAGTTTATCCCTATTTACATAAGTGTCAATCCACTGGAAGCGTCACCTATTTCAGAAAACTTCTACTTTCAGTTGCCATATTTGTCAAGTGGTCATTGGTTGGTTTGCCACTTTATGATTGGCAGTGGGCATTTTGCCACTTTTATAGTGGTAAAAGCCATAGGCAACAACAGAGTGATAAACCACACAAATGGAGTTTGAAATGGAGACCCCCAATCAGCCACTTTTGATGTAATGTAGTAGCAGTCAGCTGCCACAAATGACGATTTTCACCAAATGTAAATGTATAGCACCAATGTAAGTCAGTGGGCACCAATTCCTACTTTAAAAGTGGGAGAAAGGCGGAGACAAATTGTAATCAGGCAGCACGCTGGCTCAGTGGTTAGCACTCTTTGCAGTGCTAGGTCCCAGGTTCGAATCTCGGTCAGGACACTATCTGCATGAAGTTTGCAGGTTCTCCCTGTGTTTCCATGAGTTTCCTCTAGGTACTCCAGTTTCCTCCCACAGTCTAAAAACATGCAGTTAGGTTATTTGGCTTCCCCCAAAAAATTGGCTTTAGACTACATTAATGACATATGACTTAGATAAGGACATTGGATTGTGAGCCCCTTTGAGGGACAGCTGGTGACATGACTATGGACTTTGTACAGCACTGCGTAATATGCCAGTGCTATATAAATACTGTCTATTATTATTATTCAGTAATTATGGAATGGGAATTAATCCTTGATTTCAACTTGTTATCAGGGAGATGCTCCATACAACATATGATGTTGTATATTTGAATCATTTATCAGTCAATTGATATTTCATTACTTTATGACTAACCGCAATCTATCTAGCTTCAGTTTTACAGACGTTACTCATTGCCACAATCTCTATAGATATCGTGTTACAAGACTTTGTCCATGAATATGTTATATGGATATTAGGATTTGCAGCCGAAACAATTTTTTTTTTTTTTTGTCCGGGTTCTGTTAAGCATCTATAAAATGATGATTGGCTACTGACATGCTTCTTTATTGTTCTGTTTTATTTTCAGTTTTCAGAAGCCAAGTATTACCATAACAAGCTAGTAAATATTCGAAAGGAAATGATGTTACTTCACGAAAAGACCTCCAAATTAAAAGTAAGGTTTCTTTTTTGTTTTGTTTTTGTACCAGAAACTGTATTTTGGTGTTGACCTTTGGCATATTTTCTATTTCTTTTAAAACAACTTTGTTTTATTGCTCAGACTTGTTTTTATGACGCTTTCATATGGTGAGTCAAAACCCAGTAAATACCCACCGCCCCCACCAGGAACGCCCTGAAAGGAAATCTCTCTACTCCGCAATGCATACATAGGAGAGGGAATGTCCCCTTACCCTGGTGGTGGAAGTGTTAATGCTGGCCGCGGTAAATAGGGAAGGGAGGCATAACAAGGAGGCTCCTGAGCTGCGGGTTGCCGACACCTGCCAGACGGGATTAGGCCAGATCGACCAGGGGGGCGTTAGGCCAGAACAGACTACTAGCTAGGCTGGAGTTTGCCTACCCCTGGTCTGCATAAACTTAAAGTTGCAGATTAGAGACTAAAGGTTTGCAGAGCCTGAAAGATACAACTTAGAAAACCCCCACCCCTCACAAAAAGGTCCAATGGGGTAGATCTTTGACAGGGTTGAAAAAACAGCCTGAGATTTCAGTAGCAGAAGTGATAACCATTCCACTACAGGTAATTAAGTATTTGGGAGATTCCTGCAGGATAATCAGGTATCTGCGGGGCTAGTTAGATAAAGCATATGAAATGTGCATGTCTTATAGAGATTTATTGCCTATATAGTTTATTATTTTTCCTGACATACACTTTAACAAGCATGCTTGGAATTATTGTGCCAAGTTTTTTGAACTGATGGTTTAAACATATACAAAAGAAAATCATCAACACAGTGTACCTAGCAGGTGAAATAGTATTCTGGGACCTTGATGGTGACCTGTTACATTTTTAGTATGTGTTAGTTATACTTGTATAGAAATCAGCTAATTGTGTAAAATAAAAAAAAAATCTATTGCAATTTTAGAGAAACAACAAATTATTTTTAAAACCACAGTGAAAACTAACAGTATCTAAGATAATGTATAACATGTTTAAGTGTCTCCCTGCCTACCTGTCACACCAACTTTGAGGGGACTTCCACTATTGCTGCTGAATATATTTGTATATTCATTTAAGCTAAAACAACTGCAGTATGCAATATGTTTTATTTGCATTGCAGTGGATGCAGTGATAGGGCCGGATTGGAATAGACATATAGCAATATGTTGTTGCATTTATATTGATGTCCCATTTACTGATTGGTTTCTTGTTTTGTTTTTAGAAGCGAGCACTCAAACTGCAGCAGAAGAAACAGGAGGAAAATCTTAGGCAAGAACAGCAACGAGAGCGTGAGCTTGAGAGAGAAAAACAATTAACAGCCAAGCCAGCCAAAAGGACATGAAATACAGGGCATGTCTCAGCCCATTCATGAACTCTACTGGTCCTATGCATTTCCATTGAACTACAAAGAATCCATGCATATACATGAATAGGAACAAAATGTTCTGTCTTCTCAATACTTATGTTAAAGCTAAGGGTGGTTATCAAAAATTCTAGGTTGCCTTTTATAAGCATTAACCATCCAGTTTAGTTTCCTGCTTGCACTAACTGAGCACAAATTTCAGTTTGCTGTTTAGGAAAGGACAGCCAATGTGTATGATAAAGCATGGGAAGAAAAGTTGTTTGAGCAGTGATGAGTGTATTAATAGAATGCACAAGCTGGAGCATGAATGTGTTTCTTTGTGCACTAAAGAACAGTCTACTGTTTTTTATTTGATTATAATTTTATAAATAGCTCTAAGGAGCTTATTAATAAATATGAGATCAAAGATATGTTAAAACAAAATTATGGCATTGCAATTCTGCCATCACCTAATGGCTAACACTGTTAGGTGATCAGGAAAGCAATGTACATTATATTTAATTACCACATTATTCAGGACAGAGCCCAGTCTTTCTGTAATGGCACAATGGAGACTTTTTTTTTTTTAAACCCTATGAAACTACATCAGGGACAGTGTTGGCTACATATTGCTTGCTTGCTGCTGAACATGTTCTGTATTATAGCCAGTATTGGTCTGTGTAAGATGCATTGCACTATTTTTGTCTGTTACATAATTGTAGTTTTGTAAAAATCCAAAAAATTTAGATCATTTAGAACAATGATACATCTGATTAACTCTTAGAGAAATAGTTCTACTCTGTTCTCTATGTTGGCAGAGTATAGATAATTGCTGAAAACTTTGGTATTATAACCCAAATGTAATTTTAGAAAATCATCATCCCTTTCTGCTGTAATGTAATATGTGATTTTGGGAGGCCTCAATGATCATACACATGGGAAAGAATGTATGGCAATGTGTATGTGTGTGTGTGTGTGTGTGTGTGTGTGTGTGTGTGTATCCACTCTTCATGGCAGCATGATATAACTGTAAGTGGACTATGGGTAAATGTAAATGGGTAAATTACTACCTCCAAAGTATTTCCATAATACAATGCCACTAATTTTAGGGCTCCCAGAGATTTGGTGGTCAACTATCTTGTTATGGGGGATCTCAAGTGTGGCTGCTGACATAATGTTACATGCTGCAAAGGACTGGGTCCATGTTATCTGGACATTCTTCAGGAGACTGCCATAGGATTAAGACTCATTACATGAGAGTGCTTGAGATCACTGGTATCACAGCTCCTTTAGAAATACCTACCTAAATTCACATCACATTCACATCAAGATCCATCACAAAAGATCAGATGTGGGTGAGAGAATGGAGAGGACAGGAAAAAGAAGGCTAGTGCGAAATAAATATAATTAAATATGCAGAGGAATCACTGACGGCTGCCTTCAGGGGCCCCAAGGGCTGGCACAAAAAGTGGCACAGGGCCGCCAAATGAGCACCAGGATTCTAGAGTTGTCTTTACTGCAGAACGTTTAGCTTTTGGAATTTTCAGTAACACAACATTGGGCCCATGATCTTTGTTGAATTGGAGAATAGAGTTTAGGATGGTCTCTAAACCTCTGTTTTCCATCATAAGACTGAAAACTAATACAGAATAGAGCCTGGGAATGGAAACAGGTTTCAGCTTATTAACTTACTCATTTCAGGTTTCAAAATTGTAGAACACTTTACTCCCCCAAAATATGAGGGTTCCTATTGCTTTCCTACTTCTTAAAATTCAAATTTCCTAGCTTTTTGTTCTGATTCTTTGACGTCAATACAAAGTTACTGATATGGAATATGCATGCAGCAATTATAAGTTGAAATATAAAATATCACATTTATGATGCAATCAGTCACCAGCATTTATACAGCAGTTTTTGTTCTCCTGAATCCCCCTATGATAAAGTTTAATACCCATTAATCCTGCCAACAGAGCTGTTATTTTTCATTTACCTCAACAGTGCGTGAAGCATTCACCCGTTATGCTCACGTGTACTGGTACATTGGTATGAATCTCATGTATGTTGGGGGGGGAGTTAAAATGCTGTTAGCCATAAATGTGAGCTTGACCTAACTATTACTTTTGCAGGACATTTCTGGGGAGTGAGTGGTAATTTCCCCATTGGGGACACAGATGGCAATAAGAATCTAAGGGGAGCTGTATCCCTTACCCACCTTATTCTAAAACTAAATAAAAGTATTGTCTGGAGCTTTACCTCTAAAATGAATGTGGCCTAATTAATTTATTTTGCATTTGCTCAACAGGTTTTCTCATTTTTTTTTGTGCTAAAGGCTTTTCAAAGAAGTATTTTAGGCCTAGCACTAATATCAACTAACCACATACTGTGTGCAAAACAATGGTCTCATTTATTACAACTTCACTTTTCATATTGCTTTGTAGCTTTTATTGACCTTTTTAAATATGTATAATTCAACAGTTTAGAATATTAAATTAGGAAACAGCAATTTTCAGAGTCCTGACTCAATGCAGCCAATCTGCACTTTTACTGTTCCATACTAAAGAAAGATGAATTGGGGGCTGTCGGTATCATTTCACAAATTTAAGGTATATATGTAGCAGACTTACTCCTACATAGCTTCTAGATGCATTCATTTTTTGGGCCTGTGGTAGCATCGGTTTTGGTCAGCTGCAACTGCCATATTTTAGCACTTTCTGGTAATGCACAGGAGAAGGGGAGGACCCTGCTCAGAAGAGCTTACAATCTAATGATATTCACTTCTCTTTGCACCTTTTTTTTGCTTCTCTCTCCACAATCTGCTGTACAGGGGGTTGCAGAGATAGCAAGTCAAATCCAGGTTTTTACACTGCTTGTATTAACAAAAACGTATGTTATATGTATTTAATACATATGTTTATTGATATAACAATGAATGCAGAGCTGCATTCATTTGTACCTTTTATATCTACCTGGAGTTCAACCTTAAAGCATCTTGGTACAGAGAGAAGTATATAGGTTTCCTTTTCTGCCCTCAAAAGAAAAGGTTAGTAAATATTTCCTTTAGAGCTCCAATAATGCCTACAGTGTGCTCCTTACCAACAGAATTGTAATCGGCCTACTTAACAGAGGTTAAGATTTGTGTTGGACTTATGTTGGATCTGCAGGTAAAATCACGCTGCCAGCCTGATACCATGATTGCCATGATTCTGTACTGTATTGGGACCTACTACACATACAGCCTAGATTTGTCACATCATTAGATTAACACAAAGATACATAAATGCAATACTTACTTATGCTTCATAGCTTTAAAATAAAAAAAAATGTGTCCACTTTAATTTCAAGCGATCGGCACCCAGTGGTGTTTGCCAGTGGTTTTGAATAATGTTAATGAAGTGGCTTGACACCAAATTTGAATTACAAAATTCAATTACTAAATTACATTGTATGGTCGCCAGAACTTTTGTGGGTATGTATTTAAATAAGGGCCTATGGGAAAATGTTTGATAAGAAAAAAATTAATACGTTTTTGTTTTTTTCTGTATTCTAAATTTGGTCAAAAAAAAAAAATATTGCCTGACATTCCTCATTTGTCCACTAGATGGTGATGTTTATTACAATGAAACCAGTTTACTATTTGCCAATTACATATAACATTGTAACACTTTGTATTCTAATAATGTCACGTGCCTTATATTCAATGTGTTACAATGTTTTTAACTAATGAATATTCTTTGTGAATACACACACAGAAGAAGCTCCTAGTGGAAAAACTAAAACTTACTTTTTTTCTTTTGCAACTTTTGTACAAGTCATCCTGACCACCTCTCTCCACAATTTTAGTGAAAATCTTACTATCAATGGCATTTAATTTAAATATCCTCACCCATTGAGTTCAGTACATCCCTAGCCCCATGAAAAGCTTTAAAATGCTGTTCTCCTTTCAATAAAAAAACTGCGATTAGGCCAATTATTATTGCAAAAGTGAAATTCCAGTTGTTGGGAATGAATGAGACTTTATTCTAACCTTACCAATCAAAATTGCCAAAGACCGGAACCCAGAACACCAGGTGAAGATGTTGGTGCTACGGTAGCAATGGATCAGATAGGTCAGTGGTCCCCGACATTTTGCAGCTCGTGGACCACTAAATGCACGGACTCCAGACTGTGCATGCGCGGGGAGCTGTGTGTCACTCAAATGGAAAAAACTTCCCCCCAGAGTGATGTCATAATGCCAGAACCCCTCCCACTCACAGAGTGGACTGGTTGTGTCCAGAGAGCTTTATCCACTAGACCATCAAATATGTGGAGACCATATATATATATATATATATATAATCAAACCTTTATTAACATACAACAAAAATTATGGAGTACATAAAATCATCAAGCCATGTTTCAATAACTTGGCTACAAAACAAATCCTGTAACTCGGTAATGTGATGCATCAATTTCTTGACCATGCATTGTCCAAGCAGTTCTAACAGAATACACTTCTAGTAACAGTATATTTGTCTATGCGTTCTGCAAGTTTGCTTTCTCAGTAGGAACATAGATCATTTAATATGACACAAAGTTATAATTTAAATAAATTGTTCAAAGAGAGATAGGGAATAATTTAACATTTCACACATAAATTATTATATAGGTAAGACAGTAATAAAACAATCCAATTATCTTAGTGACTGTGGTCATAGGGCCAAACAGAGACAAGGAGAATTCTGCTCAGTGCTTTCCAGGGGTGGTAAGGTGAATGATCTATACAAGACTGTGGCATGGTACCAATATGAAATTGTATATATGATGCTGAAAATATATAAAATAATAATCTGAGAATCCTCACAAAGCCACAAAAATGATGTATACACAATAGCCAATCGGTCCTGTGTCTTCCATATAAGTCAAATCAGCACAAAATAGCAAGGAAACCTTTTTTTATTATTGGGGACCATGCCTAAATGCCAATCATTTGCTTCTATGTGAGCATTTAACGAGAGTTTCTTACACTACTTCCATTGATGGGCTGAGGCTTGGATAGAGGCCTCAGTTTTATATGCTCTTTATAAAGAGTAGTAATTGGTTATTATTCGTTATCTATATATCGAGAGGGGTCTTTGTGGGTGACCAACCAATTTTGGGCCAATGCAACCTTTCAGGAAAAGGAGACACCTACAAGTTCGTTCTTCTCCTTAAAGTTTGTTTGTATGTTCTGGTTTTTGTGTTTGTCATTCCTTTGCCACTGTTTTTGATCCATTGGGCCTGATTTATTAAATCTCTCCAAGGCTGGAGAGGATACACTTTCCTCAATAAAGCTGGGTGATCCATCAAACCTGGAATGGATCTGGTCCAGGATTCAAAATATTTGCTAGCAAATACTCAATGACTTTTAAGAAATCAATTCCAGGTTTTCTGGATCACCCAGCTTCACTGATGAAAGGTTATCTTCTCCAGCCTTGAAGATCTTTAATAAATGAGGCTCATTGAATCTATTACCATCCTGCTGTTACTCCAGGGCATGATTATGGGGCGCCCCTATGGCTGCCAAGGAAGTCCTTGTTTCTAATATTTCAACAATTTGATATTTTATGGTTAGATCCAAATATGGAGGTTCAGGGGCTGGCAGGGACACCCCGGTTTCTAGAACTAACTTAGATAATTTTTGTAATTTTCTTTATCATCTGCTATGTGGAATGTGAAGGGTCTCAGAACCTCTCAGAAACACTTCTCAGGCTTCAACATCTAAAAAAAGCTTTAGCTGATATAGCTCCCCTTCATGGATCCTATCTAAAAGAACCCAAACCTCATTTTATGTCCCGGGTTGGGATTGTACTGGGGCCTCAATGCTGTGGTCACAAAGCAGAAATGGTTATTCTCTTTGCAGAAATTTCCCTGGGACAATCACACAAGCTGGATACCACGGAGGACCTCTGGGCTAACATTTCTTTCACATTAGGTAGCAACATATCCTCCATCTTTAATGTACATGGCCCAAATGCAAAGAACAAGCTATTTTTAATAAGTTCCTTTATTGTTTCATCCTACAAAAGACCGCATTGTTCGAGGTGGAGATTGGAATGTGTTGTCCTGTCATTCAGAAGATAGTTCTTCCTCCTCTAGAATAACCAAAGATGCTTGCTCACTAAATGACTCTGCCTTCGCCTATTTCCAACGCTGGTGTCACAAATGTATGGAGACATTTATTACAATTAGACAGGGACTTTATTATTCTCATAGAAGGCTGGACATGGTTTTTGCCTCAATTGATCAGATGTTGATTTTGTACCATTCTCTGATGTCTGTGACTCTGGGTGGTATGCGAGGTAATGGTTCGGCATTTTGCATCTCTTTTGTCTACAGATGAGTCTATTATTGTTTGTCTGTGGTCATGGTGGATGGAATATTCTTCCTGTAATGAACAACATGTTGATAACCCTATTCTGTTTTGGGATACCACAAAGGAAGTCCTTAGGGCCAAATTCTTGCTAATGCAATTTCCTAGAAGAGAGCTTTGTCACATACTGAAACATGCTAAAAGGTATATCAGGCTTATTGTCAGTTTATAGGACACAATAGCTTGAGGACAAACAGGTTTGCGATCATTAGTTGATGATATATGATTAGCATATCAGAGTTCTTTAAATTTGGAAACAAATCATATTGTTTGCGTGAGAGAGCCCAAGAGGGAAGAGGTTTTGTTGTGGGGTAGTCAGGGGCCACCAGTGTTCAGGAAATTATAGTTGTTATGGAATATATATGTTTCATGGGCTGTTTTCCATCATCTACAGCCTTGTTGGTGTGGGAAGCAGAAGGCTTTTGACAAAGTGATATGGGAATGGGTACAGAAGGTTTTGGAGAGTATGAGAATTTTGGGTGCAATCCTTAAATTCCCTGAAACTTCTTTATTCCACCTCCATGACTAAGATACTTTCTACCAAATCATTTGCTTTTAAAGAAGGGAACTTGCCAGGGCTGTCCCATATTACTATTACTGTTTAACATATCTATTGAATATCCGGTTCATTCCTTGAAACAAAATGAAATATGCACAAAGGAGACTTAATATTTTTTAACAAACTTCCTCGGATGAGTCAACACAGAGTGGGCTGCCTAATGTTGGTTCTTAATCTGCTGAGATCAATTAAATACATTCAAGACATTCATGCTGCTAATGACACTCCCATTATTTAAAGGATTCTGCTTGAATTGAAACAATGTCTGTGTAGGGCAGATGCCAGCTCAATAAAATGATAAACTTTGCCAGACTTCTGTATCCTTTGCAAACTCTTACCCTACTCCCTAAGCATAATGATATTAAGCAATTTGAACAAGGTTTTGATCAATTTCTCTGGAGGGATTTTGTTCTTTTAGCATTATTTGGGGCTAATCCTTCCGATCTAAGACTATATAACTGGGCATGTATATTTCGTTATGCTAGGGATTGGATCAACTCCACTTCTTTCTATAGTTACTAGGCGCTAGAGAATCACAAAGCCCATTCATGGTCCGTGAACGGCCTTTTAAACATCCCATTTTGTGACCTCCCTACACGTACTAAAAATACCCTGATATAGGTAAAAACCTATTATGGATACCCCTATTTATCATTCTTGACATGCATTGTGTTATGTGTCATTTTGAATAGTATATGGGATCTTTTTGAATGCTGGTCCCCTTGAAGGACTCTCAGGTTGTTTTTTATATATATCATCAATGTGATTTTTATTTACATCATATATATAAACCTTATCAGGACTTGTTGGCATGTACAGGTCCTGCATCTTCCACCCCTGGAAAGCAGTAGTATTTCCCTTGTGTGTATTGACCTATAATGCCAAAGTCCACAGTCTTCAATATATTTGTATGATTTCATGGTTTTATTAGTGTCTCACCTACGGAATGCTTTATGCATGAAAAATTAAATTGTTCTTTAGAGATTAACCTGAATTATGATTTTGTGTTACAGATTTATGATCTATGTTTCAAACTTGCGAAACGAGTAGAGGAATGTACAGTTACGAGAAGTGAATTCTGTTGAAACTGTTTGGGCAATAAATGGTCAACAATTTATTGCATCACATTAAAGGATTTGTTTTGTAACCAAGTAATTTAAAAATGATGTCATTATTTTATTTTCAACATCATTTTTATTCATTATATGTTAAGAAAAAGGTTTGGTTTATTACATATGCCATGTGGTGATCTAGTGAACACAGCTGTTTGTACCAATAAAGTGTTGCATTGGATACAAAATTTCTTCTGGTTATTGGTATGTAGTACTATATAGGACTTATACTGATATAAATGCATATATGCATATCCTTATTATATGCAATATAATAATGTTTATATAATTCATTTATTAGAATAACTTACATTTATTTAATTTAAGTTATGAGAGGGCTCTGTGGTTATGTATTATTTTATGAGCTGTGAGATGCTGGAAAGAACTCTTTATCAATCTGTACAATAACAATCCATGAAGGTAGTCAGGGTTTATAGTTTCATGAAATAATGAAAACTTGGGGTTTGAGATTTATATGCCTAAATTTAACAAAGTAAGTGAACAAAATAAACTGCTATCTCTTATAATGGAGTAAACTGGATTTTGTGTATAGAAGGAGATTATTAATATTATTATTATTATTATTATTATTATTAATAAAAATAGTTTTATTAAAAATGATTTTATAGCGCCAACATATTACACAGCGCTGTATATTAAATTGGGGTTGCAAATGACAGACAGATACAGACAGTGACACAGGAGAGAACCCTGCCCAGTACAATCTATGAGGTGGGAGAAGTATCACACAATAGGAGGGGAGATATAGAATGGTGGGTAAGTAGTGAGGGTTTTAAGAGACAGAAAAAGACAGATAGGCAAGTTTGGAAAAATGAGTTTTGAGGGATCTTTTAAAGTAGGAGCAAGCTGAATAGGATGAAAGATAACGGTGAAATGCAATCTAGAGGTGATGCCTACAGCAATCAGTTTATATTTTAAATTGCAGTACAAATGTGACAGCTACAATCTGATTGCAGCAAATTGTTTATTGGCTTTTAAATCATCTGATAACTTGTTTTGTGTAATTTGTATTTCCTATCTTGTTTATGTTTGTACCAATATCTGCAGATGAGAATGTTACATAGTTATGTTAAAAAAAGACCGATGTCCATGGAGTTTAACCACAAGGAAAAATTATTACAAAAACTAGAAAGCCTGCAAGTTCCAGCTAGAAACCATTATGTACAATTGATCCAGAGGAAGGCAAACCCCTTATAAAGCATGGTTCAGTTTACTGCAGCAGAAGAAAAACATTCCTTTCTGATTCCCTAAGGCAGTCCAATACTCCCAGGATCAACAGTCCCTGGTGTCATTCCTTTCAAAATGTAATACACAGTTATATTCTGTGCATCTAGAAATGCATCCAGCGTTTTCTTATAACAACCTACAGACCTTGGTAAAACTACTTACTAATACATTTAATTTCATAGCTACTACATCACAGGAATACGATAAGAGAAGAAGCTTTTCAATCACATGATGTTTGTGGTTTCTGAATGTGGAAATTCCTCTTTCCTCTGTGTACATTTAGGGCCCTTTCAGAGGAGCAGTGTTAAACCATGCGTTTCCTGGATGTATAGCAAACTGCAGCTGGGAGAGGCAGACAGCACAATGGGCTACAAGCTTTGCATAGGACTTTATCTGTGGTGCAAAACGTCAGGCCACAACCCTAAAGCCAAACATGACACCATAATCTTCCACGGCTGCAGCCACATGCAAGTGGATACCAACCACTCCAATTCACTTGAATAGGATAAGTTGAGACCGAGATTGAATTTGTGGCAGACCAGTGTGGCTCACCACAGGTCTGTGATTAGCCTTACTGTCAGAAAAGTAAAAAAGTAATGTGCAGCAGGGAACCAATTGCAACATTCTGTGTCATAGAATCGTATAATCTTTAGATTTTAAAATATAGTTCTTTAGTAAAGCCGCTTACTAGTTTGGAATAAAGGAAATGTACACTTCTATATCTTGTACATCAGTATAGTTCTGTATTCTGTAGGAGACACCTTCATTCACATAATAATCTGTATACTTTTTGTATTGTGGGTAGGTCTAGTTTCACATATTTATCTCATGATTAGGCTGATAACAATATGTTCCAAAAGCTGAACTCAGAAATGAAAAAAACAAAAAACAGATAATTGAAGATTTGTGTAATCATGACCATTGCATGTATTTTTCAGATGTAAGCACCAGGTATCAGCATAGCTCAGACTGTAAGAGGAAAAAGCAGCACAAGAAGGCATTTGGTTCTTCTGCA
The DNA here is from genome assembly GCF_032062135.1 of Pyxicephalus adspersus. Taxonomy (NCBI): domain Eukaryota; kingdom Metazoa; phylum Chordata; class Amphibia; order Anura; family Pyxicephalidae; genus Pyxicephalus; species Pyxicephalus adspersus. Next base: position 131,765,771 of record NC_092859.1, read on the forward strand.
GTGCTAACAATGAACATGAGGAAAGGAGGAGAGGGCAGGGAGACAAAGATTGGCACAGCAATCTGCTGCTTCTTTCACTGTGCAGTCACTGGCTTGGGAAAGGGCCAAGACTTAATTAATAGTTTTCCAAAAGCAGCGGAGAATAAAACAGGTCCCCTTCCAGGCAGGGCTGTGTTGTTTGACAGAGCTGAGTTTTTATCTAGACAGATAGAAATGATTTTTACCTTTAGATGTATTTTATTTATATACAGTCATGTGAAAAAGAAAGTTTTTACATATTAGGACAAAATAAAAAATCTTCTGGTTCTTAGCAGGTTCTAAAATTACAACATTGTTTCAATTGATTAAAGTTTGCAGTCATTCATTTATGAACAGCTTAAAGTTCTGTCACAGAATTTCAACTGGGTTGCGGTCTGAACTTTGATAAGGCCATTGCAACACCTTGATTCTATTCATTTTTAGCCATCCTGTTGTAGATTTGCTGGTCTGTTGGGATCATTGTCCTGAAGCCTATCCTAATTGCAGCTTTAGCAATTGCACAGATGGCCTCACGTTTGACCTTTAGAATATTTTGCATTGAAGAGTTCATTTTCAACTGTTATGGCTGCAGGCTGCACAGGTCCTGTGGCTGCAAAACAAATCCTTGCGCCTCCATTACTGTGTTTGACAGGTGGTATGAGGAGTTTGTAAGCTGTGTAGGGTTTACGTGCATTATGACCAGACGTCTCCACTGGTCTCATCTGTCTAAAGGACATCATTCCAGAAGTCTTGTGGTTTGTTCAAATGCAACTTTGCTAACCTAAACTGTGCTGCCATGTTCTTTACAGAGAGAAAAGACTTTCTCATTCATCTTACAAAACCAAACATGCCTGTTCATTGTTTTTCTGTTTGTACTGTCATGGACTTCAACATGAAACATTTTAACCAATCCTTGTAGACTCTGAGATGAAGTTCTTTTTTTTGCAATTTCTCTGAGATATGCATGATATTACCCTTGCAGTAAATTTGCTGGGATGTCCACTTCTGGGAAGATAGGCAAATGTCTTGATAATTTTCCATTTGTGCCTAATCTTTTTCACTGTAGAATGGTGAACTTCATTTTGCTTGGAATTGCATTTATAACCCTTCCCAGATTGATGGTCATCAGTGACTGTGTCTAAGATCATTGCTGATGTCTTTTCTCCTTGGCATTGTATTAACAAACACCTGAATGTCCCAGACCAGCAAAATGCCAAAACCTCTAATTTTATAGAGGCAGTCACATTTGCTGATGATCAGTTAATAAAGTGCATTTGATCCGCAGTACATGGCTGCTACTCACATACTTAGTTTTTATATATTTTATAATTGGTGAGGGTGCAATTTTTTCACACTATGCTTCTGAATTTTGACTTATTCTTTGTGAAATAAAAAATAATGTGTATTATGTGATGTGTTGACATACAATCTGAAGTTGTTTTAACCTGATTTATGCCTGAATGTTTGCAGTGCAGTATAACCTGCTTGTCCTGCAGGTCTTTATTGTGTGATATGGAAAGTGCAGGCCTTTGTCCAAATGACACAAAGTTGATTTATAAGCAATTATGTCACAGAAATTAGTGTATTATTACCTAATATGTTTGTTGTGATCAAAGGACAATGGATAGATGTTTGTTTCTTGATGTTGACGGATAATATCGGGGACTGCTGTACATGTCAGACGAGCACAGCCCTTCATCTCACATGACAATCATATGTTCAAAGCTTTAGTGTGTGGAATGCAGACAATAAAAATTCAACATCCCAAATTTTGTTCTTTGAAGATTAGGCAAACAAACTGTGTCTGCTGTCATTACATGGAGCTGGTCTGGCATCATCTTGGATTTCAATGATGAGCCATGAAGGGTTGTTATGAATCCCTGATTGCATGCAGCCACGCATCAGATTGAGCCATGTATGATCCTGCATTGACAGTTCTATATCCGGGTCAGAATTGTTTGTCCAGTACCTCATTGATCTTTCTTATCATTACATAGATAAGTTGAGTATTTCACAGACCATACAGACTTGTATAAATATTCAGGTTTGTGTTTGCTTAGGTTAAATTAAGCTCCTGTGCTGACTGTTCCCTAATGTGTATGGGTGCTTCAGCCTAAGTTCAGACAGGCAGTAGGAAAAGATGTTCTCGGTGGCTGCTGGTGTTTGGAACCTTGCCAGCTGTGCCAACCACCCCAACCCCTTTGCTGGTTCTTCATTTGACAGGAGGTAGTACTGAACCTCTTACTACCATCTCCATTCATCCCCTATGGACAGCCAAGGGTGAGTCACTGCATGTAGCATTCCAACCATGGGTATGGTCAAATGTTGTGAGAAAGCGGTAATCACGCTTCAACCTCACCACCATCTAACCTTAGTCTTAACCTCTGAATATTGCCCTCTACCAAGATCAGTAAGTGGGGTCACATGAAAGCATTACACGCCATCCTTCATAAGCATTGGATCAGGTTTGCTACCTACCTGCCACCATTCCATGTTGGGACCTTCCTGCACATAATCAATCAATCACAATTGGCAAAAACCCCAAACCTGGAAGATGTTTGGTGAGAAGTGGCACTGATCAGGGGGTTATGGCTGTCACATTGCTGTCACAAAGGGCATTGCCAAGGTCAATGTGCTATAATGTACATAAACACTCAGCATAGTTATGGTGAAAGGTCCTGGAGGCCTCGACAGTGCTCAAAGATTAATTTCTACTAAAATAATGTGATTAGAATATTTATGACAAATCAGAATTTGGCACTTTGTAAACCTTGGAGATGGGGGGAGGTTTCATGTAAAAATGTGACTGCTATCCATATAGGAAATCTCAGTCCTGCAGAGTGCTTCATAAACTGACATACCGGTAGTTGCAGAGCATGATGACTCAGCAGCTAGCACTCTTGTCTTACAGGGCTGGAGTCCCAGCCAGGATACTATCTGCATGGAGTTTGCATGTTCTTGCTATGTTTATGAAGGTTTTAATACTGGTAGGTTTATTCTGGCTTTACCTTTATGCTATATTAAAGAGTAGCGACCAGCTGTCCTGCATTTCTTGTACCAACATTAAGGCCCTGCACACATTCCAAGGTGGTAGCGGAGAAGCATTAGGTGTAATGCAGTGTTTCTTAGGGTTCCAGGGTTGTTCTTAGGGAACCAGGATTTCTCCAGTGGTTGCTGGGGTTCCTTGACCAATGAGCAGTTTGTGACTCTTATTATGTTTAAACTGATTATGTCAGTTTAAGTGACACCAATGATCTTTCTGGCTCTCTGTAATGGTGACATTCTTCCCACTGACCAGCAATGTAACAGGCATTCTTCCTACTGACCACCACATTATTTAACTGTGAGCTGTGAATAAAGCAACCATAGAGGAGGTTCCCTGAAAACCCTGATGTTTTTGCAAGGGTTTTCCCCATGATAAGAAGGGTGAGAAATACTGGTATATTATATAAGGTATTTCTCTGTATTACCATCCCCAGAATAAATTAGCATGGGTTTATAATTCACAGTAAGTGGGGGAGGGATCAGTTTTTTGCAAGTTGACCACATTTTGAGTTTAGTTATTCGATTTGTAAAGCAGGTCACATGCCCCTATTGTTCCTAATATTAGACATTTTTGGCTGATGACATGACAGTATTGAGAATTCTTTCCAGAATCCTGTTTGGGCACCATCTGGGGTCAGCATTCATTAGATGACAAGTATTCTAGTATTGATCTGTAAATCCTGAATCCTGTGAAATTCCCTGATGGTGTGATCTGCTACATTCATTGTCTGCCAGTGAAAATAAATACCAGTCTGACATGTGACATGGAGAACATTAGTTACTGAGAGCATTACATCAGGCTATGACTCCATTCCCTGACTGCGATGTGAATGATATAGACAGCCAAGCATTTTGATCGATAGGTATTTGGGTTAATGATCGGGGAATATTAATAAAACTTTTAGATTGGCCTGCAATCAGAGAGCACACTCAGCCCTCCCTGTACAGCAATGTGCCCGGGAGTGGGCGGGGACTGTGCGGGGACGATGGGTGGGCGGAGCTTCCAGAGGAACAGAATCTGCTCACTCTCCTCTGTGTGTAGTCGGTGGGTGCAGGTAAGAGAGGCGGCGGTGATCACTGTATGTGGTGTGTGATCGGGGCTGTGTGTGTATAAGGGGTGTGGATGCTGCACACTGACACTTCCGTAAATATTGTATTCTATGTCCATGATCAGCACTGACACTTCTGTAAATAGTGTGTTCTTGTGTCCAGGAGCAGCACTGACACTTCTGTAAATATTGTATTCTATGTCCATGATCAGCACTGACACTTCTGTAAATATTGTATTCTTGTGTCCGGGCGCAGCAATGACATTACTGATCACTTTGTATTCCTGTGTACATGATCAGCACTGGCACTTCTGTTTCTATTGTATTCCTGTGTTCAGAAGCAGCACTGACATTCCTAATCACTTTCTATCTATATGTTTAGGAACAGCACTGACACTCCAGATCACATTGTATTAGTGTGTCCAGGAGCAGCACTGATAGTGCTGATCACATTTTATCTTTATGTATAGTAGCAGCAGTGTCAATCCTGATCTCATTATATCTATGTGTCCAGCATAATTGACACGCCTGATCACATTGCATCCTTACCTCCAAGAGCAGCTGTGACATTCTTGAAACCTTGTATCCAAATTTGCAGGAGAAGCACTGACACTGCTGATCCTAATGCATCTTTTTGTCCAGGAGCAGCACTGATATTGCTGATCATATTGTATCTTAATGTTCAGGAGCAGCACTGAAAATCCTGAGCACATTGTATCTGTATGTCCAGAAGAGCTAATATTTCTGATTCCTTTGTATCCTTGCGTCCATGATCAGCACTGACAGTTTTCTAGTTTGTTATTCGCACATTTCTAAAACTTGCCTAGGATTCTGCAGGCTTTGCAGATGTAGTAGTAGAAGGCTGAGGGTGGTGAAGGCAGGTATGTCATATTATGTCATTTATGTTTGATCAGCAGTGGAAGTTTTGCAGGTTGGAATATTTTATTAAGCTTCAATTCCAGACAAAGACCTGTGGGCCCATTATGAAGGGGGATAAATGTGTCAATTTTTAGCCATGCTTCCTGTTCTCTCGTCAACCAGCTGCAGAGATTGTCACTTTTCAGCAGGATCTTCTCTTTTAAAAAGTATTGAAAAGGCAGTAAATGCTGTATTTAGAAATTGGAGAATGACCCAAACTCCATATTCTCCAAGTCTGTATGGCTGGAATGAACAACAAATATCAGCAGTAATTGTATACAATGATGCTTGGAAATGTACAACCTACTGGAAGTATAGCTGCACCTGATAAGCTTGATGTATACATTGTACTCCTGGCAAATCTCACAGCTCGCTGTTACCCCAATGATAGAATAACATTGTAACCCTTATACTATGTCATTACCTTGGTTCAAGACTAGAAGGTGAAAATGAAGAAGAACTGAAAATGAAGTCATTGAGACAATCTTGTTAGCAAAAATTGTCCATCAGCAATATTGTCAAGTTTGCAGAATTGTTGCTTTTTGTAGACAAGTTTCAGATGTTGTTGAGCAGTCAAGGAGCATCCATGTTTCATGCACAGCGGCCTAAAAAGGCTTCTCCTAAAATATAGCAAATGAAAAGTGAATATGTAATATATCAGGAATTCCAAAACCCTCTTTAATATGAGCAGAATCTTCCCATTGTGTAATTTGGTATTCATTACATTGCATCACATTTCTAGAGTGCTTCGTCTGAGTGTTACAATTATTATACTTCCTTTTGACTTGTTCTGCTACTTCGAGGCAGTCAAGTAACTTCCTGAGTCTTCTGTGTCCTACATAGAAAACACAATGGCCTTGATTTACTATAGGAGCTTAGGCCTTGCACTCAAAAAAGTGTATATCCCCATTCACATAGCTCAGTTAATGAGGTGAAGCTCTGCTGACTTCAACATTCCAATCATTCAAAGCAAAAATCCTGTCCCTTACACATGATGGGGGATTCGTTGCAAAGAGATTTATTACTGGATTGGCTGAATGAAATATTCCTTGAAAGAGGATAATGCATGTCTTGCATGATTCTACTTGCAGGTGTAGCCTTTTGTGATAAGATTATTCCATCGTAGATGATGGCCTCTGGAGTCATAAAATGCAACTGTCTCTAATATCTGGGTCTCAGTTCTAAAGCTAGGTACCCACTTCCAATAATTATCGTTGTAAAAAAAACGATTAACCGATCAGCGATTATGCACAATTATTTTGAACGATTGTATTGTGCACAATTCTGTACATGCTGTAATGATACGATCGTTCAAATATAATCCACCAATTGTGTACACATGATAGATACAATCGTTTGAATGGTGCAGGGAGTGACATGTAAAGGAGAAAGTGTATTGCTGAAACATGCACGATTACTGAACGACCATACACACGATAGATAGCGAATGATCTTTGGCCAATCAGATCCGCCGTGATGGTCATTCATTTCCAACGACAATCCTCGTTCATCTGCGTCGTTGGTCACCTTTTTTGTGAATGATTTTTGGCAGGTCGGTCGTTTGTTTTCGTTTTTCGATAATTATTGGAAGTGTGTATGCAGCCTAATTCCCCGTGTTGGCTATAGGTTGCCCGGATCTGTTTAAGCTGTTTTTCTAAGTCTAAGGTCCTTACATTTGTTAAAAGTCACGTAATTGCAAATCCATATAAAGACAGGTTCTCCTTGTTCTTCCCATAGGATGATTTTCAGTTCTGGCCAAAAAAAACTTGATCAGGTGACTGTCATCTTAATTCTAATGGCAGGATAAAACCAAAGTCCAGGATTTTATTTTTAAATTAAAAAAAGCATCCGTAAAACTCCCATTCCAATTTTTCTATTCATAGCTTTATCTAAAATCCTAGGAGAAAAAAGTTTTGTTTACAAAACAAGCTAATAGTGAGTGATGGGTTAATCCATGTTTCCCCTTGCTATAGGTACCCCTCCCCATTTCAAGGGTTAATTGCACATTCTGTCTAGGGGTATGATGCTTGGTCCACTTGTTTTTCACATCGATTGGAATATTTTGGCCCTAGCAAAAATGCTTCAGTTTGCAGGTTCTTTGTGAGTTTCTTTTTTCTGAGGTGTTTTTGGTGGATTTCATAAATTTCTTCAAATCATGCTATTATCTTAAAATCCTTGTTCAGTGTGTTTGAACAGATGGCCTTACGTTCTCATTACCCTCACTTTTATATTTAAAAAAATCATAATTGACATGACCGCTTCTGGCTGTTAAGCTCATAATGCTGTAAGCCTCCCCAAACTATAATATTTTTGGCACCATACTTTACAGTGAAGTTATGATCCAGAGCTGAAGATTTGTCCATGATGGGTAGTCCCCGATGTCATTGCAAGCCAACACTGGAAATCACGGTGTTTGGCTCTCAATAATAAGTCTCCATATCACACAGATAGTGACTTGGACACCTAAAAAGGAACCAATTGCTTGTAAACCCATAATCAGAGAACTCAGAAACAAAGTGTCACGTCTGAGCAAGTATTTTAGCATATAGAAAGTTTCTTCTGTGTTTTTTTTTCCATGCCAGTAATTAGTTACTGATTTAGACACTTGCCAGAGTAACCGGCATCCCCGGCCTTCTTTCTGAAAGCTCAGAGAGCTATTTTGATCTTGGCGTGGTGACACCACTCATGTCAATAGCAAAAAGAACCCCATACTGTAAACAGAAGAACTTTTACATATTCTAATCACTGACCCCTAATCTGCAATGCTTGATTCTAATTTTAATGCAATTTCCTGCAAGTGGTAGTAAATGTATGAGTGGACTTTTCCACATCCCAAGTCTGCATTTAGATTAGATTATGAGAATAATTATACTATTTGTTCAATGCATATCACCTCTATCTGTAGACATTGTTTAAAAAAAGATATAAAGTTTGCCTGTTCACGTGTTAGAAAATGTTAATTTCCATTGTAGTGTATTTTCATATACCTAAATAAAATATTATTGTTCACACTACTGGCAGTCAAAAGTAGGCTTGTATAGCTTTTGGTTTGTCTTTATTTAAAGACAATACAGTTCACAGCACAGTTCAAAATTGCAAAATTAATAATCTACCAAAAATTTCAAGAATCAGTATACAAGAATCTTTTCTACTCTGTTTTGTCTTTACTTCCAGCAAGTGCGCTGAAGTTCAGGCCTTGTGCCGGAAGTCTCCTTCTTAGCACCATGTTATTATGCTTCTATGTGAAAGCGCCACACTGGGCCCCCTTGGCCAGCTCCTATGATCTGAGGACCTCTGTGGCTCTCCTTGGACTTCTCGGCCCTGAGCTTAGGCTTCCTACAATACTGTTTTTTCAGCACAGAGACCTCACACAGCCTCAGGCTTCATCTCACTATAAACTTGCAATGTCAAACACCAACTCTCTTTCTATTTGAATCCATTTTCTTTTATCCTGCTCAGCCAGGTACTCCAGAACCATATCCAGTTCTTGGCCTGTGGGAGGGATGGTGTGTTTGGCCCACCCAGTTCTTCCAAACCAAATCAGGCCTGGATCCACAAATCTGCAGCCTTATCTAGGCCCTTTATTCCTTTTTCCAAAACACTGATACACAAATACTTATTTAGGCATTGTTCAGACTGAAGGTATGGTTGTGGTGCCATTACTGCTTTCTTCTGCCAGTGAACCACTGCTTTAGGAAAGTTAATGAGGGTGGCAGTGAGCAGTTCAGTACTACTCACTGCTGCCCAATTTTATTCCTGCAAATTCTGTTTTTTTAGGGACCAATGCTGCGGTGTGAATTACTAAGGCTACATACACACGTGCAATAGGGGCTGATATCGGAAGAGACTCTGCCGTGTGTATAGCGCTTGTCATCCAGACAACAGTCCTGGCAGATCCACAGACAACGAACGATCGTAATGGAAGTGAAGGGTAAAGAGCGCAGTGGGGTGCCGCTCTGGCGTTCCCTCCCCCTCCCCTTTTCATAGAGCAGAACAGCTCTGTATGTATAGCACTCATTCATGCATCGTGCAGTCGTTTGTCATTGGAAAGGATCGTGAAAGATCTTTTCCACAAAAAGTGGCACAGAAAAAGTTTAGAGCATCCATTCATGCATTAGAGAACTTTAACTGAATGCCTGTTTTTGGTAATGCAATGTTTGTGTCCTCTAATGTTCTCCACATATGGCATTTAAGTGTAAATAACCTTGGACACAGACAGGTTCTTCACAGAATGCATATGTCATGCTTACTATGTTCCTTAAACAATGAACTCTTCAGACCCTCCACTGATCTATCCATGTTCTGCCTACGTGCCTGTTCTTGAATTTTTACAACAGTTACTCTAGAAATTTTGCCTAGTCATCATGGTCTGGCTGAAATTCAATACACACATGTGCCTGATAAACTTTTACACTGAAATACTTCCACATTAGGCTCTAAGCCTGCACAGTACTGCATTTAGTAATGAATGTTTTTTTAACAATACAAAAAAAGAGTTTAAAACCAAAACTTTTATGGCTTGTCTTTATGCACTTTAAAGTGACCCTTCTATTCATCATATTTCATCATCTAATAGTAGCACTGAATTTTTAATATTTTTGGCCAATTCCCCTTTTTCTAATTGAATTGAAAATATTATTTTTACTTTAAACTCATGCTGCTGTACTTATAACATTTGTATGAAACTGGACAAAGTGACATTTTTTTTCTTCTCTGATTTTTTTTTTACAGTCTTAAGTACTGCAAACATCAGAATTGTTCCTTTTGCTTGTTCCATCCAGACTGGATTTTTGATTCATCTGCTCTATATTATTTTAACAGTTTCTCAGTAGTATGAAGCCATTTTCATATGATATCTTCACCCATTTATTATATGCCCCATAATTGTGCTTTGCTTCCTAGCTGGATCAGCCTATGCTTGCTAGATTATTTTTTTTAATAATTGCTTACATAATCTTTACCCTGGTGTAAATTTTCACAGACTGAATAAATCCCCTTTTTGGGGCTATTTGGGCTCTTGGCTGGTGGAAGCACGACTGGCATGTTTGGCCAAGTTTTTTTAATACATTTTTTTCTTTTGTCTTGACAAGCTTTTCTACCACCCCACTATTTTTGCTAATTTTGGCATAAAGACAAATGGGATCAAGTTTAAGGTAGTGAAGGCTACACTTGATCTTCACCTGTGAGAAAAGCCTAGATATAGGTATAGGTGCTTTGAGGTATGGGGTGCTGTTTATCACCTCTGTTTGCCTTTTATTTCCTGTTCATAGTTACTTTGAGGTGCAGGTTTTATCATTCACAATCTTTTTTTCTGTATCTAGGATTTATTATTCAGTTGACTTTTCTTTTAGTTCCCTGAATTTATTATTATTATTATTATTATTATTATTAATAAACAGGATTTATATAGCGCCAACATATTACGCAGTGCTGTACATTAAATAGGGGAATTCACCCTATTACAGAGGATGGCACTTTAAGATAAGTGTTTTAATGTTTCTACCATCTGGACTGCACAGTTTTATTTCCTCGCTGCCTCAAAATGCCCCGCTTTTCCAATCAATAAGGTGTCCACATCAGAGGTCTGTCCCCTTCCGTATGTCAATGGCACTAACGTGGGCAGTTGCATATTACTTCTAACATAATGTATTATTTTTAAACAATATTTATATAGCACCAACATATTACGCAGCACTGTACTCTAAGGGTTGCAATTGACAGACAGATACAAACAATGACACAGGAGGAGGAGAGGACCCTGCCCAAAAGAGTAGTGACACGACTATTGACTTTGTACAACGCTGCGTAATATGATGGCGCTATATAAATAATGTGCAATAATAATAATAACAGTGAACAGGTATTTGTAAAAGGGACAGGCTATGTCTCTTCCGAAATAAAACAAACTCACATGCCTGTTAGCAATCTTCTGTTGAATGTACACTAAGTTGCACATGTACATCTTCAGGTATATTCCTGGAATACCTGGTTGCCAGGAATTAATGAGCTTGTACACACGAAGGAGTGTTACGTTATTCCGTCCTGGCGAATCAAGATGGCTGAAAATCGTGAACCTGTAAAAGAACCAGTTGAAGATATCTTTGACAGCGATGGAGTGAGGAGAGGTGAGTTTAGTAGGAATGAGCAGAGCCAACACCCATGTGAGCTGTTCCAGAGGGTTCAAGGCAATAAATTTTGTGTGTCTTTTTATTATATCAAGAAGGGGCAAGGACCTAAGTTATGCTGCATGACAGCCATATGTAGACAAATCCTGTACCAAGTCTGTTCTATACCATTTATAGTTTTTTCACAACTCATGTGACTAACCACTTTTTGATGCGAACGTGAAGGAAGACACTGCTCACGAATGTTTTGTGGTAATAAAAAAGTGCCTTTGGCAGTCACAGATTCCTATTATTGTATTACAGTGTTTTACAATCTGCTATAAGGAAGGGGAAGGTTCGTAGTACTGTGTATACTTTACTGTCAACCTGTAGAATGATGAGAAGATAAATTTCACCTTTCTTTCTTCTGTAGATACTGTATATTCTTGGTTACCAACCATTGCCCCTTTATAAGTATATTGCAACAATTATTATCTTTTAACTATTAATTATCTTTTTTTCTTTTCCTTTGATGTTTTAACTTTACCATTGAATGCACTTTGCAACATATGTTCAATAAGAGCAACAAATACCTATTGGTTCTGCTAGAAATCTTCTGAGATGATAACTTTCTGTGCTTTGTGTTGCCACTTTATCATTTAACAATTATTCCAAGTTTCCACCTATGCAAAGCAGAGAACAGAGTACACACATAAACTTTACTCAGCATACAAAGCAAAGATCACACACTATACACAGCATGGGACTTATACAGTACAGAACACTGATATAGAACACAAAGGCATACACAACAGAGTATGTACAACATACATAACTCGGAATGTACAAAGAACGCAATGTGCACAGCAGAGTCTGCAGAAAACGCCCTTTCCAGCTGACAGGCAAACAGGAAGCCATTTAAATGGTCATTTAGTCTGTATTTGCAAACTAGTGAATGTGGTGTTTAAAAGTTTGCTAACTGTACAATAAGTATTAAAGGTCTGTCTGAGCATTGTGATGTGCAGAAACATGCAAAGATTGAGGTGTGCTGGCAGGGTGCAATGGGTGTCATTTGGAATGAACAGTACCTCCATGCAGTGTCCATCATGTGCAACCATGTATTGCCATAAGAGCCACCGGAAAAAAACATTTCTAAGCAAAAATCTGTCACAAATAATAACTTGTGGGAGATATAGAACTAAATTATACGGTCATATAAATCATGAAAAATATAATCATGGCTTAACAACAAGGGCTTAGACCTAATAGATGCATATGGATTAAATCCAGTCCCTAGCTTTAGGGGGGGTGTCAGATGTACTAATAATATGGTGGACCTTTTTAGTATTTGCTGATGTCCTGGCTGTACCAATGGTTAATTCAATGTACCACAGTTCATTGCTTGGTGATTGTGGTGGCCACAACTTGTGGTGATTGTTCCCCAAATGTGATTGGGATAGTATATAGTCATGGTAATACTGGATGTCTAGCTCTGTCTCCAGAGGCATTGTTACTCTTATGGTGAAGTTATTTCATTAACTGTTTCTGGTCTAGGTTGGTGTCCCTAAATCTAGGGGTCACTTACCTGCCCTTTGCTCCCATGTTGCTCTACACAGCGCACCTATAATTCCTGGATTATATACGTGTTCGAGGCTTGCACGAAATGGCATGTTTTGAGCCTGGTGTGGGCTGTAATTTCTTGCAGAATCATTTTGGCAAAGAAAGGAATAACTTTTATGCCAAAAGAAGCATTAACTGCCGAGTAGACCTAGGAAGTGACATCACAAAGGCTGATGAACCAGACACGATGTTCTCAGCTCTCCACAATGACCGATGTGTGCCCAGCCAATGTTAATAAAGTAGACTGATAAGTAATAATAATGCTTCTGATAAAAAGAATGAAGGTTGCATGCACTTTTAAAATGCACTTTTACCCAGAAAGAATCAGCATGACTACAAGCTTCAACCACACCTTGTGTAAATGAGAACCTTTCACCTGTAAACAACTTTCCAACTGGAAATGTCTACAGACAATCATTGAGCAATTCCTTTAAGTTATGCTTTACGGGGTGCCTGGCTGCATTCATAAAATTGTTAGTAATCAATCATTAGAGAAGCCACCAATTTGATTTATCAATTTTACTTTGGCAATGTTTTTGAAAGAACATCTGTTGTACAACATTTTTGTGTAGGTACCTATGCTGTGCAGTGTTCTCCCCAGCACCTTTTAACTGGGCGCACCACCCGGCACTTTTCAGTAACTACCCGGCTGTTTTTGGATGCCTAGTGAAAAGTTGGGTCACAACACAGGGGCACTGGACAGCTGAGGCCTAATTCAAAGATGGTTAAAAATTGGACATACTAAGGGGTGAGCATTAGAAAGATGGTACAAAGTTTAGGGTGACAGTATAAACCTGATAGAAAATTTAGAGGTTACTGTATTCCTATGGAAACTTGAAACACCAAATTTGTAATGAGTTGCCCAGTCCACTTTTTGACCACCTGCCTACAGCTTCTTCCAATCTAGTTTAAAAAATTAAACAAATTGTGGGCAGTGGTGTTTGTGCTTTATATGTGTATGACTATCCTGTACATTATTCATACATTATATATAAGTGCATCTTGAAAACTTCCTGTCACTGACATTGAAGCTTTTTTTTGCCCTTGGCATCCTCCTAGCTGTTTCTGAGCTGTTAGAAACCAACTGAAACATGACTTTAGAATCCTTGTTGTGATCTTTTTAGTTAATTCTTTCATAGTGTAAATAGCTACAGAAGTCAGCCAAATATACCGTGTTTTAAAGCTTTTTATGTACTATTAAGAGTATTTAAAAAAATGGAATGCCCATAGTTGGGGAACATATGTACTTTAAGCTATTTGTGCATAATAGAATTTTATTTTCAAGTAATTTTTTTTGTTTACAGGTATTTATCTCAGCCAGAGATGGCCTTCGTTGGAGCAGCGTCCTGTGGGGGCCATGCCCACCATTGTGCTCATTTAATAAGAACTGGAGTGAGCACCAACCGTAGTTTACACATGACGAGTAGATTCGCTGCCAAAGAGTATTATGATGTGGTGGTTGTTGGTGGTGGTGCCGGAGGAATTACCATGAGTGCTCGGATGAAGAGAAAAGTTGGAGCTGGGAAAGTTGCAGTCATAGAGCCAAGTGAGGTACAGTGGCAAATTTTCATTTCTATGCTGTAATCTATTTTGTACATTTACTTTGCTGCAAATTTATTGAGGCACACATTAGTGCTGTTGGTAAAATTCATTTAAGTATTAACATGCCACAATCTGCCATGTGGCATTCATTGTTAGTTAAACAGTAAGGCTGTTACCACTGGTGATAAAGTTGTGATGCAGTTACTACCTCTTGATGATCCTGAACAGTTTCCTTCAGTATTATATTATGTTTTTTGTCATTCGTGGCCACCCATAGACAATGAATGCCACGACTGCAAAATGTTCAGCAACAACTTGGATGCAGTTGAACTGCAGACTTTCAGCTTTTTTTCAGTGGGTTGAACAAAAGAACTGCATAAAAATGCGAGGAACTAAAGCCTTTTTTAACTCAATCACTTTATTTCAGGGGCTCAAAAGTAATTGGACAAATTAAAAAGCTGAAAACATTTCTAGTACTTGGTTGAAAACCCTTTGCTGGTAATGACAGCCTGTAGTCTTGAACTCATGGACATCACCAGATGCTGGGTTTCCTCCTTTTTAATGCTCTGCCAGGCCTTTACTGCAGCCCACTGAATTAAAGCTGAAAGTCTGCAGTTCAACTGCATCTGAGTTGTTTCATTTAAAATTATTTGTAGTAATGTACAGAACCAAAATTAGAAAAAAGTTGTCTCTGTCCAAATATTTATGGACCTAACTGTAAATGTTAAATATATATGTTTAACAAAACCCAAATACCCTTTATTAAAGGGTGCTTGTCTAACAGAGCTTGCAGAGCATTGTGGACATTCTAGTTGGGCTGCCCAACATAGCAGCTATTTGTCATTCCCTTCAGAGTCCTCTGAACCATAGACAGAAAATTTGACCTGCATTAATATTGATAATAAATTATTTAACATTTTACCTTACTTTACTCTTTAGACACATTACTACCAACCCATGTGGACTTTGGTTGGTGGAGGTGCCAAGAAGCTGGCAAATTCTAGTCGCTCTACAGCAAGTGTGATCCCTTCAGGAGTCAAATGGATCAAATCAGAAGTAAAAAGCTTTGATCCTGACAATAACTCCATCCGGATAGACGATGACAAAGAGGTAACTTTCTTTGCTGGAAGCAGCTTTTCCTAAATTATCTCATTACCCACAATGTAACATGCTGATCACAGTTGACCCCTGGCCCTCACCGATTTCATTTGAGCTGCAAAATCCAACACTTGGCCAGAAAAAATAAAAATAACACTAGGCTAAAAAAAGGTTTGAATTGTATAGATTTGTTTTAACAAATGTAAGATTGCAGTTCTAACAGTCTACAGTCATAAAAAACAATTGTGGGTAAACATTAGAATGATGCAAATACTTCTCAGAACACACTAGGTAGCTTACTTAGAGTGCAAATATCAGGGCTCTTTTACACCAAGACACTATGCTACAACATACATTATTGTGCTTGTGACGTGCTATAGCTTGTTGCAGCATTCATCCATTAAGGAGATTCATATAAAATTTGCCATATAAAATTGTGCATTATGATTTCAGATTGCAGAGGCAGACAGATTGCAGTATTTTTTTGTGTGATTACACTAGCACAAATAAATGTTGACATTTGAGTGCCACATTTACTTTATCTACTCTGTTTGCTGTAAATTGAGAAAGATAGATCAGTTACAGAACAAGAACAGAATGGAAGGTTATTGGCGGTTAAGAGGAAATAATGAACTAGTTATTGTGGTCAAATAGAAGAAAGCTGTGAATACCAAAATTAGAATGTTGATAGTATATGCATAGTATATGCATTATCAACAATTAATTGCCAGATGGTGAATGGTCTGGCTTTTTTTCAATATATAGATCATACAGACATGGTGAAGAGGTTCCGTTTTTGTAAAAGATGAAAATGTAAAGACTGCTAGAACCAGACATGGTGTCTGCAGAACCTTAAACATAAAAAGATAAGCCCCAAACAATGCTGGAATCTATTTATTTTATTGCTGCAATTCACATCGTAACAGGCAAAAGGTTAAAAACCAACGCCAATGATTGTTTAACACATTCAATACAAGCTGCAAAGTTTAGGTTTTTTACCTTCCCACTTACTGAACCCTTGTGATTTTTTTTTATGCGCTGGGGAACTTCACTGATCAGTAGGGAGATAGAAGTGGGCTGGAGGACAAACTCAAACTTTCTTGTAAAATGAGATTTGCTTCTGATTTAGGCTGCATAAAAAAAATGGTTGGTTACCCAACTTAGTCAAACTTAGGTTTTCCAAAGGGGTGTACAAAAGGATATCACAATAATTTGTTCCAGTCTTGGGTGTAAAAATACATTCTTTGTGATGTTCTTGTAAAGGGTCCCCACTGCTTATGTGCTAAAAATCGCTAAGAGGGAACATTTGTAGGCCAAAGCAACAGGTTCACTTTAATGGTGATTTAATATGCAGAAAGTATTACCTTCCTTTTAGCCCCAAAACTCCTCCACTCCATTTGTCCTTTGGGTGCAAAGAAAAATACATGGCACTTCTGGGTAAGGGAGATCAGGTGACTAATGTCGTATGTGGATGGAGAGAAAATCATCAGCCCTGTGTAAGCTCTAGGCTACAACAAAGTGTCTTCCTTTCATCCAGAACAGAGAGTAAAAGAAAGACTGGCAAATGCAGCACGGTGGCTAAGGGGTTAGCACTCTAGCCCTTGTAGCTCTAAGTCCCAGATTTAAATCTTAACCAGGACACTATCTGCATGGAGTTTGCAGGTTCTCCCTGTGTTTCCATGGGTTTCCTCTGGGTATTTAGGTTTCTTCCAACATTCCAAACATATTCAGTTAGAATAATTGGCTTCTCTCAAAAATTGACCTTAGACTGTGTTAATGACATATGACTATGATAGATACATTAGATTGTGAGCTCCATTGAGGGACAGTTAGTGACATGACTATGGACTTTGTAAAGTGCTGTGTAATATGAAGGCACTATATAAATACTGTGTAATAATATTAATAATAATAATAAAGTGCAGCTGCATAGTAAGCAATCAAAGGTGTCTAAGCTGTATGAGTAGCACAGGTTGGCAGAATGATCTTTACAATATTTCATTTGTGATATGTTTTTTAATATGTAACATGATTATCATTCTCATAAGTAACTCCTTTGTATTTCTTTTGTTTGCAGATAAGTTACAAATATTTAATTATTGCTCTGGGCATCAAGTTGCAATTTGAAAAGGTATGGTATGAATACAAATGTTATATAAGTATGTAGAGATGTTTGTTATAAGGGAAACACTGTCAATGCACCCGCTGATATCAGTGGCTATATAGTATATTGTTCTGTAAGTAGGACGGGGGTAGTGGTACAGATTAAAGATAAAGTATTGATGGAAAATATATCAAGAAAAGTTTAGGCAGGCTCTTTCTCCTTGGTAATGACAATGACACATTGCAGTGTTATCTGTAGGACAGTGTGGCACATTATTGGCCAATAAAATATGAAGAATCAATAAACATTCACATGAGCACAGTAACTCATCATTATTTATAAGCTTAAGGTTGTAGACATATTCAATCAATCTAAGTAAAGATAGCCTAATATAAATATGTATCTAATGAGCTTTCAGGCATTAATTGCTATAAGCTGTTTACATGAGGAAATGAGAAACTCAGCTTTGTGACAATGCTTATTACCAGTCCAGTGGGAGTCTGCTAAAC
This sequence comes from Pyxicephalus adspersus, assembly GCF_032062135.1. Taxonomy (NCBI): domain Eukaryota; kingdom Metazoa; phylum Chordata; class Amphibia; order Anura; family Pyxicephalidae; genus Pyxicephalus; species Pyxicephalus adspersus. The sequence goes on from NC_092859.1 coordinate 131,783,778, forward strand.
TGTAAAAGTGAACAGTGTTGTCACCATCCTGGCGCTGCAGTGTGGCAGACGTGAGAAAGCTACAAAACTGGCATAACAGAAGCAGATACAATTTGCGGGTAGTTCGGTTCACGTGTACAGAATTCCGTATAACATCAGCCACCATTGGGCTTAAAAGTTCAGTTCAGAGCTGACATAAGTAAACTGACAACTGTGAAAAAACTTCCAAAAGCGTAGATGTGCTCCTTTGTAATTGTATATGTAGAATACAAAGTGCATGTGTTGAAAGGTTAATGAAAACACTACAAAAATTGCAATATTTGACCATTTGCACTTTGAACTTTCCTTCTGGAAACAGTCAAACCTGTTATTTAATTTCTGGAACACTCTGTTGGTTAAAACGGAAAAACAAATTTCAGAGAAATGCAGCTACAGAGTTTTTATACTTTTAGGAATTGTGTTCTGTATTGATCACATATTATCTGTGTACTTCTATTTAGTATAGCATGAAATGGAAGAAATTATTATGTACATAATAGTGTACTTATCAGTAGACATGATGAGGTTAAATAATAGGACCTAATGAATTTCTTTAACTTTATTGATCGAGTACTGCACTGGTACTTACGTATACCACTTGTTGCGCTGCCTTTGTCTACTCAGTTGAAGAAAAAAACTGCTGCTAGCTTAAGCTAGCAGCTGGCACGCTCAGTGGTGTTGAATGGAGTTTTTGTTTTCAAACCAATGGTGTTCAGTAGCGCAAGCAGGGGTACAGTTTGCTTTGCATGAACATATTTGTCTCAGGTCCTAAAAGTAACAACATGGTCACTTTAAAGCTGATTTCTAGGCAAATATAAAAATTAGATTATGTATGTATATATATATATATATATATATATATATATATATATATACAGTATATATATATCGCTCATCAGCACTCATGAGCGAAAATGGAACGTTTTCACAAGGGAAAAGAACAAAAGGAACTTTACTGTATTCCTTAAGTAATTCTTTCCTGGAAGAAAAGGGGTGAGGTGGGGGGTGGTTACATTGCCAATCCTAACCTGATGATCCTGATGAGTCAGTTACTGGGAACAGATCCCGTCTATAGTAAGTTCTTTTTTTAATCCCATGCATTGCTATATGGAATACATGCATTAAAGTCCTGACTGGGATTCACCACCTTATAACAAAAAAGTAAAAAAGTACCACTGAAGAATATTGGCAGTGTCAACTATCCTGCAGTCTCTCGAATCAAGTTGTCTGTTTTATTTAATCTGAACCTGTCTAAATGAGAATATGTAGGCTGTCATTGCTAACTTTGAAATTGTAGGTACAGGGAATACTATCCTTTCATCTTCTTTTACTACTTACTATGTCAGTAAGTTGGAACAAGAATGTACTTGTCACATGCACTGGCACCTAATACTTACATACTGCACTTGTTCCAGGTAATTGAGTAAAATCTAAAGATAACAACCCCGAGCATATATACCTGAACAAGTCACTAATGTCCTATATTTTTATCCTGATCTGTTTCTTTTGGTCATCATTCCACTTTCCCTATAAAAAAGGGGCACATGCTCACTGCTTGTTTCAAAGTAGTGAATAAAGTAAGTTGCAGTAGAAGGTAATAAGGTCACTGTGGTTTTGGCATAAGGGAGAAAGTCACCCCAGTTACGGTAAAGGGGAATAAAGTCACCATAGTTTTGCTAGCAGGGGATAAGGTCACCAAGTTTCAGTGAAACATTTGGTTGCCTCGCTTCCAGTAGAATAGAATAAAGTCACCATTATTGAATTAGAAAGTGATAAAGTCATTATAGATTTGGTAGAAGGGAGTAAGGCCACCTTGGTTTCAGCAGATGGGGAAAAAATCACTTTGTTTTCAGTGGAAGCAAATAAAGCCCCATAGTAAAGGGGAACAACATCACCTTGGTTTCAGTAGAAGGAGATAAGTTCACCTATGCTTCAGTAGAAGAGAATAAGGCCACCATGAATTTAATAGACGAGGATAAAGCCACCTTGGATTCAGTAGACGGGGATAGGCCCACCATAGATTTAATAGACAGGGATAAGGCCACCTTGGATTCAGTAGATGGGGGGTTATCATAGTTTAAGTAGAAAGGAATAAGGTCGCCTTTGTTTTAGCATGATGGGATGTAGTCTTCTTCGTTTTGTATAGGCGATATGGTCAGAATGGATTCAGATGAATGGGTGTCACTTTCAGCATTTCGGAATAAAGTAACTATAGCTCTAGTAGATAGGAATAATGTCACCTTGGTTTTGTCACCTTGGTTTTCAGAAGGGGATAAAGTCATTGAGTTTCTAAGTGTAACATCATTATGGTTCAAGTTGAAGGAAATAAAGTCACCATGATTTCAGAAGAAGGAGATTAAGTCCTTGTGGGTTCATTAGGAAGGGATAAAGTTACCATGGTTTTCAGAGCTATTAGGAGGATAGGCAGATCTTCAGAACAGACACAATTATCTGGCTTTGTACTTAAAGCTATTCTGCCTGATGATATCTTTTAATGAATAACTACCAGGTTTAATTTCCGGCTAGTGGATGATTATGAGAGAAATACAATTACAATTTAATCAAGCTTTAGCTGGCAGGTTTCCATAACAATTTACCTTTCCTACGCATTTCACTTTATCAGTTATCTTCTTGTAGAACAAATATGGGAAGGTGTATCTTGTTATATTGCACAAGAGAATATAACGTCATTGTAATAACAAAACACATGAAAATTAATTTAGAGACTTCCTCTCAATCATTATGATTAAGGGGATTAAAGAGCATTATTCATATTTTAATAATGATTTGTATAGCACCATTTTCCTCTGTAGTGCTGTACAATAGATCTTACCTAGTGGAATATACAGACAAAGTCCATAGCTGGGTCTGACAGCTGTGATATTGTAAGTCACCACTGGAAACCTAAATCAGCGTGGTTCAGAACCATGTGATCAGTATATGAGCCATGGCGTAATGATTACATGTAGGCTGAAGATTTCATTGGAATAAAAAGGAAGCCTTTGGTCTGCCAGTGAGCCCTGCCACCTCCAGGCTTCAATATTCATCTCCAGTGCCATATGTTTAAAGTGGAACTAATAAAAAGTTATCTGTCTCCCAGAAGGTTCAGTAAATGTTATTTAATATTAAACATGCCAATTTTTCAATGTGTTATTATTTACATGAACATTATTGCCACAGTTTTGTATTTTATGTCAGTTCATAACCAAATTTTCAAGCTCCTATCTGCCCTTATAAATAGATGATATCATAGTTAATGATTAGTAGTGTCACACTTATCTTGTCCTCAATAAAGTGCAGTTGCCTCTCTCCTGCTCATGTGGGCAGTTCTGATTCTGGGCATGCCTACGCTACCAAGCTTTATTGGATTCGCCCATCCAGCTGACCAAGCAGGAAATAGCCTCGTTACCATCCCTGGCTATTTAGCTAGCTCAGACACAGCACTCAGCGTTTGTGCAATGTGTCTTCGCTAGTTCCAAGCCCCCTAGCTCTGCTGAGCATTTCCTGTAACAGCTGTTGTTTAATTCAGTGCTTTCCCTGTTCAGCTCTTGTGTTAACCCCTCGTTGTCCAATCTGTTGATTCCCAGCCAAAGCCCCTGTGCTGTTCCAGTGTTCCTCTCTGTCTGTGGATATTCCTGTGTCACCTGTGCCTCCTGTTGCTTCCAGTGTCTCCTGTGTTCTCTGTGTCTGCAGTGGCCCCTGTGTCACTGGTGTCTTTTTCCTGGATCGCTGGTATTTGACCCCTGGCTTGTGACCTAATCTCTCTTGCTTTCAGCCTGCTTTGACCCCGGCTTTCTCTGCTTAGTGATTTGGTACCGTGCATCCTCCTGCCCACCCTGGTGTGCCCAAGGACCGCAACCTGGCAGTAACCAACAGTGCAACATCCTCACCACTAGAGGCTCTGGAGAAGACCTTGTTACTGCTTAGACTCTGCGCCAAAGCCTTTCTTAGGGCTTACACCACTTTTGTGCAAGTTGTAGCGCCCCCTAGTGGTCCTGTCTCCCCAAGCGTGACAGGTAGCACCATAGCACCTGCAGAGTTAAATATGAAAATGACGCTGTCTTTGGCTGCAAAAGAAAAGGAGGATTAGGTTCCCTTTATTGCTATAATTTTCAGATTACAATAAAATAATAAATCTGAATAGGATGTAGAAAAATAAAAATAAGCAAAAAAAAGAAGCATTTTATGCATTTGTCAATATTTGTAGTAAAAACATATAAGGGTTTTCTTTTTTTCCAGATTGGAGTTACCAGATGGATACTGACTCCAAGACTTAAAGTGTATATTTATTTAGGGCAAAGCAACAGATTCATGTAAATGCCTACCCGTACCCAGCTATTATACGTACCTTCCTTTTAATGCCCCCCTACCCCACATGATGGTACCTGAATCTGGCAAATTGGATCACTGTTACTGAATCCTGGGAGGAAAATAGGAAAGACATTTATGTTACCTGTACACTTAAGTACCAGGCTGCAGAAGGCCAGGGGTGAATATTTATTGGAAGGAGGAGAGAATAGGCATCTAAACGTTGCATGAGCTACCCACAGTCTCAATTTAAAATGCCCATACACAAGCTAAGTTGGCAACAACATTGAAGATAATGGTGCTCTATTAACTAACTAATTATCAAAATATTAGCTTAATAAATGGCAGCTCCCATATTTTAATTTGGATTCTTTTCTCCTTGGCATCAAAGGTAAAAAAGTAACTTTCAGATGCTGGAATGTAATGCACAACATGCCCCATGTCCATTAACTACATGACACTGGAATAAAAGTATCCTAACAAGTAATACATAATAAGTCCACATGGTGGCAGCATTCACTAGGCAAGTAAGCTGCATCTATTTTATTTTGGTAGTGGTACATTCCTATGGTATTCTTGCCTCAAGAGCACTAGATTTATGGGGGTTACAATATATGAAATATTATATATTAAAGACTATTAAAACTAGTGTATGAGCAATACATACAGTTATGGGTATGACCTAGAGGTTATGAGATTTATAGCAATCATTTAGAATTTATAGTGACCTCACCTGTGTTTCCATGAAATAGGTGAAAGGACTGCCAGAAGGATTTCAGTATCCCAAAATTGGTTCCAACTACTCTGTAAAAACTGTAGAGAAGACCTGGAAGGCCCTGCAGGACTTTAAAAAGGGAAATGCGATATTCACCTTCCCCAACACTCCAGTGAAATGTGCAGGAGCTCCACAGAAGATCATGTATTTATCAGAGGAGTACCTCAGGAAGGTATGTATGTTATACAGCTTGTGCTTTTTTATCCACATAAGTGGTACATGAAAATATGCATGCCCCAGCATAATATAGTGTGTGATGATAATACAAAAGAAAGTATTTTATGCACATAAATTAAATAAATAAAAGCGATTCAGAATTGCCAACAAGGGGTTGCATAAAACCCATATAAAATTCATTTATATCCTTCATATAAAAAAGTTATTTTATTTTTATAGATGTAACCAATTCATTTTTATTTTGAGTATATTAGTTTCTGTACTTTCAATGCTTTTTATTTATTTCAATATTTTAAACTTAATTTATTGTAATTTTAAAGTTGACGTTTTATTATCATGATATTTAGCCCTATTTTGACCTGTTTTGAAGTTATCCTATAGAACTAAAAAAAAAAAAGTTAACAGTTGCTATGTTGCAAGGTACATATAGAAATGTTATTGCCCCAAAACAGTACCCTGAAAATCAACCTTTTGGTTAAAACTAAAAAATAAATAAATAAATAAATATATATATATATATATATATATATATATATATATATTGCATACATCTTATTTATATAAGATTTATATTGCATACATACTTATTGTATTATTGCTTGTGTGTATATCCCTGCCATTATATATGTAAAATCATTTTGTCATTTGCACCTCTAGAATGGAAAACGGTCTGATGCCAACTTCATCTTCAACACATCATTGGGGGTCATTTTTGGTGTAAAGAAGTATGCAGATGCCCTTTTGCAAATAATCAAAGAGAGGAACATCAGTGTGAACTTTAGGCACAACCTTATTGAGGTCCGTCCGGACAAACAAGAAGCCGTGTTTGAGAACCTTGATAAACCAGGAGAAACCAAAGTGTTTGAGGTAAATGGGAATCCCCTATGGGATAGTCCAATGTTTGCAAGCCATTAGACCAACGGACCGGTCTCGTTTTAAAAAATCCTCTTATTTTCACTACATTCCGTCCATCACAATTGTAGTTATTTCACCTTTTGTGATCATTGAGCTGAACATCCAGATGGGGTGAGCTGTAATAAAAGCAGCCATTCAGTGAAGGACAGGTAGCTATAAGGTTATTGCAGAATAACCATTTGAGGATTTGCAAGTGTTTAACCCTAAAGACATTTTTACTATACAACTATGGACCTGTTCATTTGCCAATAACGTTATATTTACTTAATAATCACTGTAATATATATATATATGTACAGAGTAAGTAAAGTTTAACATATTTTAGTTATTATGTTACTGTTATGTTTTTCATGACCGCTGGTAATCTGAAAGCCTAGGTGATTTTCAAATTAGGCCAAATATTTTTTTTCTGTAAATTAGTGTATTTTTAGCACAACACAAATAAAACAACAATGCTTACAAAATGTTCATAAATGATAAAGAAACATGAAACAAAAAATAGCTTAGCAGATAAGAAGAGGAAGGAACATAAGGCTAATTGGTGTTAATAGGGGTTACTTAAGGATTTAAATGCATAAACATAAGAAAAGAAAAAAAACACTTTTGCGCGTTCCCGTAGTTGGTCACAGAATAAATTTGTGATGTGCAGTTACTAGCTGTGATATTGTATCCATCCAGCAAAGTGTTACAGCCATGGGGGCAGCAAGCTGTTAGAGCAATCAGGCAGATGCTACAGTGAGCTTCAGATTGACTATGGCATGCATGCAGCATATGGGCCATTCTGGAGTGTTTATACATTAGCCCTGCAGGCTCATATGACGTTCTAAAAAATATATTTATATCATGGATGGTCCTCAAGGTGATAAATTTAGACCAGCAGTGGAGGGTATTGACATAGGCCTGCTTGAGCCACTTAAGTGTCCATGGTAATTGTCCAGCTTCTGGGTATTTCAATATATTCCTATAGAATATAAATCAGGTGCAAAGTAATATGTATATAAAATGTTGCATAATAATATTCCATTGCTGGATATTTGCATATGTATATATTGCATTCTGTCATTTTGATCCAAGAATGTCAAGTGCTTCACTGACCTAACCAATATAATTCCATCCAAATGCCATTTTAATTTTTATCATTATCCAGTATTTATACAGTGCTGACATATTACAAAGCGCTTTACAAAGTCAAATCACTAACTCACCCTCCACGGGGCTCATAATCTAATGTTCCCTTTAGTTTGCATGGTAACTGTAGCCTATAATAGTAGTTCACAGACCCGTTTTTTTTGTCTCGCAGTATGAAATGCTTCATGTGACCCCTCCGATGGGACCACAGGACGTTCTAGTGAACAGCCCAGTGGCAGATGCTGCTGGTTGGGTGGATGTAGACAAGGACACACTCCAACATAAGAAGTACCCCAATGTTTTTGGCATTGGTGACTGCACCAATCTTCCAACTTCAAAAACAGCAGCTGCTGTAGGTAAGTTTGATTGCACAAAATGTCTTTTGTTTCAAAAGGAAATTTTGCCCTGCAGTGCAATCATAGGATTGTTTTACAGGGTAATTTCCTAAACTGCTATTCTGTTCAAGCCTGTACAATGACATCCTTATCTGCACCCTGCATGCACGTGTCCCATGACTGATAATAGAATTCCCTTGTATTACCTTGTGCACAGTGTGTACTAGACAAGCAGAACAATGTAAAAGTTTGTATGGAGCACAAAAGCCTTATGGTTACATTTCATAACTTCCTTTCAAAACTTGATTTTGTGATCAAGTTGGTGTGGATGTTTTTATTTATTTGAATGGTGCTTAGAATACATGTATGCATTCTTTTGTGCTGTGTTTTCTTATTTTGCCAGGAAAAAGCTGTAAAACAAATTAAACAGGAAATGTAGCAAATAAACAGTTTGCAGGTGTAAATGGGCCCTTGTGCAAAACCAATGTTCATATACAAAGCACATTAGCCTACAGCACACAACACAATATTATTTTACTGTAGTCATGTCAATGAACACTAAAGTCTCTTTAATATTATTACCTGCACTATCAGCATTGTCTTATTACTAAATCGGTGTGCTATTGTATCTGAAGGGTGGATTAGGTTTGCCAATTACCGTAACAGTAATAAGGTATAAAGCAGCTGAGAAATCCTAATACATATAAAGTATCCAGAAAGTTAGGACTAGCTAGAAGTGTTTTTGGTTTGATGATAATATCTGTCCACATGTCTTATTTATGTGTACAGCTAGCTGTCCTAACATTTTTAGATGTTCCCTGCTAAGATCAGACGTCATCTGAGGACACTTTTTAGTGACCTTTTTTGACCACGACGTTTCTAGTATTATTGTTCCCTTCTGAAAAGATAACATATGAAGTGTCACAATGTCCTAGGTTGTTAGATATGTGCAGTTTTAGTGAAGTAAATAATTTATGTAGGTTTGAGTTTGTAGAAAGGTCGATCTAGTAGTTTGGTGGATCTTCACGTGTCCAGATCCTTTCAACCTAAGCAAGTAGGACTTGTTTGGGAAATCTTTGGGTCTATACTTTGAGATTAGAAAAGCTGCCATTGCTGAACTTATACTAAAGAATTCAGGTTGTCTAGATGTAAAGTAGACCCTTTGGTTTCAGTCATTGCAGTCACACAATCAGGAAAAAAACATGTGGAAGGCACAATTACTTGGACACCTGAGCTGAATGTATTACATGCCAATGATCAGAACACCAACCAGGAAAGCTGTATTTTTTTTGATCCAGGTCAGAAATGGGACTTGACATAATCTCTCAGTATAGGTTCTCTTTCGGACTGTATTGAAGGGTGATGGCAAAGTGCTTTTAACAACTCAGGCAAGACCTATCCAGTCATAACAGCTTGGGCTAAATATATCTAGGCAAGTATAAACATTCAATGCTGTAGTTTGAGGACCAAAACAGTAACAGTGCTTCTTGATCAAACAAGCATATGTATATAAAATACGTAATTTGGGTGTAATGTGCCCTATGGAATTCAAGTATCAAAGGGTATGGGATACACGGGAATGGATATTGATCTTTCAATGTTTGTATTTTCTAATTATGACAATGTTACATGCATATCCAAGTGATAGGGAGTTTTAAAACTTTTTCTGGAGCTGGAAAAAGCAAGCAATGAATGCAACAGTAACACAACCACCTTGATTTGTGTTAATATTACATTGTTCTCAGTGGCAGCATCAGTGTTCTGTATTTATTTTTTTACCAGAACATATTCTGCTGCATAATTTGGGTGCCAAATGCTAAAAACCCAGCAGAGAATCACTGTTTAAGCTGTAGCTAGAACCTCGCACGCCACATAAAAAGGCCCTGCCAATTGGGCAGCCTTGGTCTATGGAATCGTTTAAAAACTGTGACAAAAGAATACATTTTACACAGCAAAAATACAGCAACCAATCAAAATCTAGTCATTCCTAATACTGTTACATATGGATCAGAAAGTAAAAGCAAACCAAATGAATTACTCATGAACTATTGTTATTTTGTCAGTTGTAGGATATTATGTGTAAAATGTATTAGAAGGTTGTAATTATGATTTTGTTGTGTTTTTTTGTTTTAGCTGCCCAATCTGCAACACTAGACAAAACAATTTCCATGTTTATGAAAAACCAAAAATCATCTGCCAAAGTAAGTAACATAGGTACAAAACCGATAAGCTTATCTATAGATTGTAATTCTAGTGATTAGATTGCAATTGACAGTGATGAATCGGATAAGAAATTAGTGGGTTTTTTTTCTTTAAAATTATTCTTTCATGTAAAGGTCATTTATTATACTTAAAAGGTAATACTGGTAATATACACTGCAAGTTTCACAGAGTTACATAATAATATTATCTCATATTTATATAGCACTGCACAGTCTACGCTAGTGATGACATTCTCCCCTTTACTACATCTACTACATCTTTCTGCAAGTTACAGACCAGGGATGGCTTTGAACAATGATGAGAAGCCTTGTCTATGTTTCTTTAGTATAGTACTGTTACCCTTTCATATTATTAGAAAGGGTATGACATAATTATTGTACTCACTGGTGCAATCACCCCTATTTAATGTACAGCGCTGCGTAATATGTTGGCGCTATATAAATCCTGTTTATTAATAATAATAATAATAATAATAATAATCAAAGTAGTAAAGGTGCCTACGTGTTTCTGTGCTGAACTTTGTAGTATTTTATCCTTTTAGTATGCAGTTGATTTAAAGACTCTATATATATATTCTACTATTATTACATGTACAATGCCCTAATATCCATTTGGGAAATGGAATGTTATCAGAATACAGAACAGGATATCCTATAACTTCTTAGGAAGGCAAACCTGCAAGTTGTAGTTGTTCTTTTGTGACTATAAGTAAAACAAATTCTAGTAATTGGGAGGGTTTACATATATAGTCAATATGTTTTTTCATGTTTGATGAATTTATTATAATGATAATAATCCTGAAAACAGTGAAGCTTATTTTAACCATTACAAGAAAACATGGATCCAGAGTATCTTGTCATGTTTATTGAATCTTTACATTGCCTCCATTATTTTTCAGTATGATGGATACACTTCATGCCCACTGGTGACGGGCTACAGCAAAGTAATCCTGGCTGAGTTCGACTACAACCAGCAGCCACTGGAGACCTTTCCCATTGATCAGGGCAAAGAGAGATGGAGCATGTACCATATGAAAGCAGACTTGATGCCATTCCTTTACTGGCATTTACTTCTCACGTAAGTTACCTTCAGTGCTTGAATTCTCTCCTATAACTGTTTTTTTTTATAAATAAGGATTTTTTTTTGCTTAAATATTAAGAATAAAACTATAAGTGTTCTCGTATTGTGAGTTGTTGACATTTGGAAGGCATACAGTACATTTGTAACTTAAATGTGTGTAAAGGCCATACATGTTTGTTTTGGATGAAGTAGGCAAAGGTTAGACCTTCTGATTTCCTGTTGCATCCTTAGGACAGAAAGTGAAGGGAAATCTATCCAGTGTAATGTAGGCAGCAAAAAGTAACCAAATTGAGGTTTTATGACTCTAAAAGCTAGGCATCACTTATACCAAACCCATTGCTATCTGGGCCCATTGTTGTCAAAAATTTGAATGTAATTTTGAGAGAAAACTTTCAGAAGAAAACTAAAACAGCTGTCACGGGAGTATATATTTGGTATACAACTTTGATGAAAAATCTTAAATAAAAACATTTTGCATATGTTAGCTTTATAGGTTAAATAATTGGGCCTGTTACATGTTTCAGCAATATGATGTAGTGATGTATAATGTCTAACTTATCTGAAAAAATGATTAGATTGCCTGGAAATCCAAAGGTATTTACTAGCAGACCACAAGCAACCAACTTTTGTTGGTTCTCCATTGGATATGTTGGTAAATATTGCTCTAAAGGACACTGATCATGTTGTGCATATGAGTATTCCAGCAAAACCAGTCATGACCTTCCATCTGTGGGTGCATTCAAAGCATGAACCTGTGGTTCACCCCAAGCAATTGGATGGGCAGAATATTGTAAACCTGTGTGCTACCCCTATTTAATGTACAGCGCTGCATAATATGTTGGCGCTATATAAATCCTTTTTTTTTTTATTATTATTAATAATAATAATAATAATAATAATAATAATAATACTTTGAGTCCAATGTTCAAGTGATTTCTAGCCAGTAAATTGATCAGACCAGTCATTGGAGGGAAAAAATAACCTATGACACACAAGCAAATCTGCTGTCAAACACACACATAGGTCCAACAATATTTAGTATGGACAACAGAGTTGCTTTTACGTTTATAACAAAACTAGCCGCATAGTAAAAGAGGATCCAAAATCATTCTTTCTGCTTTCTTCACAGAGGATATTGGGGAGGTCCAGCACCTTACAGAAAGCTATTGCACCTTGGAATGAAGTAATTCAAACAATACACAAACTGTCTGAGTATAAACCGTGCCAACTAATACATTTCCTGCCAGTGTAAGAAAGGACTGTGTTCACCAAAACCCTATTGGACCCTTTTAATCCATGTGCATGTTTGCAGTAAAAAGACTCATGTTCACAAAGCAAACTGCCCTCCGTATTTGGTGTACATCAATAATCTGTTGGTAAAATCATGTATTTTTGTAACAAAAATATCTTTCTACATAAATAAAAGACTTCCAAAAAGTGTTGTGATTGGTTGTTTGTCTTTGTTTTAAATAAAAAGAAAGTCTAAATTCCCATGTAGCCTTTGGCAAATAATTTTGGTATACACACCTGAGAAAAGAAATTAGTCAGACTTGTTCAACGTTCTCTCCTGACCTTACATATTCACAGTGTATCAGGTTGGTGGCTGACATACTTCACATCCTTCAAACTCTGGGTAGTGATGGCTTACAAATTACAGATGGTAAAAGCATTCTAACTTGCTTGTTGATAGTGTTGTTGGCATTGATACGTGGGTTTTCATGCCAGTTTAGCCCTGCATTTTACATTTTTATTTTAAGTGCAAGAATTGCATGTACTCGACTCAATATATAATTATGTTGCTAAAATACATTTTACAGTGTACCTCTACTTCATATACTGCATAGGATATTATGTAACGTATGGTTAAATACTTTAACAAAGGTTATGCTTAGTTCAGTTGGCAAATTGAATAAGATCTGACAATGCTTTTAATATGCAGGGGGCAGACCAGAAGTACATACCTCCAATGAAGGGCAACAACAGAAGCCTGATATTGTTTTTAGCATTCCACAAAGAAGTCTGCATATGTCTGAGAATGTTTGTCCTGACCCTCACATGACCTCAGGCAGTATTAAAAATATTTCCTGCTTTATCAATATTTTGGCATTTTCCTTTATTTTAGGGATTTTTTAACTAACATCAGAGAAGATATAAACTGATGAATGAATAGATCTAATAGTTACAAAGCGTGCTGCTGGTGAAGAATCACATCGCTGGATCATTGCTCACAGCCTGAATGCAGGACTTGTATATTTAAGCCTGAATTTTTTTTGTCATCATGTATCCAAAGGTTTCTACTGTCCCCCTTTGACCATTAATTTCTTGGCATTTATCCCCCTCATTGGGATCCCATCGCTATCTCCCTTGTGAACAATATCAAAGGTAATAATTACATTTGATAAAACTTGGCACCAACCAAATGCATGATCTTCTGTAGATCCAGCCGCTTGCCAAGTGTCTAACAGGATGAAGTCTTCAGCTTCCAAGTAGCATAGCAAGATTAAAAGCTCTACATGCATGGATGCACCAAGTGATCGAAATAACCCTACAAACAATAGAATGGGGGCGGGGGTGCTTGTGTGCAAATGCTCAAGAAAAAGAAGCGAGTTTGTGAGTCCTTCTGAACATGTTTTCCTGTTGCTGGAGTCAGTGATGCTTTCCTAATACAGAACTTTAAATTGTACATTTGCTGGATATTCAGTTTGGTATAAACCTCTCCTCGCGTCTTCCCTTTTCAGAAGTTCATCCTCCAACTCACATTTCCAGATGTGATTGTATATACCAGTGCAGAAATAGAAAGGTTTAGGGATTTGTAGTATACAGGAAGCTTTTAGCATTCATTGTTTTCTACTCAAGCTTTGGGCTTATTAATTTTAGGGACCTTGTTTCCAAGTGTTTATCTAAATAGTCATAGTCACAGCACATTTGGTCAAAAGTGGACTGATACATGCATTAAAAAAAATCTGTGGCTGTTTACCAAGACATTTTTGATATTTACAAAACTTAAGTGCTTTTATTTACAATGCACATGCATCAATAAAAAAAAAAATAAGATGAATTCACAAAAATGAAATGTCCATGCACACATATATAATCATTAAAGAGCAAGATAGATGGATAACATGCAGTTAGTGTAAACAAATCAAAAAGAGCCAATAAATAAAATAATTTAAAATAAACAACTGTTGTTATTTTTCTACAAAATATTAGGCATGTGAAGCCAACCTATAATTTTAATGTTTACTTTTCAAAGTGTAAGGATTACCCAAGAACAGACCAGTGTGGCCTTTCCCACCCAAATGGTCAAAAAATGCTCTTTTGTTTCCCTCTCCAATTTAGTGACACTGCTATTTCTCTATATTACTGACCAATGAGGCACCCTGCGATGGAATGAGGGCAGGTGAGTATAGCGGGTTTTGTTCCACTTTAGGTGTGTTATTTTGTTGGCAGATGTAAGGAGATAGCAGGGGTTACCTGAGACCGAGGCATGTACAGTCTCATCCAGGGCATTTGTGCAGAGTTGCCTCATGTTCAGCCCTTGCTAAACTACTCCCATTTTTTATTCTCTAAAATATAAAGGTTAGTTATTGGCAGACAGAAGAGCAATGGATTAGGGAGGACTGCTATGCATTTCTATAGAGGGGAGCAGAGCAGGGTACCACTTGCTTGTCCTCCCTCCACCAGAAAATAGAATGTCCCTGTGCCTACAGCACTTGTTTTTTCAATACTGTCAATCCTCAGATCTGCACAGGGCTTTAGGTTACACCTTTAATGCCTAAAATGGAGATGGTTTAGGCTATAAACTGTATGATGGGATACAGGTTCACGTTAACTTCCACTCGATAGAACAAGCAGGTGAATACAAATCAAGCAATTATGGCAGAAGTAAAGCCATGGGGCAGTTATGGTTCATTGACACCACTGCAGTGGGTTATTGCACATTATTGGTATGTGCTGTAGAACATGCATTGCTGCTGCCAAAAAAGTTACGAGCATGCATTTTGGGCCATTGTGGTGTGCTGGGCAGCCTATTCCAAAGAACGGTCTATCATAATGCATTGCAGCTGACTATGCTGGTGTGAACAGGCCCTAAGCATAATTTATCAATCCTGACATAAGGTGTGGCAGAAAAGGAGGAGCATGAATACTTAATATGACATTGTGATAGTCATGAACGCCCTGTTGTAGAACAAAGGCTGCGGGAGGGGGGAAGCTGCACATGGACAAAAATACAAATCCATGACAGATTAGGCATCTATGCACGTTTATCATCAGAGTTTAGCTTAGATTGTACATGTGTTTAAAGTTCACCAGCACCAACTCTGCTGAGAATTTGACTTGTCCAATCATGATTTGTTTAAAAATTACCTTCGGAACCAAATCTTCTGAATTCAGAAACCCATTATGTAGCTGTGCACCTATTATTCAAGACCTCATGCATGTTTTCATTTACTATTAACAGATTGATGCCCTTTATTAATTACTCATCACCTACATCCTTAGACTATTGTAAAATTAAGTATGGAACCTAAACTTCTTCCTACTTTGGATGTCACATCAGATTGATCCTCTCGCTGGATAAATATAAAGAGGAAATTAGATGTATTGCAGTGTACAAACACATATGGCCCTTAATACAAATATCCTGTGAACCACTTTCTTTCTACTGTTGGTATTCACTTTTGACTGAATGGCTCTTTAATTTTAGGCTTAATTGCATAATATCATGTTTAGACATGACTGGAAACTATATCACTAAATGAGAAGAAAACCACTTTGCATCTGTTTGACAAATCACCCCACAGTGTCCGACAAAAACAAAATGTATGATTAGAGCTGCTGTTAAAAAATTGTTGTAATAAAGTTAGTTAACAAAAGGAAATTATTACAGCCAATTAGCCCAATGCCTTATAGATTCCCTTAATAAAAGCCATAATATTATGAAATTTTAAAACATGAAGCTTCCTATAAGAGTCCAGGCTTCCTTACAGAGATGTGGCAAGTAAAAAAAAACAACCAATGTAAATGGGAAGAAAGTGTTTATTCAAGTGGAGTGCTTTCTTGTTCCAAAAACATAATTTTAAAATAGTTCTCTCTTCAAATAAAAAAGGCAAAAATCCCTAAATGAGGGAGTGTAAAAGAAATAAATTAAAATCCCATCTTTGATGTAACGGCCACTTCCTATTGCAGTTAACTCTGTAAACAAAGAGAAAGCAGAAAATTAAAACATAATCCAGAATCCTGACTTCAGGTAACAACAAATAAATTAGGTCAATAAATATTTGGACAGAGACAACTTTTTTTCTAATTTGGTTCTGTACATTACCACATTAATTTTAAATGAAACAACTCAGATGCAGTTGAACTGCAGACTTTCAGCTTTAAATCAGTGGGTTGAACAAAAAGATTGCACTTTATTTCAGGGGCTCAAAGTAATTGGAGTAATTATTTTTTTGGACAAAAAGTATTTGGCCAAGTAATTGGACAAAGTAAAAAGCTGAAAATAAAATGTTCATGTTTAATACTTGGTTTAAAACCCTTTGCTGGCAGTGACAGCCTGTAGTCTTGAACTCATAGACATCAAAATTAGAAAAAAAGTTGTCTCGGTCCAAATATTTATGGACCTAACTATGTGGAAAACACCTCCCTATACACTGTGTTTGTACATCTGGTAAAAACCTCTCCGTAAATCCAACATAATATAAAAAAAAAAAAAAAAAAAAAAAAAAAGGATGACATTTTGACCTTTCCCTTTTGTATTATATGTAGAAAGCAAATTTGCACTCTTCATAGCAAAAATGGAGCCCTATTGACAGTTTTATACAGTTGCAGCCAATTTCCAGTGCAGTATGCAGTTTATTAGCTGGTTAGTGGATGTTAAGTAGTCACTTTGTTTTACTGTTTCTTTTTGCAAGGGTGACTCCTTATTGAGCAAGAATGGGAGTAATTGAGTCATAAAGGTCAATACCTCTATATTTGTGCACATAGGTTGGGCAACTATAAATAATTTTCACAAATACATTTGCAGACTTATCAGAGTTGTCATAGTCAGCCTAGTGTGACTGTGAAAAAAAAAAAAAAAATCAGATTATTAGGCTGCCAAAGGATAAGCACATGGACAGGGGTAATTGAAATATCACTGGATCCCTAATTATTAAAATTTAGCAGAATTAATTACCCCAAAAAGATGAGGGACCATTACAATGGCATAAAGTTACTGTGTATATAAAACTAGTTTTAAAAGCTAAAACACTTATGTACCTATCCAGGACTGTAAACACGGCATTTATGCACGCTCTACATATGTATCTGGTGGGAATTTGTGAGACCTTTACAAGTTGGTGTGTAAGCTTAAAACAGAAACATGAAATAATTACCTAGCAATTTATCAGGTTTAGCACATCCCCATACACTCTGTTAAACAATTCTTCCCTTGTACTTGTTCCATTGAGTTGTTCTGTAAGGATGACAAGAATTTATTACATAAACCATGAATTAGGATAGGACAGATAGAGATCTTTACATAGTACAGAACACTTACCCACGCAAACATTCAGGTCTTCCATAACCTTCTTGTGTTTCACGTACATTGGCCAGACATGGCCATCAAAAAGGCCTGGTGGATCTGGAACTGTGTAATTTCTAGAGCTGTTGACAAAACATTGAAAAGACAGTTTATTAACAATTAAATGCAGGGCGAGGTTATCACAAGTCTTTTAATTATTCCAATATTTTGTGAATACACTGACTATGAAATCTTGAGGCTAAAGTCATGTGTAACTTTCCATCGGTAATACGTCTATATGCATAAAGTACCCCGGGTCAGGCACACATTGGATTATTTGTTTTATGTATCCCAATCTCAGCTGTCTAACATGCAGTGTTGAATATGTTCTGTAGTAGGATCAGTTAATTTTTCTACTGTTCATTATACTTTTATTTTTTGGGGTTAAATAGAAAGTTATATGAAATACAGGCAAAAACTTAAGTATGTCAAATAATTCATCTAGCGTTTCCAATAGAACTAAATATCAGTTATCCACAATACTCAAGAAAGCCTGCATTGAAAGTATGGGGGCTTCCATTGCTGAACATTCCAGTTCTCTGCCTATCATATGTTGATCCAATGACTTTTGTATATTCCAAGTCACTACAACCCAGAAGTATGCAGTGTAGAAGTTTGGACATTACTTACATTTCCTGGCCACTGGCAACAAAAAACAAAGCCAGGCAAACTAACATTTTCAGAATGAAGTCATTAATGGCATTTATGTTGGTATTTATGTTGTACTAGTTTCCTATAGGTTTTTTTCCTATCACAGCATGGCAAAACTGCAACCTAGGCAAGATTAATTCCAATGTTGAATATTCTCAGCAGTCAGAATTCAGAGAAGTGGATGAACTGACATCAGTGGCAGGGTCTGCACTGTGAGATGCAGCAGATCAGAGCTTTGCAAATCCTAGCTTGACCTTGACAGGAGGAACTTTAGCTGTTCCTATAGTGATAAGAGGAAATGCAAGTTTGGCTCCAAGTCTAAAACACAATGTCGGAAGATAGGCACTACAGTAGTATGGTATTTATCATGGACGATGACGAGGCAAAAAATTATAAAGAAAATTTGTAGTATATCAGCTAGATCTCAGAATTGATAGTAAAACTAGAAAAAAAATTGTAATGCCATAGAACACAATTCAGATATTTTAGTCCAGCCATATAAATGTATTGCTCTCTCCCATACAGAGGCCATAGACATGGCTCATTTCTGCATTTCCTCTACAGAACAATGAGGTGCAAGTGATTATTAAAGCTGCATGTGGGGAGAGGCCACATGTGCCATAGTCAGTTCTCCATCTACACAACTTAGCTGAATTTATCATTATGAGACATCCCCCATAGTGGAAACAAAAAACTATCACACAGAAGGTGACAAAATCCTCTAAAGCTGCAACATCTAATCAGCTGTGTGTTATTTACAATTGTGCATGCTGTTTAGTCAGGGAATGGGGCTGTATTTTGATCATATTAGGAGATCAATTTTAAAATAACAACTACACTGCTGTTTTAACATAGTGGCTTTGTGGCTAGCACTAGAGCCCCGGGTTTAAATCTTGGCCAGAATCAACTTGAAGTTTATACGTTCAATATAATTTGAGTAGGTTACCCATCCCAAAAACATACTGATGGGTTAATTGGCTTTTAGAATATGTTTATAATTATAGAAGGTACATTAGTCGTAAGTCATTACACCATGACTGGACTCCGTAAAGAACTGTAAAAGATGTTGGCACTAAAAAATATAAATTTCCCCTTATTTGCTTCCAATAGAAACCTTTTCTACAGAATGGTGGAATCATGTCTAGCAGTGCAAAGGACAGGGTAAGTATATTTTTAACTCTGCCCTTTACTGGTACATTTTACCTACTTACAGTAGAGGATTTGCAAAGTCTGGAAAGTTTAGGTGGACGTCACATTTTAGCATAAGGTCTTCCTTACCCCTTCAAGAGCATATCAACACAAAATGCTCAAATCTGCCTGAATACAAAGTGAGATATTCATACACCAGCCCCCGGCATGTAGCCAATATGTATTTAAGTCTGTCAGTACAATATTACAATCACGCAGAGACAACTAGAAGTACAATATAAAGAACTGCAAATACAAATTGCTGACAGAACAGGGTCTCACCCTTCTGTCTATGCAACAATTGGCTCTTGTGATACAGAGCATAGTTCTGATCCCTACGATTAACACTTAAGCTGCCAAAACAACAATCACTGTCCTATTTCTGCATCTGTAAGAAATGCCCAAAAAAGCAAACTAGGTCTCTGAAAGTGTGCATTATGAAAGGCATCACTTATTTGCAATATCTTTTTTTTTTTTTAGGTCTGCAATTTCCATAGAACCTCCTATGATGTCTCAGCACTATTGCCAGTTTTACATCAGCTTAACCGCGATCTGAACAAAGATAACTAAACACATTGTAATATGGCCATTTCAGGGTAGCACACAGGCTGACACTTCTGAGTCCTCCAATTCTAGTTTCTCTGTTGTCCTGTCAATGCACCTATTTTACAGGTTGAGTTTTGAAATGAGAGGATCGGTAGGAGGTCAGCTATGGCAGCCACTAGCTACAATTATCTTTCATTAAAGTTTGTTTCAATGTCTGGTTTTGAAATGGATTTAACACCCACATGTATGTACAGGTTGGAAAACTAAATGAGGGATAATAGACCATTAATGTAAAATGCTTAGTTACACTGCTTTACCGAACCATAAATTCTATTCCAAGTAACAGTTAATGGAACAGTCTTCCATCCTCCTCCACACAGCTGCTGTCACATAGGGGGCAATGACTAAGTGTCAGTGGACACATATCAAAAAGTAAAGTGATCTGCATATCTCCCCCCCCCCCCCCCC